>NC_068398.1:10607184-10918613 GCF_023724105.1 Carassius gibelio | reverse complement strand
AGTAGCCCTGGAGAAGTTTATGATATGTTTTTTTTTTCTTCATATTTCTGGATAAAGTGAGAGATTAAATACACATATTCGGAGGAATTGTACCTGGGATGTCATTCCACACCAGAAGTTTGAGTAGGCAGCACGAGACTCCAGCATTGGTGCCACAATCGTCTTGTTCTCCTTTATCAGTTTCCATAAGACGTCTCGGTTGATCAGGAGATTGTCACAATCAATCATCTGGAAAGGCATAAAATAACAATAGATTTTCATGGATGCATCAACAAGCTGCCTACAAAAACAAAGCTTGCTGAAGATAATCACCAAAAGGCAGATCAGGAAGTAAAATCAATGTTATCAATGGTGTTCAAAGTTTATTGACTGTGTCCAACACAGTATTCAAGGGGTTCCCCATCACAATTCTGCTTGGAAGACAGAAGCTGGGAGTCTTGCTTTGATTAATCCTGATTATTCTGTAATTAAAGAAGTTTCTAGAACTGTACTTTGTTAATGGGTGTTCACATGTAGCCCCTGACAGTCATCATTTAAACTGTCACTTCTGGCCAAAATACCAGAGTTCATCCCTGTTCATCCCTTGTTGGGTTCTCACTTCAAAATCCACCGATCCACTTGTTAAGGACGGTTTTGGCTTGTCATTTGTGCATATTGCTCTCCTGATTCAGACAAGACTTATTTTTTGGAGAAAACTATGGATGCAAAGTAATGGTCACCATATTTCACTTGAAGATGTTAATTTATGTATTGGATTACTTGTGGATTATTATGATGTTTTTATCAGCTGTTTGGACTCTCATTTTGATGGCACCCATTCACTGCAGAGGATCCATTCGTGATGTAACTTTACATTTCTACCAAATCTGTTTCTATGAAGAAACAAACTCCTCTATGTCTAGGATGGCTTGAGGCGGAGTACATTTTCAGCGATATTTCATGATAATCAGATGATTAATCAATAATAACACCATTCAATGGACGCAAGTCTCTATTTACCAATTTAGAGATTCGTGGTCCTAAGGAAGAGAGGGCACAGTTTGTTGTAAACTCACCATGAGATAGTCTGCCCACATCTCTCGTGCAGACTCAAGCGCTGCCTGCTTCAGTTTCATGACATAGGCGTAGCGCTCATTCGTCCAGTCCTTTGGTCCTTCCTCATCATGATATTTGCTGAACGAGAAAGTGAAATGGAGTACAAGGAAATGCAAAAATGAACCAGTTCCATGAAACCACAAGTGAAGAAACACGGCAAACCTTGGTTCCTCCTTTGGCCTCCACTCCACATAATGGTAGAGTTTCTGTACATTGATGAGCCAGTCTCGCAGTAGGTAAGTAGTGTTGTCAATATTGTGGTCGGTCGCCACCCTGTCAGAAACATACAAACGGTGCTCATTACATACACTTCACTTTCTACAGATTACAATATCTGCTGGAAACTAAAGATAACGAGCTAACCAAGGGCTTATGACTGCCTGCACTCGCACAGAGTATAATCACACTAAATTTAAGACATTTCAAGTGCATAATGTATATGTAGACCAGCAACATGGAAACGAATGAAGAAACACAAAAGCTCTAAATTAAACTCTACAGCAGAACTAGACTAAAAGGGTAACAGAACATGAGAAGTGAAACTGCCAAGCTATCAGGTTATCACAGTGAGATCGTGGCAAGGATAAAGTAAACAGAGAGACAGCGTCCCATTCTGCTATAGGTTAAACACCACATGCCTACTTTTCACTGGCTTGGTCTTGGAATTTGGCAACTGCCAAAGCCGCTTGTTCTGAAACCACAGAAACTAGACATATTGATAAAAAAAAAAATCAATCACAATCATTTTGTGACTTTAGAAGTTTCATGAAATGCACGTTCTTCAGTTATTAAGGGGGAAAATAAATATTTGTACTCTTTTTTTTTTATTGATTGTTTTTAATATTTTAAGATTGAACTTCAGATGATAGATTGATAATACATTAATAATAATTTATTTGTAATACTGTTTAGTGTTATCTTGAGGCTAGTTATATGAGTGCATTAGCAATGACTATGTTAGGTCATGACTATGACTAAACTAGGTTTATGCACATTAATTTCCGTTTCAGCCATTGTGCAGAAGTGAAACTGTGCAGTTGTTATCTTAAAGAGGCTATTTCTGCTCAATCTAACCTTAAACGGTTATATTTTGTTGTTGTAACTTAATGAGAAAATGTGAAATGGTATAATCCAACCAAAAATAAAAATTCTCATTCCTCATTTTGTATGCATTTCTTTTTTTCCGCTGAACACAAAGGAAGGTATTTTGAAAAAAATGTTGGTAACCAAACCGTTTTGGTTCCCATTGACTTCCATTGTATATTCCAGCCATGCTGTTTGGTTATCCACATTCTTCAAAATCTTCTTTTGTGTCCCACACAAGCAACTCATACAGAACAGGGGGGATTAAATGATGACATAATTTAATTTTTTTGCTTTTTTATATATACAGTAAGAATAAAAATAAGGAAAGGGAAGAGAGAGGAAATGGGTTCACTAAATGACAAGAGCCAAATTCAGATCTGTGATGTCAACATCAACGTGTTGGAGTGTGTGCACTAACCTCTAGACCACAGCTCCATCACCTGACAGCTTTTTATTAACAAAAAAACTGAATCCACATGTTGTCCGTGAGACCCATATGATACCACATAAAATACACATTTACACACATACAGAAAACAAACGAACCTGTACAAGTAAATGATAATGTACAATCAGCTAATCATTGTCCAACTTACTGTAAATTATTATACCAACACGGTTACTCGCCAGATAAATTAATTCATGTACAAGAAATATTGGGTGAGTGGTCATTATTCTGTAACATTTAACTATTAAACAAATAGTCTAAATGGAGTCTAACCAATCAGAACCAAGTATTCCAGAAAAACCAGTGATAATTTGTTTTAAAACAGTGATCAATAACATTTCACTGCATTTCTGATTTGCAGTGTTCACTCCAGCACCATAAGCAGCTAAACCGACTGTTTTATGTTTATTCCCTTGTCGTTATATGACAATTTAATCTGGGCTGGGGCACGACTACGGCGAGCTTCAGAGCGTTCTTGGTAACTGACACCTTTACAAGAGCTCCTCATTCACTGGTTAGGACAATGACAATTCATATGACAATTTATAGACAATTCAATGACAAATTCAAGTAAAGCTGACAGAGAAGAGCAGAACACAGTGAGTATGGAGAAGCACCTCCCATCGAAGTTTTTTTTTTTTTTTTTTTTGAGTTGCTGGCAGACAGATGTTCACAGACACCAAGAATGAAAACCTAGTCCAAAAAGCAATTGAAAGCAATGCCACAAGTAACAAATGTGACCCTGGACCCCAAGACCAGTCATAAGCGCCACATGTTTTTTTTAAATTGAGATTTATACATCATCTGAAAGCTGAAAAAAATAAGTTTCTTTTTGTTAGGATAGGACAATATTTGGTAGCAATGCATATTACTAATCAAATTACGTTTTGATATTTGATATCTCCACTGAACATGATAATTACTAAATATCCTAATGATTTTTTTGCATAAAAGAAAACAGATCATTTTGACACATACAATGTATTGTTGCCTATTGCTACAAATACATCCATGCAACTTACGACTGGTTTTGTGCTCCGGGGTAACTGGTAAAAATAATAATAATCTAATAATGAAGTACTAGTACAGCTCAAGTAGATACTATTAAATACTAGGATAGTTATGGGTAACATAGTAATAAGTCATAGTACATATTAATGAATAGTTAAACTGGAATAGTTTCAAGCAACAACCGGGGGGAAAAAAACACTCTACTTGGATGTTAGGTCTATTACTATGGGGAAATTGAGTAGTAGTCACTTAGTATGTCATGAATAATTCTAACGTTAGTCACTACTGGAGAAAATTTAGAATTAATGAAAAATCGTTCTATTATCACGCGCATAGTGCATGCATTATGACGTGTTATATGAGATTCCAAGCATTATGACATCAGTAAGATGGCTTGACTCTGAGCAGCTGCACGCCGTCTCACACACACACACACACACACACACACACTTACCACAGCGCGATCCGGTCTTTAGGGTAATCGAGGCGATCTATAGTACCGAGGAAATGTGGCAGCGAGTGCTGTGCGTTACGGCAGATGAGCGCGAGCATTACTCGGGGAGCTAATATAGGAGACTCCGGGCTCCAGCGCTCTTCGTGGAAGTATCCTCGAGCTGGTCGAGTGTTCATCAGACAGAACCACAGCACCGACACGAACCAGAGCATTGTACTGTGCACACTCTTTACAAATAAGCACACGAACGCTTACAGCTAACTACACCGTTACACCCAGAGGTAGAAAGTTACGGGTAACTCGTTGAAATAATTCCGCCGACCAAAATCACCCTGCCTTGACAACACTGCAGTCTTGAAGACGAGCGAGTTAAAGGGAGGTCACGCTGTGTTTAAAGGGGAGGGACACGTTACACCAGGCCTGGTCTACTCCGGTCCTGGAGGGCCAGTGATCTGCTAGTTTACTTCCAACCCTTTTCCAGCACAACTGTTCACCATTTTAAATAGCCCTGAAGACTTTGATTAACTTGGTCCACCAGCCCTCCAGGAGCAAAGCTGAAGAGCCCTGCGTTGCTATATATTTATAATAAAATGTGTAAGAAAAACTGGTCACATTTGGTCATGTTTAACTACAAAACAAATACATTTGTGCAAGATTTACTAAATATAAGCTTTATGCAATATTTTTATTACTTAAATATTTTTAATAATTTAATATTTTCTCTTATTTTTACTATATGACTTAATTACAATAAAGTATTAAAGGTAAATCTAAATGTTTTATCTAAATCTAAGTCTTCTTTTTAAATCTTAATGTTCAATCTAAATGTAAATGTTAAGTCCAAATCATAAATGTTAATCTTATATCTAAATGTAACATTTATACATAGTAAAAGATGTAAAAAAATCTATATTAAATTATTAAAAATATTTAAGTAGTAAAAATATTGCATAAAGCTTATTTTTAGTAAATCTTTCACAAATGTATTTGTTTTGTAGTTAAATCTGAACAAATCTGACCAGTTTTTCTTATACATTTTATTTTTTTCTGCCACAACTTTTTGTTTTAGCATAAATTCCTGAGTTTATATCTCATAATTCTTAGGGAAAAAAAGTTGTAAACGTTAAATATAAACTTGCAATTGCAAGAAATATGTTTAACTGTGAGATAAAAAGTCAAAATTGCTTTTTTTATTTTTATCCCATGGCAAATAAAATACAACCAAAATAGAATAATTGCATAAAGGAAATTAACCTCCCAAAAAGTAATTAAATGATTTGGTCAATTGTTTTTTTAAATAACAGATTCAGATTGTATCTAACAAAATGTTTCCTGATTCAATGTTATAATAAAGCTATGCTAGTAAAAAGGTGTACATTTGTTTTACTACTTTATTGTTTATATATATATTTAGTTGGATTCTAAAAACTTCATAGATCCCATCGTAGTTTTACAGTAGTAATGATAATTGCAGTAATTATAATGTAAGGATAATTGTAAAAAATCTTTGCAAACAGTGTTTTTACAAGTTCTGTCTCCTAAATTCAGAGCTTTGCTCCGGGTCCTGGCCTCTCCACCGGAGCCGTGAGGGAGGCAGCTGCTGGCTCGTCCACCAGCCAGAAGAGCTCTCCCTGTCCAGGTGCCACCAGAGCTGCTGGAAGCGCAGGGCCTTCTCCACCCTCCAATACTTGCTACAAAACAACAGAAAACACAGAATCAAAACTGAAGCAGAAGGAGGATAAATAAGTAATTAAGAAAAAATGTAACATTTAAAATTATAGATATACAAAGTCTGGTCTGAGACATAATAGGAAGTACTTACCTTGAGTATAGGAGCTTTGCTGCCCCCAGTTGACACGAACACTACACATCGAGCAGCGTTAACTGTGGGTAATGTCATAGTGACACGCTGAGGCGGTGGTTTGGGGGAGTCAGAGATGGGTGCCACTGTCCTCTGGCTTTCCTTCAAAATCACATTTCCCATAACAGAAAGACGCTTAAAAAATACAGCAAGCCAATAAAATACTTGCACAGAATTCCATTTCAAAACAGATAGGATATATGTTACACTAAAAGTAGACGTCATATTGCTGCTTTATTAAGAATGTATCTGAAACCTGTAATAAAGGGTGATCTGGAAAGAGAGAGCAGGTGTGTCCATCCGGTCCCATTCCCAGCAACAACATGTCAAAAACTGGAATTTGCTCCGTGTTAAAAGCCTACAATGACAAATATGTATTAAAAATAAATAATAATAATCAAATGAGTTTAATGTAATCTGTCTAGGGAACGATATCGCACCTTGCTCAGTTTACCAGCATAGTCCTCAGCACATTCTTGCACAGGTAAACAAGGATCTATAGCCAAAATCCTTTCTTCTGGAATGTTGATTTTCCCAAACAACTGATTCTGTAGGATACAAAAATCAATCGGTACTCATAGTTTTAAATGACATGATCAGCCCAGATTATTATGATGTTTTTATAGCTGTTTGCACTCTCATTCTGACGGCACCCATTCACTGCAGAATCCATGATTGGTGAGCAAGTGATGTAATGCTAAATCTCTCCAAAATCTGTTACCACAAAGAAACCAACTTACCTACATCTTGGATGGTCTGAGGGTGAGTAAAGTTTCATTTTTGGGTAAACTATTTGTTTTGTTATGGATTGCAAGTGCCTAAATCTTGCAGTCTGTTCCTATATCTTTGGTTCCATTATTCTGAGGGGTGATCTTAATATTTGACAGGCCTGTGCTGCAGTTCTATAGATGTTTTACCTCATGGTCTCATGTGCCATGTGACTGAAAACTATCAATTGACTTCATTGGTTCGACAGGTTTTGTAGCACAAGTAAAAGACTGACACTCCTTCTTAATATGTACTGAGTTACCATATATAAGCCATAAGTGCTCTCGGGATCAGTGAATGGAACGAGCCTCTCATCGCAGAACCCAACGAGCCATCTGCTGCAGTCCAGGTTTGGGACAGCAGGCAGCTCCTTACTCAGGATGGACACCAAACTCCCTCCTGAAAGACCCAGAGAGAAGCTTGCACCTGTGCTGAGAGCTTTCTCTGCTCGAGAGGACACCAGCTGGGCCAGAGTGCATCCAAGCTCGGCCACTGAGGGGAAAACCACCACCCTACGTCCAGACATCATTCTCTAAAGTAAAAGAGAGGCAATGATTATGCCAGTCAGTTATGAAGCAATGAACTTGTAAACTGACTCTGCACAACTCAATACATGCGTCCAACTTGGCATGAACAGAAAAAAGAAGCAATAATTTAACTGCCGTCTGAAATACAGGTGTTGTGAACAACATGCACTGTTTAATTTGTTTGGGCAGTGCAAGTTTGATCAAGTGGAATGAATGAAGGAAAGAAATTACTGCACAGAAATGTGAGCAGTAGTTTAAGAGCCTACCGACAAAATCGGATAATAATAACACGTCAAAATTATGATTTTATCGTGCTTTTATACTTCCGGGACGGCTTATGGAAGCTGTAGAAAATAAGAAGTTACATTACACTCACCAATGAACGTTTTCTTAGTAGTGAGATTTCCTTTTACGTGCTCCTCACGCGATCTGACCAACATCCAATCGCAGCGAAATATGCCTACTATTGCATTCTGGGTAATGTAGTGCTGACTTGGTTTTTCCATTCTCTTTGCTTGAGTAAAGATCCGTTTCGAAATATTCAGTGGATTTCACGGCCGTTGAGCCTCAAATTACAGTCTCATATCACATCATAATATAATATAATATAATATAATTACATTTAATAGATTTAGTTTTTACCATATTTATGACCATATTTGACAGTATTTATTATAAATGACCCTGGACCACAAAACAAGTTTTTGAGTAGCAGGTATATATGTAGCCAAAAATAGATGTTAGGCTTATGAGTCAAAATTATATATATATATATATATATATATATATATATATATATATATATATATATATATATATATATATATATATATATATAATATAATATATATATATATAATAAAAGGTGATTTTCTCAACATTTTTTTTTTTTTGCACCCTCAGATTCTAGATTTTCAATTAGTTTATATCTCGGCCAAATATGGTCCTATCTAACAAACCATACATCAATGGAAAGCTTATTTATTCAGCTTTCATATGATGTATACATCTCAATTTCAACTTATGACTGGTTTTGTGGTCCATGTTCACTTGGCATTATTTATCACAATATTTTGGGAACAGAATAACAGTTTATCCGTGACAATTTAAGACTATTATATGTTTTAGGGGCCTAAATGTTTCTCTATGGATGCAAAAGGACGTTATTTCAGCAGTAAATAATCAAAAATTATATTTTATTTTCCCCCTGGCACTCAAACGGCTCCGTTTCAGTAGATGGAGCTAATGCGCCATATGTTGATACATCATTTACACTGAACTAAACGTGGGAGAAACATAGTGGGAGAGTGAAAACAGTTGGTGTAAGATGAAAACTGTGGAAGTAGTTTATTTGGCATTATAACGTTAAAACATACGACTAGCTTAAGTATATGAATAGCAGTCGACTCTGTATATATCTGTAAGTTCCTTTCGATAGTTTGTGGAAATACTGGGAGATGCTGTCCACTCTGTGCTCTTTTCAGACTCAGTTAGAGTCCATCATGGAGACACTGGTGCAGACAGCTGTGTCAGAGATAGGCAAGCTCGTGGATGTGGAGTGTGAAGTGTTGTTTTCGGAGGTGACCCGCAGCCGCTGTGAGATCAGTGCACTGAGGAAGAGACTGAGGCTGATGGAGGGACAAACACCCTCAGACAGCTACACATCTGACACGAGGTAGTAACACCTTTTGCAATTTATTTAGCATGGAATTGCATATACTTTATGAGACAAATATATATACACACACACACTGACACACACAACTCTATGCAGCCTCTGCTATGCAGTCGTATTACATATAATTAATATGCAACCATCTAAATAAATAAGTCAAGGCCATGAAGCATACTAATTTAATTTATACTCTGAATAGTTAAGATTGTTTCATGTTTTTAAAAGAAGTCGCTTATACTCACCAAGGGTGCTTTTGTTTAATACAGTAAAAAGTAGTAAAATAAAAATAAAAAAGTGAAATGTTAGCTACAATTTATAATGACGTTTTCTGTTTTAATATAATTAAAAATGTCATTTATTTCTGTGATGGTAAAGCAGAATTTTCAGCATCATTACTCCATTTTTCAGTGTCACATGAAAGCATACGAATATGCTTATTTGCTCTTTCTTATTATTAGCAATGTTAAAAACAGTTGTACCGTTTCATATTTTTGTGGAAACTGCCATAAACTTCCTTTCAAAGCTTTGGGTAAAGAAGTTTTCTTTTTTTAGAAATGTATACTTTAATTCAGCAAAGATGGATAAAAGTGATAAAAAAAATAATAAATGCTGTTCTTTTAAAATGTAATAATAAGAAATGTTTGGTTAGTAGCAAATTAGCATATTAGACTGATTTCTTGAAGGACCATATGACACAAGTTCAGCTTTATCTTCATACGCATAACTGTATTTGAAAATATGAAAATAGAAAAGTTACTTTAAATTAAGTATTTTTCACAATATTGCTGTTAGTAGTTTTTTGCTCAAATAAATGCAGCCTCGAGCATAAGGCACTTAAAATGTAAAAACATATGATTTATTCCAAACTTTTTTTTAACACTAGTGCATAAGCCTGTTATTTTTATTTTATTAGTGAATGTGGCCAAGAAGAGATTCACTGTCATTTGAACAGGTGTAGAGGCCTAAGAAAAGACATCTCAACAGTACTTCATCAAGGCCAAGTAAGTTCTCTTCTTCGTGTGAATATACATATTAACTGCCTTTAACTATTTGAAAGCACACGATCGGTTGAAAACTGAACGTTTCTATATATTTCATACAAATATAAGATATAATGTGATGTCACAATGTCTAAGGACAGTCCACAGCAGAAGTGTGAGGTAGACCAGCCGGTCAGTATGATAAAGCAGGAGCAACAGGAAGTAGATGTTTGCATTGGTCAAGAAAACAGTGAAGCAGGTAACTAACTGTTGTTTAATGGTGGATCATTTTAATTTCCAGTGTTTCTTAATCATTTATAACATCCACTTACATTACTCTCACTTAACCACAGGAACCCAGTGTGCTGAAGCTGTGAGCCTGTCACCCATCAAGGATGCTCTCAAAACCGTTCCTCGTGTTGGTCGAGGAAGTAGGGAAAACGCGACCGCAAGAGTCCCATCTAAAGCAGAAACAGGAGCAGGAACAATCACAGTGGCGAATCCTGAACCAAACATGTCTTTCCATAAGAGTGCATCAGACTCCACAAGAACACACAGTGCCAGCACTATTTCAGGAGACAAGCGTTTTGTGTGCTCCTATTGTTCGAAGAGGTTCAGGTGTTTCAGTCAACTTACCATACATCAGCGGAGTCACACAGGTGAGAAGCCATACAGGTGCATGCTCTGCGGAAAGAGCTACATTCAGAAAGGACACCTGTACACCCATCAGCGCACCCATACCGGAGAGAAGCCGTATCTGTGTTCACTCTGCGGAAAAGGCTTTATTCAGAAATGCACGCTAGACATGCATCTGCGGAGTCACACTGGAGAAAAACCCTATTCTTGTGCAAAATGTGGGAAAGGGTTCACAACCAAATTTAATCTTAACAAACACTTGTCGTGTCAGACTTGCAACAGCATTAATTAATGACAATGAACTCTAGTCAGTGTGCTGATATTAGTTTCAAACTGTGTTGATTTGCACTCTTATGAACACGGAGATCATTTTAAAACGCTTTGATTCATGTGGCATCAGATCAGAATTAAAACCAAGTCTGAAAACAGTTAAACTTGTTCTATTAAATGTATTTATTTATTGCATTAAACACATTAAGATAAGATAATTCTTCCATCATTCAAAAAGGCACATTTGATCACATTAATAAAATATACTCTTGTTCTTTTCCTACTGGTAGAAATATTTTTTTTTTTCACTGATGTTATTCTGAATTGTTGAAAAAAATTTTTTATCGTATTTTCTATACAGTGTTGTACGGTAATTCGTCCCATGATTCCTTTCAGCCAAACGCTATTTATGGTTTCAACAGAAAGATTGTACTGAATACAGGGCAGTGACTGCCAAAAAACCCCAGCTATATTAAGAGTACAGTGGAGCCTACATTTTCTCCAGACATTGTAAAGCTTCCCGCGAGCGACGGACATCATGAATACTGCTGATTTTCAGACGCAGCTAACATCCATAATGGAAATTATGGCGAGAACCGCTGTTGTGGAAATAAGCAAACTTTTCGAGAAGAATTCTTTGTTGCTGCGTTTACAGATTTCACGCTGTACAAACGAAAATGAATCTCTGAAACAGAAATGTCATTTTCTGGAGAATGAAGTTAAGTCTGCACGGAAAAGCGCTGGAAAGGTGAACGGGACACGAGCTCCGATCAGTCATCCGGGACTTACAGGTGATTTTTTTATATATATAAATAACGCGCGTGTTGCTACTGTGCATTTGCCTAAATTAAATGCAGCAATAGATTGTCACATGAGGATGTGCCTAGGCTAATTAAAGACCAGAACTGGTCAACTGGAGGCTGTGTGTTCATACCCCACAAAGGATAATGTTGGTGCCCTTGAATAACTTAAGGGACTGTCAGGGTTGCCAGGTTTTCCTAATAGAACCCTCCCAGTGGCTACTGAAAATGCCCAATCGCGTTTCAAACTGGTCCCCCGATAAAATACACGTTGTTGTGTTTTTGCCGGGGAAACCCTGTTAAATTTTTCATTTTAAATTTGTATTCAATGGGTTAATATCACGTAATTGCGGTCGCTTCAACCCACGGACACGAAAAACAACCGACGGCAACAGTTAATGAAGACCAATTCCGCGGGGAAAACCGCGGACTTGGCAACACGGGGGACTTTACTGATGAATTGTGCTAACGGATACTGTAGTCTTTGCGTTAAGTGATGTAATGTTTAGGAACCGGTATCTGTTCCGTGAATAATACAGATTAGTGAACATTATTTGATTAATTGAAATGCACAAACTTTCGAAGATCACTTTCACTTTGGGGTCCATATTCGTCCTTCTGGAAATATAAATAGAAAATAACGTTGCATTCTTCAGTTTCTATCGTGCTTTCTTCATTTGATGACATTTTTACGTTTGTCTGATGACTTTTTTTTTTTTTTTTTTTAAACCATCCTGACACAATACAAATATTTTTAGTAGGAATGGACCAAGAACATAAGCTCATCCTGTGTCAGTTGTGTCATGTTTTTATGAACCTTGTCTGAGATGGTTCTCAGATGGTCCACCATCCTCCAGTTGATGACCTTTTGCAGCTATGGAAGTGTCCAGTTGTTTGGGTTGATTCAGTTATTTTAATGAAATCTCATGAAGCAGAATCCCATTTTAGGGCAGGGCATTAATGTTTTACAATACAATGTGAAAATTGTTTGATTTTATTGCAAGCCATGCCAAAATTGTATGATACGACTATTGCAGTGCATTTATTAAAAAAATGACAGGGTAAAAATACTGTAGCTACCATTTTGAGTTTCATTGTATTGTAAGATTATAGTCAGTTTCTTTTGGCCAGAGTAAGAAAAAGCACCGCTGAAATCTTTGCAGACATTATAAAGCTCTGTTTAGGATGTGTTATTATAGGAGTGGTTTAGCCTAACTAATGCCCACATGTTCAACAGACACCGAGCGCCAGCCCACAATTGACAATGTCTTTGGTAAGGAATGGTGCATGAACCTCTGGAGACACGAGGAGTCACATGTTGGTCAGAAGGACGACACACACCTAGATTCTTCCGTCAACACAGAAGAGGTTGGTCTCACATACTGCTTACAATTTTAAAAAACAATGTCAGAATTCATCTTACTAACTCCTTCTGAATTGTCAATTATTTTAGCCAATAAATTTGCTGGATGAAGAAACTGATGTGATTATGATTAATGAGGAGACCCTGAAGGATGACAGTTGCACTGGGAAAAATAAAACAGAGGAAGACAAAAGTAGCAGTTTGAGAGGTTTGTGGAGAGAGAGCTTTAACAGCTAGTATTAAAGGGATAGTTCACCCAAAAATTCAAATTTGCTGTCAATTACTCACCCTAAGGCCATCCAAGATGTAGATGAGCCTTTTCTTCAGTATAGCAGTAAAGATTTTAGGCTTAAACCATGGTCCTTGGTTATTCATAAAGTGCAAATTAATTACTATCGGTCTCAAACTGAAGACTATAGTGAGTCAGTGATAAACGCAAACGTGAACTGAGCACTTGAATGAAGGGGTTAAAAGGTCAGTTTCAATGGTATCGTATTGTTTATATAAAAGGTGAGTTAAGACTAGGTCATTCACTTTATTATTCTTTTGTAGACATGTAAAAAATCCATGTTTTATATCATTATTGGTCGCTTTAAGAACATACATAAACACAAACGAGCTGGTGAATATGAGGCGCCGTGTAGGATTTAAATCAAACTTCGCTTATCAATACATACATAAAACACGTGCATATACACCTATAAATTACTCGCATATACATGCATACTACTGAATGTTCAAAAATACATATATAAAATACACGTGAACACTAATATGAAATCGATACCAATACATATAATGTTAGCAATGTATGCATACACACTTGTGAATAACTTGCGTATACATATAAACTTGACACGTGCATACACCTACAGACACTCACATATACATATTAACTTGATCCATGCATATACACCTATTAAACACTCGCACATACATATAAACTCGCTGCATACAAACACAACTGCACATACTCGCACATACATATAAACTTGATCAGTGCATATACACCTATTAAACACTCGCACATACATATAAACTCGATGAGCGCATACACATCCATAAAACACTCGTGCATACATAAACAATAACATTTACTAACGTATACAGTTCAGATGAGAAAAACATGTGTACATGTATATATGCGAGTGATTTCATATGTGGATGTGCGTGAATTTTCAGTATAAACGGAAGGCATTTCAGTGTAAACGGAAGGCGTTTCAGTTTAAAAGGAAGTCGTTTAAGCGTGTACGGAAGTAACCTGTCTAAATACCGCATTTGCAATCATGGACCGGGATTGTGTTACACCTGAAGCATTTTGCGGAATGTTCTTTTTTCGCCCACTATTATAAGATCAATTACCATCAGTTTGTGTGGCCTGCTCACCTGCAGTCTCTGCCTGCAGTCAGAAACACAACCTGAATCGCTCACTTTGTTTCGGCCTTCGAGCCCTGGTGGCATACAAAGCATCAATAACACCGCAAACGATGCGATCATCCGCCGGCGAAGTTCACGGACCGTGATATCACACTTGTCAGTGGTAAAGTAACTGGCAGTTTCGATCTAGAAAAAGGTGAGAATTTCACTTCTATGCAATCTTCACGAAATAACTTCCAAACGCTATGCAAGTTAACGTTACACACACACATACACAGAGGGAGAGAGAGAGCGAGGGAGAGTTTAACTGCCTCTAGTTAAAAAATATAAAATGTGTTCCCAACTAAGTCCCAAGTAGTGAACTTAGCCATTTTCAGAATTAAGTGTTTAAGCTATTTGCACAGAATCGGAATATCATAACTTCATAATATAGTGAGTATGTTTGCAAATATTTTGAACAAATAAAATAAAAGCGATCCATGTGTCATACAGATCTATCGTGGCTGTGTTGTCACATGACAAGCATGACGCGTCGCCATGGAAACATTAAGGCGGTACATTCTAAAATAACGGTCGCCTAAAGAAACTCACGCTGGGGCTCACTCATTTGCGAAAGGGTTTTATTTCTGAAAATGGCTAAGCTCAAGAGGGACTGGGACTATTTCGTGAAGATTGCATAGAAGTGAAATTGTGAAATTCTCACCTTTTTCTAGATCGAAACTGCCAATTAACTTACTGCTGACGAGTGTGATATTATGGTCCTTGAACTCGCCGGTGTTATGAAATGTTCAGTGTCTGAGATATTTGGTGTCATTGAGAATAAAGAACTATATATAAAGACTCGTATGCAGTAACAACTATTTAACTTTTTTTTCTCCTTAAAAAAGGTTTCACATGGAAGTGCATGAGAGCCTACAGTTCAAAAAAAAAAACCTTGTTTGATACAAATTTTGTATTATTAACCAGTTTTAAAGTTTTACTACATTCTGTACCTGAAATCCACAATTTTGAAATCAAGATAATCAAAGGGTAATCAAATCAAGCACAACCTAATAAAACTTGTTTCTTGAATAAAGGGTATTGTAAAAAAAAAAAAAAAAGAGCATGGTCTGTGGACAATTCATCTCAAAGTGCACCACAATTAAAGACAAAAACAAAGTGTATAAAGACATTTTACAACCTTTTTTTAACTATAGAGTACATTTTATCTACTAAATGTATCAGTTTTGGGGAAAAAAAAATTTATCAAGAATCTTCCAGTTCATGTGTGTGTGTGTATATGTACACATATATATATATATATATATATATATATATATATATATATATATATATATATATATATATAAAACATTCAGATTTCGTTTTGTTATTAAAAACTTTTTTTTTTTTGAATGATTGAGCAAACGATTAGGAATGACACAGATGCCTGTCCATAATTGCAAATTTGGTTACTTCCGTTCACACTTAAACGCCTTCCGTTTACACTGAAATGCCTTCCGTTTATACTGAAAATTCACGCACATCCACATATGAAATCACTCGCATATATACATGTACACATGTTTTTCTCATCTGAACTGTATACGTTAGTAAATGTTATTGTTTATGTATGCACGAGTGTTTTATGGATGTGTATGCGCTCATCGAGTTTATATGTATGTGCGAGTGTTTAATAGGTGTATATGCACTGATCAAGTTTATATGTATGTGCGAGTATGTGCAGTTGTGTTTGTATGCAGCGAGTTTATATGTATGTGCGAGTGTTTAATAGGTGTATATGCACTGATCAAGTTTATATGTATGTGCGAGTATGTGCAGTTGTGTTTGTATGCAGCGAGTTTATATGTATGTGCGAGTGTTTAATAGGTGTATATGCATGGATCAAGTTAATATGTATATGTGAGTGTCTGTAGGTGTATGCACGTGTCAAGTTTATATGTATACGCAAGTTATTCACAAGTGTGTATGCATACATTGCTAACATTATATGTATTGGTATCGATTTCATATTAGTGTTCACGTGTATTTTATATATGTATTTTTGAACATTCAGTAGTATGCATGTATATGCCAGTAATTTATAGGTGTATATGCACGTGTTTTATGTATGTATTGATAAGCGAAGTTTGATTTAAATCCTACACGGCGCCTCATAGGTGAATCAATTATTTGAACCAGTTCATGAAAACCAACTGTCCAAAAAAAAACTGTTTGCAGAAAAGATTTAATTAAATTAAATTTTTTTGCACCGATTCATCGTTTTGCTTCATAACACCTTAATATATTGCCAGGAGCCCCAGGTATTCATTTTGCGTTTCCTCATATGCCTTTTTTTGACTCTGAAAGTGACGGTAACCATTGATGTGCATTTTATGAATCACCAAGGACCATTGTTTCATCTTAAAATAACAGTTTTTCTGTCCTACTGAAGAAAAAATCAACAGCAATGTTTTGTTTTTGGGTGTTCTACCCCTTTTTGCCTTTTTTTAAATTATATTCAGATGTTCATGTTTCATTACTTAAATTACAGGATCTGCAGTGACCAGTGATGAGAGATGTGTCGCCCAGAGCTCTGATGATTTTATCACATACACGGTACCTTCAGATGACCAAGTCCAGTTGAACGTGCACCAGACACCAGCTGAAGAACAAGCTCTTGATGGAGCTACACATGCAGACATCACAACAGAGCCCGATCTGAGCCCTGATGTGGGATTTATTCCTAATAACCTGAATTTCAATGAGACAGTTACACTGTATAAGAAATTCAAGTGTGTGTTCTGTGGCAAAACATTCGAGTATTTAAGCCATTTGACAAGACACATGCGAAAACACTCCGGAGAAAAACCTTACATCTGTATAGTATGTGGTAAACGGTTTGCTCAGAAAACATATCTGACAACTCACCAGCGCACTCATTCTGGAGAAAGGCCGTACTCGTGCGTGGAGTGTGGAAAGAGCTTTTCTCAGAAATCTTCTCTTAATGTACACCTCCGAAGCCACACTGGAGAAAAGCCATATAGCTGCTCACACTGTGGTAAAAGCTACGCCTTCAAAATTGCGCTTCGAACACACCGATGTTAAAACAGAAATAAATGGCTTCTGGTTATTGTCTCCTTAGTTTTAGTGTAAAACTTTTGTCTAGGTCACTGGTGGTGGACGAGGAGACACTCCCCTTTCATGTAAAGTGCTTTGAGTGCTTAGAAAAGCGCTATATAAATGTAAGGAATTATTATTATTATTATTATGAAATATCCTTATCTGTTGTTATAAAATAAATGTAAAAGATAAAATTGGGGGGGGGGGGGGTCAAAGTAGTCAAAAATGCTGGTAGTTTGTTTAAATGTGTTAAAATATAATGACTAAATGTAATTTCCATTGATTACAGGCATTGCTTTACTTTTACCCTCTGCCCTCCTTGAAACCTTTTACATTGCACCATTGTTTTATCTACTTTACAGTTTGTGTATAAAATATTAGTTTTTTTTTTATATCAATGTGTAAAATAAGTGCTACCTTTTTGACTTGAACAGATCATTAAATGTTTAAGCATATTTATATTAATCATCATATCAAACTAGATATATCCTTCATTTGAAGACTTTCACAATAAAATTCACATCAAAACTTTCAATTTTATTCTATTCTCATACACGTCAAAGACTTCACCATATTTTCATCCAGTTGGACCGTGTGGTTTAAACTTTACATATTAGTGCTCTTGTAAAGCATATTTGAGATAGGATAACTAAACAGCGCACTTCAACTCTTGTCCGATGTATTACAGTTCTTGGAACCAAATGTGCCCTTGTTACAGTGTAATTATACTTTTATTTTATTTAACTACATGTACTTATACAGTACAGACCAAAAGTTTGGACACATCTTCTCATTCAAAGAGTTTTCTTTATTTTCATGACTATGAAAATTGTAGATTCACACTGAAGGCATCAAAACTATGAATTAACACATGTGGAATTATATATGGAATTATATACATAACAAAAAAGTGTGAAACAACTGAAAATATATCATATTCTAGGTTCTTCAAAGTAGCCACCTTTTGCTTTGATTACTGCTTTGCACACTTGGCATTCTCTTGATGAGCTTCGAGAGGTAGTCACCTGAAATGGTCTTCCAACAGTCTTGAAGGAGTTCCCCGAGAGATGCTTAGCACTTGTTGGCCCTTATGCCTTCTGTCTGCGGTCCAGCTCACCCCTAACTCTCGATTGGGTTCAGGTCCGGTGACTGTGGAGGCCAGGTCATCTGGCGCAGCACCCCATCACTCTCCTTCCTGGTCAAATTGCCCTTGATGCCTTCAGTGTGACTCTACAATTTTCATAGTCATGAAAATAAAGAAAACTCTTTGAATGAGAAGGTGTGTCCAAACTTTTGGTCTGCACTGTATATGTTTAGGGTTCGGCTTAGGGTTATTTGCATGTAACTATGCTGTTATTATAATAGTAAGTGCGTATAAAACCCTCTGATGGGCCTCTATCACACAACCAATGATTGGATCCATTGCTGTATATTCTATTTTATATTGACCAACTACAAAGCTCATCCTGTATGATAAAGAATTTGGTAAAATTTTACCTTAGGTGTCCATATTACACATATTATACGCACTTACTATTATAATGACAGCATAGTTACATGCAAATAACCCTAAGCCGAACCCTAAACATATACACTATCCAGTGGTAGAATCCAGTGAACAACCATCAACCGTCACAATCTCATCCATTTCATGCCGGTTTAAAGGGGTTTTGTTTAGGAGCAGTCAAACATTGCTCAAGTAAACCGAGATAACGGCATTCCAGGTGGACTATCGACTAGAAACCTCTACGCGATGGTTTACGGTAATGCATCCCATGATTCTTTTCTGCCTAACGCCATGCTTTGTTGCCATCTACATAAACACCAAAGGCATCGTAACGCCATTGTTTGTTTGAGGTAGAAATAAACATCTATATTAAGACATTAATAGAGCTGCAGGGTCAGAGGGCGAGTATTTACATCTTTAGAGTGTCCCGTTAAAGATGGACATCACGAATACTGCCGAGTTTCAGACACAGCTAACATCCATAATGGAAACGTTAGCGAAAACGGCTGTTGTGGAAATAAGCAAACTTTTCGAGGAGAACGCGTCTTTCCTGCGGTTAGAGATCACACGGTTTACAAGCGAAAACGAATCTCTGAAAAAGAAATGTCTTTTTCTGGAGAATAAACTTCAGTCTGCACGGAAAAGCGCTGGGAAGATGAACGGGACAGACTCTCCATTCAGTCATCCGGGACTTACAGGTGCGTTAATGTTCATATTCAAGTCTTTTCACATGCACAAATTGACATGTGTAGATAAACTGATGTTAAATGCAAAAAAAAAAAAAAGTGGCGGGAAAGGACTTATATTTTAAAGTTGGAGATCCATGCAGACACGTTGTGCCTCTGACTCTATAATAAGTTACGCACCTATGTCCACATGTTCAACAGACACTGGACATCGTCCCGCAATTGACAATGTCTTTGGGAAGGAATGGTGCATGAACCTCTGGAGACACGAGGAGTCACATGTTAGTGAGCCGGAGGACACACATCTGGACTCTTCCTTCGTCATAGGAGAGGTTGGTTCCACAGAAAGCTGTTTTATGTACACTGAGTTCATAAACAATGTCAGAATGACCATTTCTGTTTTTATTTTCAATCTTTTTAGCCAGTAAACTTGCTGGAAGAAGAACCGGACATGATCATGATCAAGGAGGAGGCATTTGACGACTGCTCTTCAGAAATAAATGAGGAAGACCAAGATAATCAAAGTGTGAAAGGTACGCAGAGAGAGAACTTTGTTTATTAATTGGTCATCACCTCATCAGAAGTGTGATCAAAAAATACACATGCACTACATACATTATGTGCATTTTAATGGCTAATGATTAGTAAATTACTGCACTATCATGAAACCCTACTGTTGTAGACTGCAAAAGTTGTGGAACTATAAAATTTATTTATTTTTTTTGGAAGAATGTGCAGAATGGATTTAAATATGTTAATCAATAGTGAAACATTCAACGATGATGATAAATTGTTAGTAATAAATCATCAAAAATGTAATAAACCTGCAAGTGGCAGGTGATGTGTATAACAATACACTGGAAATAACTGATGCAACTTGAAAAAATTTAATCCAAAATTATAGTTTAAATGTAACTGTAATTATTTGTAAACATTTTTATCGTTTAATTCCATTTGGTTTAAGCTTAATCCTTATTGTTTAAACTTACCCTCATCGTGGGATCCTTCCAACCCCCTACAGGCGCAGTCCAAGAGGAAATCAAAAAAATTCTCCCAGAGTTGGACTTAAACAAACTTCAGAATGTGGTCAGTCATCTTTCATTAGTGGTGGGTGTGGAGAAGACGGAGGACCTCTCCCTAGTGGAGGTGTCTGATCTTCAGGACTTTCTGGAACCAATACAGTGTCGAAAACTTGTGAAAACATTAAAACAAAGAGGTAAGAAAAAAAAACGTATGACCTGTTGCACATTGTATGGTGTTGCCTCGTCATGCACTTCACTTTGATAGCCACTTTAAAGAATTGGGTTGTTTCCATTTGTTACCACTTTTGCACAATTGGCCCACGTGGACACTGAATTGAGTGAGTTTGACCTACAGGTGTGGCCTTTGAAAACATTTGTAAACAGTAGTGGCCGGACATTCTTTTTGTTTTTGAAACCAACTCTTACAGGTGCATTTGGTCAGCCAACCTTCCTTCAACTTCAGCTAATGGGTTTAGAGTGGATTTACAGGTAATTCTTGTGCATGTATATCTAATGTCTTTGTCACAGAATTGGGGGATGGTATGTCATTGTCTCCGAGGTGATTATGGGGGTGTGCAATATCGCCAGACCACCGTTTTATGCTGTTTACATGGCCAATTTTCACCCCATTTACACCTGGCATTAAGATGCACCATGGGTGATCAATCATAAGTAGTCAGTGCTAAACAAAGGAGTCAACTGGGTCCAAAACCACAACATGTGTGAATTGTATATTCTAATGTCAAGATGTGTTCTTGGTAGCAACAAAGGACCACTTAATCAACCAAGGCACTAAAACTAGGCTTTAAAACTGTAAATTTTACATGGACACCTTTTGTTTTAATCGGAATATAATATCATTCTGTTTGATAATTCCGAATGTAGTTTTTACAGGAACGCTATGTAAAGTTGATGTGCGCATTTATATGCCACAAGCATCAATATCAGAGCTCAAATATACAGTTTCCCGCTTTTCATACATACTGTTCTCCTGCTATTGCTTCTTTTTGTTTTTAAGAGTAGACTTAATATTTATCTATTTTGGGTCCTAATTAGGAGATGACAAGCATGTGGAGCATTGTACCGTGCTGCTTTTATTAATCAAACAGTAAAATCTCTAATATCGGTGGCCAAAACAAGCCTTCTGTTGGATGAGAGTATGAATTGAGGACTGAAGGGAGGTTTTTCTCTTCCACTTCATAGACGTTGAGTTGAAGGAGAATTTTGGAATAACATGACATTCATTCTACAAATACAACATTTTGTTCCATGCATCATCACGCCATCTCTGTTATTGCACATGCACAGAACTTTTAAGTTTTGGTTTGCAATCTGATCAAGCGTTACATGTCCTTTCGATTGGATCAGAAAAGGTCTACACCACCCCTGTGTTTGTTGTTGTAGTGTGAACTGTCAAAATGGAGGCTTTTGAAAATGATGACGCATGTTTAGTCATGTGACACATGTTGTACCAACAGATATGTATTTATACCAATATTATCCCTGTTATGTGTTATTCATATTCACACTATTGCAAGAGATATGTTTGTACACTCTTCATATCACAGTCCTGCAAAGGTGAAAGAAAATGTACTTGCGATTGCGGTTTGCTTCTTGTAGATCAGAGATACAATCGTAAGTGCGACTTGAACGCGTCAGTGAATGGTGAGATGTTTTCCTAATATATGATCCTGCCAGAAGAGTTGCATGAAAACGTATCATGTCTGTTCCGTCTGTATCGTCTCAATAAGCTTTTTTGCAGCTTTAAAGCAAATTAAATGTTTTTTCTTGAGCGTTTCAGTGTGGATGAGAAACTTTAGGAAAAAAACTTGAAAATGCTAGTGTGGACAGAGAGCATTTTAAAATGAAAACAGTTTTCAAATGTATCCAGATTAATGTAGATCTATTCTTGTGTGCAGGTAAATGTAGCTACTGAATCTAAAGTTTTTAATTTTCTTAAAACCCATTTTAGGTGAATTTGGAAGACATTTCTGACCATTAAATTGATCGTTTGTATTTAGAACAGCCTCTTCATCTTCTACGGCCTGTACTTTGTACCAGCAATCATTCAAGAACATGAATTCTGATCTTGATCACGCTCTTTCAGCGGGTTCAGCATCACAGACAGACCAAACTCACAGCCCAGTACAAAATGTGAATTCAACATCTGATCAAACATGTTTTTAATGTCTGCTCCATCCAGTACATCATCCCAGTGTACTTCAGCGACATCTCCGTTTGATTTGAATCTGCCAGAATCTCCAAAAACCTCAGGTTCCCAGTCTTGTGTTCACCGTTCTAGTCATCGGGGGTGATTCAGCCTGACATTTGTTTAAATCCAGTTTCCTTTAAGAAAGAGAAAAAACTCCATCTAGAATCAACTGGGAAAGATGGGAGACCAAGGCCAGAACGCTTTGCTGTGCTTCGTTTAAAAGACTAGTACCACAGGAAGTTTACAGGGAATGGTCAGGTGCTGTTAACTTTGATGGCTCCCGAGGAAAAAATGCACTACCTAACATCCTGCGGAAAGCAATAGCAGAAATTCCCACTTTTAAACCCCACCCCCCTTTCCACCATTTACAAATATTTGACTCTTAAAAATGTATTGCAAATGAGGTCCGTTAGACCCTGTTTACACCTGGTATCAAGATGTCTTGGTTGATCAGATCACAAGCAGGCTGTTTTAATCTGTCTCTTTTGTCCACTTCTGACCACTTTCTTGATTTCAGGGGAAAGTCTGTGGGTGGGTGCATGTGTGGGCTTTTTCTCATCTTTTGATCCAATATTGTGTAATAAGTTCACACCTTTTGCTTATGAATGTAAAAGGAGACCTGTCTTTCGTGGCTTTTCAAACGTATTCGACCACATTAGCCTATGCTATTCAACCAGTTCGGTCAAATGCATTTTCAGCTACCTCTAGAAATTGTGGAAAGTGGAAAATGCTTAAAATGTTTTAGAGCCCATTTACACCTGTATTAGTTGTCCACTTGTGATCGTATAAACAAAGATGCATCTTAAGGTCAGGTGTAAATGAGGCCTAAATGTGTAGAATTTTGGACTAAAACTAAAATGGGTCATGTTAGCTGAAGTGGAAGTACAAAGTATAGTGTTCATAAGGGTTGCAAAGGGGTGACATTTTTACGTGAAGTTTCCAAAAATCCCTGGAATATTCCCCAAAATCCTGGAAAGTTTCCAAATTTACTTTTTTTGTAACCCTAGTGTTCATCATTTGAATTTGTGTCAGAATATTATTATTACTTTCATCGTATGAAAGTATCAAATATTAAATCTTGTTTTTTCAATTTGTAAATGTACAGTTAACAGTGTAAACACAACCCCTTGTATATGTTTTTTTTTGTTATACATAGCAGATGTGACAATAAATTTATTATGTTACCAAATTTGATGAATCCTTTTCTTATGTTTTAAATCAAGTTTTGAGTTGGATCAGTAAAAAATATATAAATTTTTTACATTACATTTTGTCTCCTGTTTTCTAATTGTGCCATTTCTGCATTTATTGCTGAAATAATAAATTGCTCTTTAAGTTTACACATCACCTTACTTGATTGTTTATGGATTCAAAACCCTAATTGCTTTTGTGACAGAAAGAAAACAGCTCTGATTGAATTAGAAATTATGTGCTTTGATATTTGCATTTCAAAATATTGTTTCTTACACTGACTGAGACATACCATGCTGCCTAACATAGTGTGACATTGCATGAAATTACAAGATCTTTCTCTTTCACAAGTTTTCAAAGGCCACATCTGTTTTCTCTCCAAAGCTTGTAGAGATGGTCTATTTACAGACTGATGTTCAAGAAATGTATTTAGGCTAAACAAATTTATTTAGAATTCAGAGCAATTAAAACAAAGGGTCTATGTATGCACACATTTATGTGTGACGTTTATGTACAAACATTTTCATGAACAAAATCAGGATTCGTCAATAACTTACAAAAATGTATTCTAAATTCATGGAAAAATGTAGAAACTACCAAAACCACACATGAACATAAAAACAACTTCTTTGGGTGGTGCTATAAACGTGTTTAGTATTTCATTAAAGCAATGAGTCTTAATGCAGTAATGCAAAGATTTACTGTTAAATGATGTTTGAGGCCTCTGAAGAAGGTACCTTGTTGGCACATCAACATATTTCAGTTTCTCTTTATCTCTTTTAATGATCCCCCAAGAATCCATCGGTCAAGTGGATGGAACACCTAACGAGACGACGCTTACTCCGTTATCACCAAACGAGTCCCTTCCTGAACGGCCCTTCATTCCTTCATTCATCAAGTCCAACTGGCTCAGAAGTTTCCAGGTTCCCTGGAACCGCATGCCAACAGCTCTCGCCCAGGCCACGTCCACTGGAGAGAGGGCTCGACCAGGACCGAGAAGGGAGTTTGTTAGGATTGTGGTGGCAGCCATGCAGGCCCACTGTCCAAACCCAAACTTAGCCGCTTGTGGGGAAGTGGCACGAAACATTGTGTGTACATATCCCCTGACTTTCGGAGACATTTCTGAGGAAGGAGAACAACTAGGAAATGGCTTCAGTTGCTTACAAAGACAACTAAAAACTAGGGTAGAACATGTGAATAGAGATGTTATGGAACACAGGATTCGTCGACCTAGAAGACCATCAATGAAAAGAGATGGAGAACAGGATAACTTAATGAGGACAAAAGTCAGATGTAAAGTGGACAGTTACGGATGTATTAATTGGCAGCCATCTTCCATCCCAGAAGGAGAGTCGGCAGAATCTCTTGAAATGAAAAGGAAGGTTGTGGCAGAGATTTTTCAGTCTGCAGGGCCAAAAGCTGCCGAGTTGCCCAATGTAGATGACTTAATGCAGCAGACGTATGTTTACCAGCGTCACATGATCAATTCGTGCCCACCTCCTACCATCAGTGAGATTGAGGGGCATTGGCCATTCCTGTTCACCGAAAGAGGTCTCTGCAGGCACTTCAAAATCCTGACCGGGATTGACATCAGAAGCCGCTTTAACGAAACTCTTTTTGATAAATCCAAGAGAATACTGAACTACTTCAGCAGACAGAGACTGAAGTGGAACGGAGAGATCCAGAGCATGCTAAGTGAGATCGACGATGCCAATGCAACAGATAATAACAAGATTGCTATGTCAGCCATCCTGTTAATGATGAAATACTTTAAGGAAAAGGACAACGCTGTGTTCATCTTAGCAGATGTCAGTAACTATCAAATGTTACAGTTCTACTTAAGTTTCTTAATGGGTTTTGACAGAGCTTGAGTGTTCAAATGGTTTTATGTTCTGCTTTTAAGGAAAACTCTACCAAGACGTCCATCGAAAATGAAATGAGCTTACCAGCAACGCCCCGGCTCATCATGCTTGGTAAGACAATGCTACACTACAAAAGGTAGGTTTTTTACTTGGACATTAATTTATAGTCATTTTTCATATTTCAGGTGAGACATTGCTGACTTCGTCCAAGTGGTTTGTCAGTATTGAGGGCAAAGTAACACACACTATAGACGACCAGCTGGACTTTGCAGCGGCATTGTCGGTTTTCTTTGGGTGCTTCTACGTTTTTAACATAGAGTATGAGGAGTCAGCCAGCACCACCCTGGAGTTCATTCAAAGGTGAGTGCTGAAATCCGACCTGCAATTTTATGGTGACTAATTAAACACTGTAACTAACAGTTAAGCTTATTGGTTTGTTGATAAATTATACATAATTTATCAGAATTTCTTTTATGCAGGGTAGGTGATTTGGCTCAAATTTTTTTTTTGTTTATGCTGGTTGAAAGTCCCTTTCACACTGCCATTCCGGCAAATACAGGGGTTAAGTGTTCCGGCTTTCACACACAACCCGTAAAGATCCCGTAACGACACGTGACATCAGGGCGTGATGTGTAATGTACGAGTCGAAAACATTAGGCATGTTATACTTTCACTGAAGCAAGCGAACGATCTCTGCGTCAGCGCGGAAAGTGAGGAACTAACTGATCTCTGCTTCATTACAGTTTGCACATATTTTTTCGACGCGAATGTTGATCTTCCTTCAAAACAGCCGGTAAAAGAGTCGCGCGATAACGCACGTCATCACTTCGACACGGAATTAGATCTGACTTTTGTTCACACAGCGCTCGTCCCGGGTTGAACCCCGCAATGTTACTAGGTCCCCGACCCGGGTTCAATGCGGGAATCAATCCCGGGCGTAGTTGCTTTCACACAGAAGGCGACCCGGCAACGTTCCGGCAATATGACGGGTCCGACGTGCAGTGTGAAAGTGGCTTAAGTAAAGTGGTCTAAATGCATTTATATCATATGTGGAAGGAGTGGGCGCATAAAATCTTCATCCAATCACATCCCTCGGTCTGAGGACTACAATAGGCTCTCCAGCCTGCCTGTCAATGTATGTATTTGCATATTTCCATGCACCGTTCTAGTAGACATGATACACCATCAGTGCATTCTATTACAGTATTGCAGAATGAGCAAGACATAAATTATTATTGTAATAATATGTGCTTTGTACTGTTGTTATTTTATTTTTTTACCAATGAATGAGACGTTAAGTAATCTGACCGCAGGAGTCTGTGTGTGTTTTTATATATATATAAGGACTGGTAAGCGATTCAACTTTAATTAATTACATGATGCGGTGATTAATTAATCATACAGTATTGTTCAAAATAATAGCAGTACAATGTGACTAACCAGAATAATCAAGGTTTTTAGTATATTTTTTATTGCTACGTGGCAAACAAGTTACCAGTAGGTTCAGTAGATTGTCAGAAAACAAACAAGACCCAGCATTCATGATATGCACGCTCTTAAGGCTGTGCAATTGGGCAATTAGTTGAAAGGGGTGTGTTCAAAAAAATAGCAGTGTCTACCTTTGACTGTACAAACTCAAAACTATTTTGTACAAACATTTTTTTTTTCTGGGATTTAGCAATCCTGTGAATCACTAAACTAATATTTAGTTGTATGACCACAGTTTTTTAAAACTGCTTGACATCTGTGTGGCATGGAGTCAACCAACTTGTGGCACCTCTCAGCTGTTATTCCACTCCATGATTCTTTAACAACATTCCACAATTCATTCACATTTCTTGGTTTTGCTTCAGAAACAGCATTTTTGATATCACCCCACAAGTTCTCAATTGGATTAAGGTCTGGAGATTGGGCTGGCCACTCCATAACATTAATTTTGTTGGTTTGGAACCAAGACTTTGCCCGTTTACTAGTGTGTTTTGGGTCATTGTCTTGTTGAAACAACCATTTCAAGGGCATGTCCTCTTCAGCATAGGGCAACATGACCTCTTCAAGTATTTTAACATATGCAAACTGATCCATGATCCCTGGTATGCGATAAATAGGCCCAACACCATAGTAGGAGAAACATGCCCATATCATGATGCTTGCACCTCCATGCTTCACTGTCTTCACTGTGTACCGTGGCTTGAATTCAGAGTTTGGGGGTCGTCTCACAAACTGCCTGTGGCCCTTGGACCCAAAAAGAACAATTTTACTCTCATCAGTCCACAAAATGTTCCTCCATTTCTCTTTAGGCCAGTTGATGTGTTCTTTGGCAAATTGTAACCTCTTCTGCACATGCCTTTTTTTTAACAGAGGGACTTTGCGGGGGATTCTTGAAAATAGATTAGCTTCACACAGACGTCTTCTAACTGTCACAGTACTTACAGGTAATTCCAGACTGTCTTTGATCATCCTGGAGGTGATCATTGGCTGAGCCTTTGCCATTCTGGTAATTCTTCTATCCATTTTGATGGTTGTCTTCCGTTTTCTTCCACGTCTCTCTGGTTTTGCTCTCCATTTTAAGGCATTGGAGATCATTTTAGCTGAACAGCCTATCATTTTTTGCACCTCTTTATAGGTTTTCCCCTCTCTAATCAACTTTTTAATCAAAGTACGCTGTTCTTCTGAACAATCTCTTGAACGACCCATTTTCCTCAACTTTCAAATGCATGTTCAACAAGTGTTGGCTTCATCCTTAAATAGGGGCCACCTGATTCACACCTGTTTCTTCACAAAATTGATGACCTCAGTGATTGAATGCCACACTGCTATTTTTTTGAACACACCCCTTTCAACTAATTCAACTAATTGCCCAATTGCACAGCCTTAAGAGCGTGCATATCATGAATGCTGGGTCTCATTTGTTTTCTGAGAATCTACTGAACCTACTGGTAACTTGTTTGCCACGTAGCAATAAAAAAATATAAGAAAAACCTTGATTATTCTGGTTAGTCACATTGTACTGCTATTATTTTGAACAATACTGTACATCAAATTTGGAGAAATTACTCCCAAAAGGTGATTTAGTCATTGTGTAAAGCATCAAACAGAGATTACAAAAAGGTTTCAGAAAGTAATACTTTCTGTGATAAAATTTATTACATATAGGTTCGAATTAACAGATGTGGAATTGTATACATAACAAAAAAGTGTGAAACAACTGAAAATATGTCATATTGTAGGTTCTTCAAAGTAGCCACCTTTTGCTTTGATTACTGCTTTGCACACTCTTGCCATTTTCTTGATGAGCTTCAGGTGATGAGCTTTAGTCACCTGAAATCGTTTTCACTTCACAGGTGTGCCCTGTCAGGTTTAATAAGTGTGATTCCTTGCCTTATAAATGGGGTTGGGACCATCAGTTGTGTTGTGCAGAAGTCCTGCTGAATAGACTGTTAGAATTTGTATTATGGCAAGAAAAAAAGCAGCTAAGTACAGGAAAACGAGTGGCCATCATAACTTTAAGAAATGAAGGTCAGTCAGTCCGAAAAATTGGGAAAACTTTGAAAGTGTCCCCAAGTGCAGTCACAAAAACCATCAAGCGCTACAAAGAAACTGTCTCACATGCGGACCGTCCCAGGAAAGGAAGACCAAGAGTCACCTCTGCTGCGGAGGATAAGTCCATCTGGTTTGCGTTTAGTTGGACCATCATTTATTTTTCAAGAGGACAATGACCCCAAACACACCTCCAGGCTGTGTAAGGGCTATTTGACCAAGAAGGAGAGTGATGGGGTGCTGCGCCAGATGAACTGGCCTCCACAGTCACCGGACCTGAACCCAATCGAGATGGTTTAGGGGTGAGCTGGACCGCAGACAGAAGGCAAAAGGGCCAACAAGTGCTAAGCATCTCTCGGGGAACTCCTTCAAGACTGTTGGAAGACCATTTCAGGTGACTACCTCTTGAAGCTCATCAAGAGAATGCCAAGAGTGTGCAAAGCAGTAATCAAAGCAAAAGGTGGCTACTTTGAAGAACCTACAATATGACATATTGTGTTGTTTCACACTTTTTTTTATGTATATAATTTCATATATAATTCCACGTGTTATTTCATAGTTTTGATGCCTTCAGTGTGACTCTACAATTATCATAGTCATGATAATAAAGAAAACTCTTTGAATGAGAAGGTGTGTCCAAACTTTTGCACACTCTTGGAAGCTTCAAGAGGTAGTCATCTGAAATGGCCTTCCAACAGTCTTGAAGGAGTCCCCCGAGAGATGCTTAGCACTTGTTGGCCCTTTTGCCTTCTGTCTGCGGTCCAGCTCACCTCTAAACCATCTGGATTGGGTTCAGGTACGGTGACTGTGGAGGCCAGGTCATCTGGCTCAGCACCCCATCACTCTCCTTCTTGGTCAAATAGCCATTGTTGCCTTCAGTGTGACTGTAAAATTTTCATAGTCATGAAAATAAAGAAAACTCTTTGAATGAGAAGGTGTGTCCAAACGTTTGGTCTGTACTGTATATTTAAATAATTTATTCCTTGTATGTATGTACTGCAGATTATATATATTTAACAATGTAATAATATTTAGTATTTTCACATCTAGGCGGAATATTTTTTTTTTCATTTGTACTACTGTCTGGAAGTTTTTTTTTTTTTTTTTTTTTTTTTTTTTACTGAAATCATATCGAACCGTGACCCCCGAACTGAGGTACATACCAAACCATGACATCTGTCTGTGTACCATAACCAGCCCTACTTATAACCCCTTTTAAACTGTGTTTTGGTGACTGAAATAGTTGTAGGCCTTGCAAAATGTATGTTTTGTTTAAAAATGTATCTACTGTTCTTTAGGTTCTTCGTAAGGATTAATCCTGAGGGGACTAAATGTACCTCAAAATCAGGTACAAGCCGAAGGACGGGTTCAGCTGTCCAAAGGAAACCCCAGAACTTTAATACCCGCGTTGCTACGTTCATGCAGAGGCTTTCAGAATTCGAGTGGAAAACAACAAGTTAAGTAAGTGTGAGCGGTTTTATGAAGTTGAAAAAATGTTTATAAAATTTGTCAAACTTGTCGTTTGTTATTAAAAGTATGTGATTTAAACACTTAAATGTAAACCTGTAATGAGTTATAAGGGGTGTTCTTTAACAGCTGACAATATTTTTTTTCATGTGTTTCAGAATTGACTTTATCCTGACCCTGCTCTGTATACTACTTCTACTGCTATTATGATGAGTTACTACTTAAAGGGAAACTCCACCCCAAAATGAAATTTTTATCATTAATTACTTTACCCCCATGGTGTTCCAAACCCGTAAAACTTTGTCTTCATAACACAATTTTAAGATGTTTTGGATGAAAACCGGGAGGCTAGTGACTGTCCCATTAACTGCCAAGTAAATTACATTGTAATGGTCCAGAAAAGTATGGAAGACATCGTCAGATGGCAGATGAACTATTCTGACGATGTCTTTCATACTTTTTTGGACCTTGACAGTATTACCTGGCAGTCTATGGGACAGTCACAAGCCTCCCGGTTTTCATCCAAAATATCTTAAATTGTGTTCTGAAGACAAACAAAGTTTTACAATTTTCATTTTGGGGTGGAGTATCCCATGAAGTGACAGTTTTTCACATTGTGATACCTTCTTTTTTACTTTATCACTTACACTGTTCTATTTGAATGTTGCTGGAATGTTTATACTATAAATATTTTATTATGTTCCTTTAAGTCATTCATGCAACAATAAAAAAAAAAAATTATCAACTAATGTGTTTTTTTTTTTAAATTGAGGAATAATATGATTACAGTGACACTATAATGTTGTTGTACCACTTTATACAATAGCTACAAGTAGATTACATAAGATTTTTTGTATTGTTTACTGTAGGTAATCCAAACAGTTCTGTAATTGCAGTAACCTACTGGTAAAAATGGAAGTCTTAACTGCTCTTTTAAATGAACAAGTACAATAATATGTACAGAGACAACCCGAAAAACAAAGATGTTTTGCACACGGATCCAGCCCGTCATGAAACCTGGTGAGTTTTCCCTTAGTTGTGTGAATTTAAACTTTTTCTGTACTTCGTACCTGAAAGCTATGCTTACCTATTTTACATAGATCACTAGTGTTTGTTGAGGAGAAGTGTGATATTTAGTAAAACTTGCCTGACAGATGATAAATAAATTTGGTGAAAGAGCCATAGCCTACAGACTCTTGTCAGATATCGGTCCCACTTAATATTAGGTGGCCTTAACTACTATGTACTTACATAAAAAAATAAGTACAATGTACTTATTGTGTTCATATTGTATTGTAAAACACCTTTGCTGCTATTGAGGTGGGATAGGGGTAAGGTTAGGGAGAGGGTTGGAGGTATGGGTAAGTTTAAGGGTGGGTTAAGGTGTAAAGTATGGGTCAACAGTGTAGTTATAAATGTAATTACAGAAATTAAATACAGATGTAATTACAAGTAGTTTTTTTAAAATATAAGTACAATGTAAAAACATGTATGTACACAATAAGTACATTGTACTAAATTATTAATTAAAATGTAAATAGTAGTTAAGGCCACTTAATATAAAGTGGGTCCCAGATATCAAAGAGAGATAAGGTGGGCTAGTTTGACACCACAGAAAGCAGTTAAGCGTTATACAAAAACACTCACTATTTGACATGGAATTTGTGTGTGTGTGTAAAATTCCATTTGGAACACTCGCACAAATGAACAGACCTTCCCTAGGAACAGTTGACAAGGTAGGCCAGAACCATTTTGGATACGACCAATCAGAAAGTCTAATTCATGCGAGCTCTCTATACGGTGGTATACGGTAATTCATCCCATGATCCTATTGTCCAAAATGCTAGATATGCTATGATTCTATTCTAAGAAATATACTGAATACAGTGCCATTGCATGTTGAGAATATAAAAGCAGCTGTACATTGACAGTCAGATCGAAGGACGGGTGTTTAAAACACACATCACTGATAAATGGTCCCGTAAACAACGGACATCATGAATACTGGTGATTTTCAGACGCAGCTAACATCCATAATTGAAATGCTCGCGAAAACAGCTGTTGATGAAATAGGCAAACTTTTCGAGGAGAATTCTTTGTTGCTGCGGTTAGAGATTTCACGCTGTACAAACGAAAATGAATCTCTGAAACAGAAATGTCATTTTCTGGAGAATGAAGTTCAGTCTGCACGGAAAAGCGCTGGAAAGATGAACGGGACACGAGCTCCGATCAGTCATCCGGGACTTACAGGTGATTTACCTATTATGCACGATAAATGAATCTGTGTTTTGATTTATGCTGTAGGTTTAAAGCCCGCAGTGGGCGGTCCTCATCATTGTGCCCTGGAATAAAGCTTTAACCTTACTCCAGGGGCCAGGGGGACTATTTCTGCAGTAAATAGTAGTTCATCTTAATGAACGGAAACTTTTTGAGTCATTAACCAAAATAAATGAATCCAGAGACTTTCTTTAGGCTACATCAGTAACAGTGACTGTCTGTTGATATATGAGCGAATCAAGGAATCATTCACTCATTCACCAATCAGCTGGAAAACACACAGAGTCATTCATAACCGATACAGTCTTATTTAGGCTATTACATTATATACATTTCTATTAAAAACTGAACAAACGTTTTTCTTCTTCTACCTGTCCTTGTGTCAGCAAATCAACAAGTTTACAAACGAGTTCATTCAGTTCGTTCATCCATCAAGATGTGTTGTTCATTCCCTTAGTTCACAAAAAACACATCTGCTTCTTCTTCAACTATTACATTTTTGTTTGTTTGTTTTTTTCTTCATATCCTGAGCTGGGACCCAGCTGTGGAGTTTTTGTCTATGTAGAGGACATTATATTTTAGTGAATATCTCTAAGACCTCGCATGTCCCAGTTTTAACGTCATACAGGATGTCCTGAAAAGAGCACATTCATGGAAACATGCTAATATTTTGTTAATTGTAATTTAAATTTGATTTATTTTCAAATTGTTGGTCTTAAATCAACATCTCAGGAAAATGTAATGGGGTTGCAAATCAAAATATGACTTCCTCTTATGAAACAGGACATCATATCATACATGTCCACTGTAGAGGACACCAGGATTAAAGTATTTTTTATTTCACATTTTGGGAAACAAAACAACTGAATAGGAAAATAAATAATATATATAAGTGTTCTTATGAAATATTAGATATTATTTTGAAAAATCGGGCCAATTATTACTCACATTATTACACTTTTTCAATATGTTATCCCAACAGCAGACTAATATGCAAATTACATGCAGTCTATATTCTAGATAAATGGGAAACCAGTGTATGGATATTATACACATATTACATAAAGCAAAATGGTATATTAAATAATTTTGTTAGGCTATAGCTTTTATAACATGGTTAAGAATCATTTCAAATGTTGACTATGGGATATATATATATATATATATATATATATATATATATATATATATATATATATATATATATTTTTTTTTTTTTTTTTTTTTTTTTTAATGATGTAATGACATGAACAATTCTAAATTCACAAAGTTTTTTTTTTTTCTGGTTCTCAGGAGAATCATAACCTTGAACAACTTACCCTAAAAACCTAACAACTAGCCTTTTGTAGCATCCAATCTAAGCTATGGCCCTCAAGGTCCACTTTTTTTTTAAGCACCAACCCTGATCAAACACAGGATTACTAGAACGTTACAGGCAGAATTGTTGATGTATATGCAAAAAGTGCTGAATATGCAAGGTCAATAAAATGCATTATTATTCTTGCATTATGAAGTAACCAATACAGAAGCCAGACGTCGCCCTGCATATGACAATGTCTTTGGGAAGGAATGGTGCATGAACTACTGGAGACACGAGGAGTCACATGTTGGTGAGCCAGAGGACACACATCTGGACTCTCCAGTCATCATAGGAGAGGTTGGTCTCACATCCTGATGTTGATGTAAATCAATCAAAGTCAGAATACAGTTAACTAGTTATCTCTTTTACATTCTGCCCTTCAGCCAGTAGATTTGCTGGATGAAGAGCCAGATATGATCATGATTAAGGAGGAGACATTTGAAGACTGCTCTGGGAAAAATAACCCTGAGGAAGATGAAAGTTCCAGTTCGAGAGGTTTGTGGAGTGAGAACTTTATAACAGTTGCTTTTACTTCTTTATTACATTTATTACACTTACACTACGGGGCCGTTGAATGCTTGAATCTGATTGGCTGACAAACGTTCTGAGGTGTGTAATTATTTTCTGGGAAATGCACGGCGAACGGAGTTCCAGGCAGCCCTCTTGACCGCATTACAGTTCCATATCACTTTGCATAAAAAAATTATGCAAAGTAATCTAATAATTCAACGGCCCTTCGTCAATTATTCCTTACATGTTCTTGTGTCATTTGTTGAATTGCAGGACCTGCAATGACCAGTGACGAAAGATGTGTTGCCCAAAACTCTGAAGATTTTATCACATACACGGTACCTTCAGATGACCAAGTCCAATCGAACGTGCACCAGACACCAGCTGAAGAACAAGCTCTTGATGGAACGATCTCTACACATGGGGACATCACAACAGAGCCAACTTTTCATAGTGCACACGACCACACAAATACTTCAGAAGAGAAAAGGTTTGAGTGTGTATTCTGTCGGAGAACCTTCAACAAACTGACCTACCTGAAAGCACACATGCGAACGCACTCCGGAGAAAAACCTTTCGTCTGTACAGTTTGTGGTAAAAGATTTGCTCAAAAAACTTACCTCAGAATACACCAGCGCACTCATTCTGGAGAGAGACCGTACTCGTGCATGGAGTGTGGAAAGAGCTTTGCTCAGAAGAGCTCTCTAAACGTACACCTCCGAAGCCACACCGGAGAAAAGCCATATAGCTGCTCAGAGTGTGGTAAAAGCTACGCGTACAAACAGGGTTTCAATACACACCAGTGCTTCGTTTAGACTAATACATACTGAAGTGAACCATTACTGAATAGTATCTGTATTAAAGTTGCTGTTACAGCAGAGTGTACATTACTGTGCAATATGAACCCTTAAAAATGGCAAGTATGTCCATGTTTGTTCACAGAAATGTAAGTCCCTCAACAGTATTTGGAAAAGTGTTATACAGAGGCATGTGTGCATTGAGTTCACCTTCATTTAGGACCATCTGGATGTGTATATTCATTTGAACCGAGGGATAAACAAACATGCTTAAATAAAGTTGACAAAGTGAGTAAAATCATGCAAAGCACTTTTTATTCAGCTTGGCTGAAAATACACATAGTATTTTTTGTTTGTTTACACATGCAATCTAGCTGACTTTTGAACTTGGAACAACTCAAACTTCTAGAAGCATTGTACAATCTACATAGTACTGAAATTACAGCATTCTGAAAGATCAAGTAGTGTTACTTTACACCAGGGATCCACTTTCCTGCAGAGTTTAGCTGTAACCCTCATCAAACACACCTGAGGATACTAATCAGTGTCTTCAGAATCATTAGAAAATTACAGGCAGGTGAGTTTGATCAGGGTTGGAGATAAACTCTGAAGCGCATTGGCCCTCCAGGACAAGATTTGAGGAGTCCTGCTTTACATACTTTATGATAATGTTTTTTTTTAAACAGACCATAAAACCTTTATTGAACACTCCACATTTTTTTTAAAACACCCATTTTCCAACTCTCCTAGAGTTGGAAAATCCATTCGGAGCTGATCTCTGGGTCTGGTGGTAGCACTTTTAGCTTAGCTTAGCATAGATAATTGTAGCATCTCGCTCAAAAATGACCAAAGAGTTTTTATATTTTTCTTATATAAAATTTGACTCTTCTGTAGTTACAATGTGTACTAAGACTGATGAAAATTCCTTTAATTAGTGATGTGTTCACCTCTGGTGGTGTTTCATTTCTACACTATAAATATTCAAAAGTACTATCCAGATATATTCAAGACTGCAACCATCCAAAAGTTTGGAATATACAGTTAATGTTTTTTTGTTGCATTTATTTGATAAAAAATACAGTAAAAACAGTTATACTGTGAAATATTGTTACAATTCAATATCTTTTCTATTTTATTCTTATGATGCAAAGCTATTTTTTCAGCATCATACTCAAAACTTCAGTGTAACATGAATCTTCAGAAATCATTCTAATTTGTTGATTTACTGCACAAGAAACATTAAGTTTAAAAGTTGTTACTTTTAATGTCAATGTTACATTTTTGTAAAAACATTATTTCTTAGTATTGTTCAAAGAATAAAAGTGTAGCATATTAGAATGATTTAAGAAGGATCATGTGATACTGAAGACTGAAAATTCATCTTTGATTTTACAGAAATACAAATATTTTATATATGGAACAGATATTGTTAATTATAATAATATTTCAACATATTACTGTAGTTTTCATCAAATTTATGCAGCGTTGGACAGGAGAAGAGACTTGTTTCAAAATACTTCAAAGTTTAGCCCGGGGTCTCTTTTTCGTACATCGCTAACCCATTTAGCTGGATTTGATTATTGACATCATCGCTTGATCTTGGATTGTTTGGTTCTTCGAAGCTCTTCCCGGAGTTTCTGTCATAGCAACAGATCCCTAAACTTAAACCTGCTCTGGATTAGTCTTATTTCATGTAAACAAGATTAGATTGCCAACCAATCACTGCATTGCTGATCTTGTTTTCTAGAATCGATACATCTGCCCTTTTCTGGGAACACGAGAACGCGCAGTAATATTAGACAATTTAATCCAGATTCATTTGAAAAACCAAATAAGCCAGAGATCAGTTATCACCATTAGAAGATCTTGCATCTTTCAAATCATCTCAGATGTATTAAGCAAGGTACGAAGAACGGGCCCCAGATGTAAACGACCACCTTAAAGGCCGTGCTTTTGGTTTAACAGAAGAAACAGATTAGTTGATGGGACAACAACTACATCACTGAGTTATACACAGCCATACCAGACTTTATATTTCTGCTACTATCTACTACAGTATTACACAAAGAGACATTCTTTTAAGGTGCTCCAACCTCACATTTCCACTGTTTGTATTTCCCTTTAAACAGCTACTGCGATCTCAAATTTAGAAGTAACAAAAAAACGTTTGCTACATAAAGCTATGACTTATATCACGGTGATTTTTCCTTGATTTCCTCCTGACTTGTTTACCCGTTCTGTCATGGACAACGAGGTGCTGTTTGAGGGTGACTTGCTGGGTGAAACCCTTTCCGCAGGTTATACAAGTAAAAGGTCGTTCTCCTCTGTGGATACGTTCGTGATTACGCAGGCTAACTTTCTGGGTGAAACTCCTTCCGCAGGTGGCACAACCAAAAGGTCTTTCTCCTCTGTGGATGCGTTCATGAGCTTGTAAATTTCCTTTCTGGGAGAAGCCTTTTCCACAAAAACTGCATTTATTGGGCCGTTCCCCTGTGTGGACCAAATAGTGAATGGTGAGATTGGTGTTGGAATGGAAGCATCTCCCGCAGACCTCACAGCGGAACTTTTCGCTTGGTTTCAACTTTGGAAATCGATGTTTTCTGAGACGCTTTTTGGCAGCATTTTGCCGAAGAAACGCCTTCCCGTTGTCGTAGCAAATGAAGTTGTTTGCCGGTTTCTGCACCTTGACTCTCTTTTGGCAATGCTCTGTCATGGTTGCGGCATCCTCATGTATTTCCTGTGCTTCTTCATCCTCCTGAATCTCAGAGGAAAACTCACTATTATGTTCTACTGAAAATTGGTTGAGTATAGAGTGACCATCAAATTCCAATGGATCCTCTATTGGTGCTATTAACTGGTCGACAGCATTATCAATATAGTTTTTCCTAGAGTGTTTGTCTGATGAATCAGAGGATGTGTTTTGTGTTTCCGATAGCTCTGAAAATTCACCAGACTCAAAGTGGCTATCAAAACTTTTTAAGTGTGCCAGAGGCTCATATACAGAAGATGTTGGCTGTCCTCTTGAAGCTAGCGGTGTTTTCCCTGTCGGGAGTATTTAAAATAATTTAAAGCAAATCATTCTTTTAAGCATGATCCAAAATAATTAAAGTACACTAATTAAAGATCTGCTAGAAGTAAACAATTACCTGTATAACTGGGATAAGTGTCCACCTCAAAACACTCTTCTTTGATTATGACCAGGTTGGATTGCTCTTGTTCTTTGTGCTGCATGAGGCAAAATGAAAGCGACATTTTGTTTTTCTATTTCTTTGTAGAAATAACTTATACAGGTCCAGAGTCATCTTTAACAACCTTGAAAATTATCTAGAACAGTGATTTGCCTGGACCTGGTCCCGAGGAACCCCCAACACTGCACATTTTAGATAGTCTCCCCAATCAATCACATCTGATTTAATTCATCAGCTCATTACTAAAGACTCAAAAAGCTCTTTGGGGGGGTCTTTGGGAGCAGGATTGGGAATCGTTGATGTAGAGCTGTGGTTCTCAACCACATTTTTGGAGTCCCATAACCTCTTATTTACACTGAACATGTCTGAAGCTAGAGAATACCCATAATGCACTATGAGAGTCACATGCTGAATGAATGCGTTTCCAATATAGGAGACATCCAAAATGTGCAGTGGTGGAGGGCCTCCAGGACATGTTTGGAAACGGCTGATCTAGACAAGTATGAGTACTTACATGTACTTATAGTGTACTTACAGTGTATTTATCTAAGAAAGTTCTGGTAATACAAAGTAACTACATGGGGTAGGGGTAGGGTTAGGTTTAGGGGTAGATTCAGGGTTAGTGCCTAGTTATTATTACATAGTTATTGTAATTACTATAATAAGTACATTGTATGTACATAAGGAACAGGACTGTAAAATAAAGTGCTGCCAATAGTACAGTACTAAATTTTTAAGTTTAAACATTTAATGCATTATGTATTATCTCCCATTGTCAATTAAATCAATTAAACACACCCCAAAAAATGACTTTAAAACTACAATTCAAATTGGGCAGATGATGCAGTGGGACACCTCCTTTTTTATGGCCATTCCATAAGTAAAATTTATAGAACCATTTAAAAATGTGGGTAACACTTTATTTTAAGGTATCCTAGTTACGTTACTACTTACCATTATAATAATAAATTATGCATAATTACATGCAAGTAACTAAGCCAAATGTAGTTAATTAATATTACTCAGTTTTTAATGTATAATTACACTGAAACAATTAAAATAAAGTTTAACAAAAAGTCGCAGTAAAAACATGCATTTTGATAGGTTATTGCACTAGAGTCTTATTTAATGCTCCCTTTGTAAATTGCTCCTAAAATCGGCATTAAATCACAACTGCAATTCTTGCATTTACAACTATTTTTTACTCCTTTACACATGCAGTGTATAACGCATGCATTCAGATTTTTGCACCTCTTATTGTGAGCATGCAAATCTTTTGGCCATTATTTTAAATTCATAGATTCAGCTTGCAAACGGACAGCTTATAAAACACAAGTTTTATTTCGTGATGAACTACTAAAAGGGAATTAAGGGGACCTCATGAGGCGACACACTGTACAGGTCGACATCGATCGCCAGCTCGTCTTCTCTGGACTCGTTCCTCCGATCCCACAAACTGGAACACCACTCCTTTCCAAATATCCCTTTGATGGAGGGCTGCGCTCCTGTAAGCGGTGAAATATGCATATAGGCTACATTACACCCATAGTAGTGCACATGGATAAAAATGTCCGGCGAACATCTTCAGACAGAACTACTGAGTAAAGGTTTACCATCTTCGGTTTGAACGCAAATAGAACGATATATTTTTGAGCCAGCGCGCGCTTCTTCCTTTGTGATGCGCGTGCTTTCTTCATGCCTTTCGCTCCCGAGACAGAGCATTTGGTCTTTAAGAACCGTATTTTCACCCATGACCCGAGACAGTTCTTGTCGTAAAAACGCAAAATCGCTGTCAACAATTTTGCATATTTCTTCAATAGCCGTTTTGGTCATTATCTCCATTATGGAGCTTACTTGCAACCGAAATGATATTGATTTTGACATCTTAAGACTCGCGATTTTTTGTGAGCATGCACGAAAAAAGAAACACTGGTTTTTTTTTTAAGCCAGTCACCGAAAAAAAAATATGTTTCCAAATTCTGCAACTTGATACTGTGCAAAAACCGGAAATAAAGTGTTACGAAAGAAGTCCTCGGCTTTTATCAGAATATCGTTAGCTTCCGGTTTGTAATAGATTTCCCCCTGACATTAGCTTTAGTGTGTCTCGAAGCGATATAGATCAGTGAATATTTCAAATCAAAGGATCTAAAAAAGGTGAACATCAGGATGATGTAGCCTATTATTTTCTGGATTTTGTTTAACTTTAGGCAAACGTTAAAAAAGTCCCTCCATTTATTATGTATTACAAAGAAGCACTTGAAATACAAAGGGTAAAAAGAAAAAGAAAGGGGAATGTATAAAGAGCAAAGGAAAACAAAAGTAATTAGTATGAAAGGTCATATATAAATAACCACCACAGAACGTTCTCTATAAGTTATCTTTAGGTTATTTAAAAATAACCACCATGCAAACGTTCTTGGAACATTATTTTATGGTTACAAAAAATATAACTTTCAAAAAAAAGTTTCCTTAACGTTTGATTACCCAAAAAATAAGCAAACGGGAACCAAAAACTAACGTTCTGTGTTTGCTGGGTAGTCTTTAAAAAGTTTGTTATTCACTAGGCTATTTATGATTTTAAGAGATTTGCAGCAAGAAAGACATTAGATCTAGGAAGATTTTAGAAATGTTCTTGTGAATTAAAAAAAGAAGAAAGAAATGAACAGTGGTTACTGTCTGAAAAATAAAGAAATATCATCCAGGAAAAAAAAAAAGACCAGTGAGGCTAATAAAAATAAAAATTCAAATATGGCAGGAGAGTGTCGTCAGTATTTTGTTATTAACAGTTTAATCTTAACACGTTTGATGGTTAAAATAAAAAACATAAATCAAAAGCAAAATATATGTTTGGCTAGAATTAATTACACATTTTTAGTTATCACAAAGGCTTATCATACGCTAATTTTAGGGACTCATCAATATGACCACTGGGTGACAGTATAATAGCAATGGATTTCAAACCTTTGTTCATGGAGCCTCCCTGCACTGCTCACTTCAGCTGTCTCTCTTATTTAACCCAGCTGAGTTAACTATATCTTTGTACCGGTTGTGTGCTGATAAGAGACTTTGACTACTCTATTCTCTATCAGGGCTATTCATTTTCAGTACCAGCAGGGATTGTCAGTGGGGGGAGTGAATGAAAAGCACTGTCTTCCACCTTCAATACCACGACTTATGTGTCCTTGAGCAAGGCACTGAACCCCCCGCTGCTCCCCGGGCGCTGCAACAAAAAGTGTGTGGTGAGACCGGGGATTGTTGTAACACGGGGTTAGATGTAACTGCAAAACAGCTGTGGTACTGTATTTAATATCATACACTCTTTTAGAGCTCCCAGGAGAAACTGAATGTGACTTTGAGCAAATTTGTATATTTTATAACCAAAATATATTCTTCTTCTTATTATTCTTATTTTGCATAGGAACCATTGTGTTGTGGATACAATTATTTAACTTAAATGACCTGAAGTTGTTTCTCTTGTTTAATTGCATGCTTTGTATTTATGCTAACTTCAACCCTACATGCTACACTTTGCAGATAGGTGTAACAGAAAAAATAACAAAAATGTTACCAACCGCTATGATGATCCCAATTAGTCCAGTTTCATCACGCCCTCTGTTGAGACTAAGTCACATGAGTTTTTTTGTTGTTGTTGTTGCATTGCATATCAAGGTTTTGGGCATGTTTTCCTACTAGATAAAAAATTATCTGCCTCAATTTGAAGGCACATGTTTTTTTAGTGAACTTTGTAAGAATTTATGCATATCTTGATGTTTCCATCCAGTGTTTTAATTCTATATCGCAAAATTCACATCAAAATATGTGGATCATAAACATAGTTGAACCCTTATGTGACAGGAACACAGTACACAAGCATTTCTTTGTGCTACATTTAAATTTATAAAAACTTCAGTATGTTTTTTGTTGTTGTTGTTTAAATGGTTCACGTTTCTTTGTTTTGCAATGATGTTTTTGCAAAAATCGAATAGTGTGGATGTTATTTCAGCAATTTCTCTATTCCCAGCAGTGTTACAACCCACTCCAGTAGTTGGGTAGACTGTAACAACAGAATCGTTGTATTTGACCTCAACTCACATAATCTGCGATTAATATGCAGTATACACATCCAAGTGAGTTTTAATAGTAGTAGACAAATGTGGCTACCATATAGTAGGTCCTATAGGGACACATTAAAGTGTTCAGACCTCAAAGAAATGGAGGCTGAAACCCCTGATGAGTCCCTGCACTCTGCAGAGAGGTTTTTCAAAGTCCTAGTGCCTCCCATGTGGACGTGGCTTTTAGTCTTTCACAGGTTTGGGAGGCACACAAAGCTCTAAAGGCTGTCCTCTTCTCACGGTAAAGAATATGTGAGCAGCATTACAAGAAGCTGTCTGTCTTCTGCTCTGGGGACTCCTGACCGTGGGCAATGCCTTCAATTAGGGAGCCAGAAAATCAGAGCGTATCCTCTGAAGAGACACTGAGGTGTGATGGAAATTCACTGCATTCCACATGATTTTCACAATTCATATGATAACGATAATTTTGTGTACTGTCCATATACAGATTAAGCTCATGATACAGCATGATCATTTGATTTATTGTACATCAAGATGCTAAGGTCTACAGCAAATCCCGAAGCACATCATTATCCAGCTAATGGAAATTATTAATAGGAACAAATGCTGACTTCACCTCAGACCTCTATATAGATCCGTCTGTGAGCATTTATGTCCAGACAAGTCTAAAGGTCAAGCGTCTGGAGTATGAAAAGGCACATAGGGAGCAGTGGTCTTTTTATCTACAACACTTAAGACCGAAGACGCAGTATATCTGTTCAGCTCAAATAATCACAGAGAATAGAGGATAATTTGCCGCTCTTAGAAGAAGAACCTTCTTGTTCGGTGTGTGGAGAAGTGTTCAGTGTTCCAGCGGTCCTCTGCTGTGTTTCTTGCAGGTGCAGCTTCTGTGAAATTAGCTGTCAGCAGTTTTGGGAGATGCATTGTCCCCTCTGCTGAAAAGAGGACTCTGGATCCCATCTCAGAAAGTTCAGGGAGCAAAAACTGAAGGTATTAAACACAGCACAGCTCAGTGATAAAGATGTAATAAAGACTGCATCAGATTGCACAAGCTAATCGATGCATGCAAATAATCACTAAATCTTATCTTGTATAATGTATCACTATTTTTGTAATCTAGCTTACGTTTTACTTGGTAAAATAAATGTAAGTCCAGTCCTTTTCACTCAGTATGTCAACAACGACCTGCAATCTTGTTACAGTCTTACAAGATTCTCTCTCTCTCTCTCTCTCTCTCTCTATATATATATATATATATAGGCATCTAAATGTAGTAAAAATGACTTGCTAAGGTTCAAACCGAGCATCAGAATGGGGAAGAAAAGGGATTTAAGTGTCTTTGAACGTGGAATGGTTGTTGATGTCAGACGGGCTGGTGTGAGTATTGATCTACTGGGATTTATTTAATTCATTTTTTTGAGCACAAACATCTTGTTTACACAGAATGGTCAGGAAAAGAAAAAATATCCATTGAGTGGCAGTTGTGTGTATGAAAATGCCTTGTTGATGTCAGAGGAGAATGGGCAGACTGGTTAGAGATGATAGAAAGGCAACAGTGATTCAAATAATCACTCCAAACAAGGAATACAGAATATCATCTCTGAACAAACAACACGTCAATCCCTGAAGCAGATGGACTACAGCAGCAGCAGAAGACCACACCGGATGCCGCTCCTGTCAGCTAAGAACAGGAAATGGAGGCTACAATTCGCACAGGCTCACCAAATTTGGACAATAGAAGATTGAAAAAACGTAGCCTGATCTGATGAGTCTGGATTTCTGCTGCAACATTCAGATGGTAGGGTCAGAATTTGGTGTAAAGAACATGAAAGCATGGATCCATCCTGCCTTGTCTCAATGGTTCAGGCTGGTGGTGTAATGATGTGGGGGATATTTTTTGGGCCCCTTAGTTCCAATTGAGCACCATTTAAATGCCACAGCCTACCTGAGTATTGTTGCTGACCTTGTCCATCCCATTATGAATACAGTGTACCCATTTTCGAATGGCTACTTCAGGCAGGATAATGCACTATGTCCCATGTTCCTTGAACATGACAATGAGTTCACTTTACTCAAATGGCATCCACAGTCACCAGATCTCAATCCAATAGAGCAGCTTTGGGATGTGGTGGAACGGGAGATTCGCATCATGGATGTGCAGCAGACAAATCTGCAGCAACTGCGTGATGCTATCATGTCAATATGGACCAGAATCTCTGAGGAATGTTCCAACACCTTGTTGAATCAACTCTATGCCACAAAGAATTAAAGCAGTTCTGAAGGCGAAAGGGGGTGCTGTCTGGTACTAGCAAGGTGTACCTCATAAAGTGGCTCAGTGAGTGTGTATTTATAACTTGAATACCGGTATGCGAGGTTTCAGGTCTCATCTGCTGCAGGCCTGTTTTGCTGCTTGACATTACAAACTGCTATTACTTATCTCATTATTTGAATTTATTCTCGTTATTATAAACTTACTGTCTCGTAGCTCAAATACATCTAGTTAAATGCATTTTCTTTGTTTTAAAATAGGTTTATTTTATATTCTTCTATTTACTAATAGAGCATAATGAATCGAAAGTCTCGCATATTGTTTACCATCCACTGAAACACAATCAGAATCATATTGTCAAAATGTATATGGTTTGGAATAGTTAATAATCTTTTATAAATAGTTCACCTTTAATAGTTAGCTTATCTTCCAAGGAGTGGTTGTTTGGCCAAAACATGTCCAAGAGCAAGTCACAAAATTATTCTGGGAGTCACCAAGAACCCTAGAGCATTTTCTAAAGATCTTGAAACCTCTCTAGCCTGCATTTCATAAAAATAACTGGTCAAAAGCAGTGATGCTATAATCAGATGGGTTGAGAATGTTTAGCTTTATCAGTAACTGGACATCTTGGCATCATTGAAAGAAAGATAAATTCTGCTCTGTACCTGAAAATTATTGAGGAGAATGTAAAGACGCTGGTTTTAAATTTAAGGTGAACCCTGGCTGGGTTATGGTCCAAAACAATGATCCCTAAAGAAAAATAAACTTCTCAAATGGTCTTGACATATTCCAGAATGAACCCTAACGAAGTGTGGTTGAAGTGGCAACATATAACGCACATCGTTCACGCGACATCACCTACAAATGTCACTGAGCTGAAGCAGTTAGTTCTGCAAGCAGGAGTGAGCCAAAATTCCTCTATAGAAATAACTACAGGAAACATTTGGTTGCAGTTATTGCTGCTAATGGGGGTGCAACCAGATACTGGTTACAGCTCCATTAGCAGCATTAACTACAAATAGCGCTGAATGTTTTATATCCATCTCTAATGAATGCATGAAAGATTTAACTTTATTGTGGTGTTATGAAGATTCATGGAAATGTTTCGGTTAAAGTACCTCTGATATTCAGAGTAACACTGAAAATCAGGAGGGTGCAAAAACGTTTTCCACACCACTGTTCTTGCCAGTTCTATGTTTATTTATCCTGCCTTTTAATTATTCTTATGAGGTGGCATACATTATCTTCTCCAAAGAAAATCTTGACATATTTCCTCTTACGTCAGTGCCGGGTTCAAATCGCTTTCCAGGAGCTTGATGTTACATAATATACAGAAAGAATGTTTAGGCATTCATCAGTAGATATCATGTGTCGGCCAAGACCTTGCTCAGTGATGTACAGTATTCTCTGAGCAAATACTGCAGCCAATCAGAAGACAGATCTCCCAAGGGTAATCTAAGTGAGAGGGAGGGCATAGTATCCCCTTGTGACCCAACTGGGGAATGAAGGGCTCAAAGGAGCAATGGCCTCCAAGCAGTCACATCTCGCAGAAGACCTGTCATGCCCCATCTGTGGAAATATCCTACAAAAGCCCGTAGTGCTGTTTTGCAGGCATCGCTTCTGTAAACTCTGTCTGGAGAGCCTGTGGAATGGTGGAGGATCTTGCGAATGCCCCCTTTGCTGTCAGCCATCATCTATGGGGGAGCTCATAGTCAACACCACACTTGAAAAGACCTGCGAGGGCTTTCTGGAGCGCTGCAAAAATGACCCTCTTGCGTGTAAGGAGCATGGCGGGACCTTGACGCTCTTTTGTTTGGAGGACCTGGAACCCACTTGTAGCACATGCAAATCATCTGCCAACCACAAGAGTCACAGGTTATATCCCTTAAATGAAGCTTCACATGACTGCAAGGTATGTCTACATGTTGATTTTAATCTATAGTTTCAACAATTGTACCTTCAATTCAAGGACAAGAAGGAAACCAAAAACATTTTCATGAGAATAACCATTTGGACAACTGTTCCTTCTATTTAGGTCCTTGGTAATTGTATTTATGGATACGTAGCTGGGTTCATTATCAGACTATTAATAGCATTATGCTAGGGCTGAGGCCTCCTGCTAGGGCTGAAACCAGATGCCCATGCGCTTAGTTTAGAGTAGATGAAAGTATACACTAGTATCTAAAAAAAAAAAAAAAAAAACTCCTCAGAATCTAAAAATCTTTTAAGGACAAGACCAAGGACGGATTAGGGTTACAAGGCCCCATCTTATCATTCTGATTAGACCAGGGAGTTGAAAAGGGTAACAAGACATTATCATATCTTGGTTTCACTAAAATGTCAGAATATTTATCTTATGACATTGGCCTGATCTAAGAAGCTAAGCAAGGTCTGGTTTGGTTAGAATTTAGAAGGGATTGCAGTCCATCCAAGTTGGTTCTCAAAACATGGGGATAGACTCCAGTGCTGTACAAGCAGTTTGGAAAATGAATGGATGGATTAATTTCCCACAGTTATGTTTGAACAACTGTTTCAAAAGTAAAGTTTCCAAAAATGGGGGTTTCGCAGTGATGACAGAAGAATTGTTTTGGGTTCCCAAAGAACCTTTCAGTGAACAGTTCTTAATAGAACCTTTTTGTTTTTCTAGTGTGATGAAGATTTTAATGAATAACCTTTTACCAAATGGTGGGGTTCATGGATGTCCAATTCTTATCCCATTGTTCTGGGCTGTAATTCATCCATGGTCAAGACTTAATTCTAATGGTTTTTCCTCCTAATGAACCCTTTTCACACTTTGAAGTTTGGAAAACTCCTATAAACTATAGCAAGGTGAACTTCTCTAGAGTTAAAAAATTATTACTTTTGCACTCGTTTCTCCCAAAAGCAAAATAAACCATGCCTTTCTACGAAACGATAAAATATAAAGTGAAAGATTTAATTTACAGCAGTTCAGGAGCATTATGAATCCCTTGCAGCATCGTTGACTAGACTTTCGTGAGTAAGTTCCAGGGTTATGAAACACAATGCTATAAATGTACATTACATTAATAAAAAATAAACATAAAAAGTCATCAAAGGCTGTGATAAGGGTCCATTCTTATTGTGGATGCTGGTGTCTTCATATTTTGTTTTTGTCCCAAAGATATTTAACAGAAAAGTTCAAAAAGGTTTGGGTGTATCTAAATGAATAATTAAACAGGTGTGTTTCATTACAGGCACATCTAGTGATTACTAACTCTTTTTGTGTGTGTGTTATCATTTGTATTCAGGAGGAACTCAAAAATGCTTTGAAACCACTTCAGCATAAACTGAAGCTCTTCCAAAAAGCAAAACTCACTTGTGAGCAAGCAATAGACCATATTAAGGTATTTTAATTTCGAATCGGCTTTGTTAAATAACACAATTATAGAAAGAGAAAAATCAATTACCCATTTCAGAAAAAGTAAATGATAACGTTCTCATTACAGAGTCAGGCAGAGAACACAGAGAGGCAGATACGAGAGGAGTTTGAGGCACTGCACCAGTTCCTGAGACACGAGGAGGCGTCCAGGCTTTCGGTGCTAAAGCAGGAGGAGGATCAGAAAAGGCAGATGATGAATGATAAGATTGAAGATTTGGACAATGACATCTCTTCACTTAGCAACACTATAAGAATTGTTGAACAGGAGATGAGATCTCAGGATATCCCATTCCTCAAGGTGAACATACGTAAAGGAATGACTTAAAACACAAATTACAATTCATATGCTGCACTTTCAGTAATCTGCTTCTATTTCATTTAACCTAGAATTATAAAGACACCATAAAGAGGTACTCCTGTGTCCCCTCATCTTAAGTATAATTTGCTCTGTGACCTAGTCCCAGAATAACTCTGTATTCTGTGCTATATTGACAGAACCTGGCGTATTCCCCAGGACCCAGAGATGATAACAGGTTCACTGCTTGATGTAGCCAAACATCTAGGCTCATTAAAGTTTAAAGTCTGGGAAAGAATGATGGAAACCATTCGATATAGTGAGTATATTCAGTATCCACCAAGTCATTTGCACATTTATCAGGACCCATAAAAGACAAAAAAAAAAAAAAAAAAAACTTTCTCACAGTTGCTTTAAAGATACCATTAAATATAAATATAAACATTAGTATTTTACCTTTCAAACTATTCCTTTGCTGCAGCTCCAGTGACTCTTGATCCAAACACTGCGGCAAGCTGCTTCCTCCTGTCGGAGGATCTGACTACAATACAGTGCTGCTCTCAGACCTTTAAACTCCCAGAAAACCCTGAGCGCTTCGATATAGGTGCAGAGGTGCTGGGCTACGAGGGCTTCAGCTCTGGGCGACACAGCTGGGACGTGGAGGTCAAAAACAACACTTACTGGGTCATTGGAGTTGCAAGCGCATCCATCAGCCGGAAGGGAAAGCACGTACTGACCCCTGCAGAGGGATTCTGGACCATTAGGCTACGAAACGGAGAGTATAAGGCCTGTACTGCCCCATGGTCCCCGCTCACTATGACTAAGGAGCCGCAGGTGGTGAGAGTCGTATTGGACATGAACAGGTCCAGGGTGACTTTCTACGACCCACGAGAGAGAACGCCTCTGTTCACCTTCACGGACATCATCACTTCGAGAGCATTCCCATACTTCTGCAGCGCCTGTAAGGAGCACCCACTGAAAGTGTTGCCAGCGTGGTTCTCTATTAAGACAGACTGAGGTGAAGAACGTGCCTCTCAGCGTCTCTTTCCTCAAGTCTCACCTCTCGTGTCAAGCCCGGCTCACACTGAGTGAATCTGGCCACTATTTGGTCGTCTTAGACAAATTTCAAAAATCCCAAAAAATTCCTATAATCCAAGGCTGAAATCTGTTGTCTTTGATTGCTGGTTTGACACGTTCACCGACAGCTGTATAATGGCTGTCACGATTAAATTTGACCTTGTTTATGAAATTCTGGCGGTGTCAGAAGATTTGGTGCGTACTCCTGCAGTGACTTGTCCTACCAAGAACGCCAAACTGTTTTCAAGACAAGCCATGATCATAATTAATGCTAAAGATTTCTTATAGCTGCTTAAACTCAGGCTCTCCTGTCCTCTGCTCACAGAATTCAAACGATATGTTGTCTTTGCTGTGATAAACCCCGGTGGTGCCACTGTTTTCATTTCCTAGAGCTCTCTGATCCAGTCATAGACAGCAATGATCCAGAAACATTTCAGCCTTAAGTGAAATGCAGCTTTCTTTCTTGCACACATTCGTTTTTAATGCGTCTTGACTGTCATAAAGTCTGACATTAATGACAACTGAGATCCCACAGTGTGACATGATCATCATGTTTGTACAGTCTGACAAGTATCAATCGTGAAGGACTATTAAAAATGGCACAATGTGGGCCCGGCTTTACACATGTTGCGTGTGGGTGACTTAAGAAATAAGAAATTACCTTTAGTTTCACTTGTTTTGGATTTTAAACATCCTGATAGTTGGTATAGTAGGCAAAAAACAGTGTGTGAAATAAATAGGATTTATGAATTTACAGTCTACACAAGTGCCCAGGTGACCTACCGGCGTGATCCTGAAGTGTGCATCCAATGGACACTTTTCAATGCCATAAAGCCACAGGAGAGGAGTTGTGAATGACAATGTGACAAAGGTAGTATGGCCAAATTACATTTATGCTACATTTTACTTTTTTTCATGGTCGCAAAATAATTACTTATTCAAAAGTGCCCACTCAGAGAGTATGTGAAACAGCCAATGTCTTGCTACTGCTGCCACACAAAATCACATCAGAGATGACAGGTGAAAGAGAGATACTCTACCCGCATCTGAACACAGTTTGCTTGTTGTTTTGGATTCCGTAAAAATCCGTCTTTTGAGTGTTATTTATTTAAGTTGAAGGTGAATAGACATCGCAATTTAATCGTATTTTGTGAATTCTTTTGGCCATGATTATTGTGTAGCGAAAATATTATAGATATTGTGACAGCCATTATAAGAATTATATTATTAAAATGTGAAAAAATTTATAATAATTGTTAAAAATACATGCAAAGATAAACATAAGACCTATGCACAATTTTTGTGAGATTCAGGAAACAGTAAACATCAACACAAGGAGATGAAAATAAGGAGTGCAGTGAAAATGATAAAATATATTATTAATATACATTAAATATCATTTAAATGTCAGGCTCAGGATAATACAATTAGAAAAATGCAGTGAAAATCTGAAATTGTAACTGCTCTAATAAGAATTATTTTATTTATTTATTTGGTAATTATATCATTTATTTAAGTACGACCCATACATTTAACAAAAATGTCATGTTTATGTCAGGACATTAGAATCAGAAAAGAGGAGTCTGTAGTAAAAACGATTATTTATTCTTTTAACCAGTCAGAAGTCTGAAGTAAATTAATGTGATTACATGGTTTTAGTTTTCAAAACATCTTTGTTCTCTTGTCAGTGTGAGGCATTTCATCTTGTCATATCACACATGAGTAAATCTTGGAGGAGGTAAAATCTAAGGCACTTTATTGTGGCTCTTTACAATGATATTGCTGTATCTTTCAGCTTTCTAAAAGTCACTTTGGAGTTAGGCATTTTAACAACAGTTATGTAGTAAAAAGCTCAAGTCTGTTAAAATACACTCATTATCATCTTTTCAGGCTCAAAAGGTATTGATTTAAGTCTATAGCAGCGGTGATGAACTCTTGTCCTGGATAGTTCAGCTCCAACCCTAATAAAAACTCACCTGCCTGTAGCGTCCTAGTGAACCTTCAGACCTCGATGAGCTTGTGCAGGTGTGTTTGATTAGGGTTAAACCAAAACTCTACAGGACAGACGTTCACCACGCCTGGTCTACAGTGTCCAAACCAGACAGTGGAGTTTTGTATCTTTCATCCTGTTGGCTTAAGTGGTTGTGTTTAAAAAAACAACAAAAAAAAAATGGTTAAATTGGGAGTGCACATATATTTTGTCACCTGTATGCTACCATCAAATCAGAATAACAAACTAGAATAATTCTCTCTCACTGTCTCATCTATTGCATATCAGATATTCAGCTCGTCATTGTGAAGACAGCTTGCTACCAAATTGAAGAAACCCATTCAAAAGCTATATATTTTTTTACATTTTAACTAAAATTTAAATGCAAAAACTGTCTAAATACTAGCAGAAGAAATCTGAATGGGTTCTGTTGCACCATGGTAACACTGGGAGCCGTCACAGGTTAGAAAACCAGGTAGGTCTCTTCTTTGTCTCAAAGGGATATCCTGCCTTCTTCCAAAGCGTTGTACAGCTCCTCGGTCACGAGCTCGTAACGGCCTGCTCTGGAGTTCAGAAAGTAGATCTGGTCAGCTGTGAGCCGTGGATCGTATCCTTCCCTCTGCAGTCTGGTCTTTTGAATTTTAAATGTTCCTGTGAAGAGTTTAGAGTAGGAAATCAGCTCGCAGCATGCATATTAATATTTTAGAAAAGGATGATTTTTTTTTTCTTCATAATTTTAAACAAACGGCCACTGTAGCCAGGTAGATACAAAAAAAAAAACCCATTCAAGATGCAAACTGGCTCTGATAAAGGTTATAAAACCCTAATCTAGTCAACATTTTTGTAAAAAAAATTTCTAAATATATTTTATTTAAATAATATGACCTATACTTTTCTTTTTGAGATTAAATGCCCATGGCAGGACAGAAAAATTTGAAATTAGGAATACAGTGAAAATCTGATATTGTGACAGCCCTAATAATCATAATATAAAAATAAAAAAAAGTGACCCATACATTTATTTGAGAATAAAAAAAAATATAAAAAAAATTAAAGTGTAATAAAAATCTTATATTGTGACAGCCCTAATAAAAAAATCTATATTTTACATATTTTTGTGTTTTTTTTTTTTTTTTTTTTATGAGTAATTATATATTTTATTTAAATATGACCAATGCCATGACCACAAAATCAGTAGAAATAGAGTTTAAATAAACAACATAATGCACAATGATATTTAGTAATTTCTTTACATTTTACCTATGTAATATGTAGTTATTAAGAGAAACATTGAATTTTTTTTACTCAAATATTTTAATATAGGAGAAATGTTATGCTGGGATTTCTGCGGATATTTTTTAAATGATGATGAGAAATCAATCCTTTGAAGAAAGCAAATATCTCTGTCTAAATGCTCTCGTATTTACATTTTCTAAATGAAAAGCTTAATAGCTCAATAAAAGCACATTAATCATTGTGATATTCACATTTTATATTGCTTGCGTGCATATATGGCATAATACTTAATATGTCTTGGATTCCAGGCCGTATAGCATCTGGGTGATCTGTCCTCACCTGTGGTATCTACACATGGGGAGATGCGCAGAAATATTGGCCGTGCATAAGGAGGAAGAGCTTGCTGAACCTCTTTCAGGAAAGAATTACAGTTGAAGTTTCCTGTTGAGTCAGCAATGGCAGCCATTCCAGCCTTTCCCTCCACACCTATAAAACACACACACTGTATATGACGATATCTGACGTATACATATGGAATCATGGGTCCTGTGAATTTTAGGACAACAAAATCTGCTTTATCTGTCTCACCTGGTACGTTTACTCCAAAAACTGCTACATCAGTTTGTCCCAGCAGGCTGCTCAGTGTTCCCTCCACTTCAGTAGTGGACACGTTCTCACCTTTCCAACGAAACGTGTCACCACTCCTGTCCCGGAAGTACATGTATCCAAGCTCGTCCATAACTAAAACATCACCTAAGAGACACCATACCAACACAATAAGTGTACTGCGTAGTGAAACAGCTAATTTTTAAGTTTAAAATGTGCTGAAACACAAAACCTTTGAGGGTGTTGAAGAAAAATAACAATTATCTCTTGACTAAGAAAAACAAAAAAAAAGTACACTTCAGTATGCTAATGCTACAAATAATTTGGATAGACCTGTGGTGTTTTGGCAGAATGTTTTATGGAATAATGTGACAAACTGGATTTTTTTGGACCCATCAGCAGTGTGTCTGGAGCAAAAAATAAGCTTACGAGCGGAAGAACACAATCCTCACTATCATACTCAATGGAGGTCGACTAGTCTTTATAATATTGAGAGTCGTCGTGATCAGAACTTCACATCGTATTAGTCATATACAGCTGTGCTCATAAATTTACATACCCCTTGCAGAATGTGCAAAATATTAAGAACTGAAACAAAATAAGAGGGATCATGAAAGTTATTTTTTATTTAGTAGGTCCTACTGTCCTGAATACACTATTGCACACAACAGAGATTTACATATGCTCCAGAATTCAAAATAATAAGAATTTATAAAAACGAATTATAAAAATGGAATCTTATTACTATGTGTCATTTCCTGGATGATCCATGTCTGTTTTTATATTTTGTGATAAATGTTCATGAGTCCTTTGTCTGTCCTGAGCAGTTCAACTGCCTGCTGTTCTTCAGAAAAATCCTCCAGGTCTTGCATATTTTTTGATTTTCCAGCATCTTCTGCATATTTGAACCCTTTCTAAAAGTGACTATGATTTTGAGATCCATATTTTCACTCTGAGGACATCTGAGGGACTCATACAAAAGGTGGAGACATATACGGATGCTCAAGAAGGCCACACTTTTGTATGTAAACTTTTGAATGGGCTCATTTGTATAAATTCAGTTATTATTTTGTCTTCTGGAGCATATGTAAATCTCTGTTATGTGAAATAGCTTATTCAGAACAGTACAAAATAAAAAATAACATGCAATTTTTAGGATCCCTCTTATTTTGTTTCAATTATTAACATTTTGCACATTCTGCAAGGGTAATGTTAACTTTCGAGCATAACTGAGTACATTGAAATAACTTCATTTCACGTTCCACAGCGGTAACTTTCACACTGTTAGAAACTTCTAGACACTGACACTTCTTTGCAGTGTGTTACAGGTGCACCTGACAGATATGCAGAGTCGTTTTTCTTGAATACATTGTAGGCGATCTTCTTCCTGGTGGCATCCTGACTAGCGTACCCATCAAACCGACGCAGAGGATCCTCCTGATTTATTCTCCCCACCAACAGCCCAGGCTCTCCTGTGAATGGAAGTCAAAACATGAAGAGAAAAACCTATGATAAGAGAACAAAAGAAGTCTGAGGGAGCAAAATGCTAATTTTTCTAGTCTGATGGAGTCAAATAATAACCCTTTTAACTTGATAAGTGTGCTTATTGTTTTTTTTTTTAACAAATGAAAATAAATGCCATTTGGATTTTTTTTTTTAATGGCATTTAGTTTGACATTTTTACGTAACGCAATGACATTTATACACTTATAAAGGGGTCATGACATCAGAAATCAAATTTGCCTTGATCTTTTGGCATATAAGTGGTCTTGTACCATTAAAACATCCTGCAAGTTTAATTACTTAAAATGCCCTCCTCATTATAAACAAAGAATTTATTTAATTAAGCTCCAAAAATGGCTATTTTTGGATCTAATGGCTGACACTTGATCCCGCTGAATGTGAGTGTCGTGCTGTTTCAAAAGCAAACAGAAATCACAACACTTGTCTACACTGGATCATGAAGCATTTTATTTTTGATCATGTTGTCAAAACACTCGCATGCAATTGCGAGGGGGTGTTGATACCGTTTCTTGTGCTATAATGTTATCCAATTATAACAGTGGCTGATTCCTGACACGCCCCTTAAAGGACACGCCCCTTAAAACAATTCACTTTAGAGAGAGAATCAGAATGAGTGTGAAAAATAATCTTTTTTTTTTTTTTACATATTCATTGTGCAAAAAAACTATTATATACCTATAGTAAAAGTAAAATAATAATTAAAAAAAAATCTATTTCATGACCCATTTCAAGTGTCCAATTATGTTTTGAGGCCACCGTGTATCAGATTTCTATTAGAAGGACTAGATCTAAAATGATGTGAAACCTAGTTCATTAACTTATATTTGGGAAACATATAAATCAAAGAGTACATGGCTGTGAACGCACCAGGTCGGCAAGACACACACAGTCCCTGCTTGTCCCGAACCAGTTCCATGGTTTCCTCATTCACTTTCACCAGCCGGATGGGGTACACGTTTGGCAGAATGCGACTGTTAAAACCACAAGCCCCAACCTGCAGCGTTCAGAGTGAGTTTTTACTATTCAGTTACCTGTTACAATGGATAATTGCATATTCAACGTTCTCAGAACAACACTGATACTCGACCTTGCCATCCATATTGGCAATGCTGCAGTTGCACTCGGTGGCTCCATAGAACTCGCCGATCTGTTTCACTCCGAAACGCTCCATAAAAGCCTCCCACACGCTCGGCCGCAGCCCATTTCCCACGGCTAGACGCACACGGTGCTGTCGCTCAGAGGGGCGCACAGGCTGAGACAGCAAGTAACGGCAAATCTCACCTATGTACTGCACAACCTGCAAGAAAGTGAGCAAAAAAAAACCTGCTGTAAGAGTATGAACTATCCATGATTATGTGACCTATTTATATTCTTTATTACTCAGTTCACTTATTCATTAACAATTAATCATTAAGATACATTAAGATAAACAAATCATGTACTGGATGTATTATTTAAAAGAACATTAAAAATGCATTTCATTCAAACAATGGGTTTTTTTTTCTTATGCTTTCTATTGTATATTACAATGCATTTTGATATTTTTGATTGATCCATTATATAAAATCTCAGTTTCCACAACCTTCACCCTCTCTGTTCCTCTCTGGTGGAATAAGCTAACAACCTCCATCCGAACTGCTGACACCATCACATTTTTTAAAAAGCAGCTGAAGACACACCTCTTCCACAAGCCCTTAACCACTCCAACCTTAAACCAATGCATTTAACACACACACACATGCGCACGCGCACACACACGCACACACAAATTATCCTCTTCTTAAGCTTGCTTTCTAATCCATTTGTGAAATAAACCTGGCATTGAATATCAAGACTGCTAAATGCATAAATAACCAACATGCAGAATGCTATTCTATCATCATGTGAAAAGATAACCATACAAACAGAACTGGTTGGAAAGAGAGGCCCCTAGGAGGTCCTTATGTCCGTACATCTTTTAAAATTATCATATAAATAGCATTTTTATTTTAGGTTAATTCAGTTTCAAATGGTATAAACCTAAGAGAAAGATTTTTTTTAAAGCAACGTCCACTTAAAAGGTGTGTACACTCCAAAGTCGCTGGGGTTTATTTGAAGTAATATCCAAAAAACACATGTTTGGGTCAAAATTAATGATTTTTCTTTTATGCAAAAAATCATTAAGGTAATTAAGAAAAGATCATGCTCCATGAAAATATTTTGTACATTTCCAACCATAAGTATATCAAAACTTACATTTTTATGAGTAATATGTATTGCTAAGAACTTAATTTGTTAAACTTTAAAGGCAATTTTCTCAACATTTTGATTTTTTTTTCCCACCTCAGATTCCAGATCTTCATATAGTTGTATTTCGACCATATATCATCATATTCTAACAAATCATTCATCAATGCAAAGCTTATTTATTCGGCTTTCTGAATCTTTCTCAATACAGAAAAATATACCCTTAATGACTGGTTTTGTTGTACAGGGTCCCAAATATAAATTTCTCATTTCTCAAATCTTTGTTGGAAATGGTATAAAGATTTTTTTTAACTATATGTAAATAGTGAAAATGTTACAAAATGCTTAAAATGATCATATTCATAATCTAGGGCATTCATATTTGTTATTAATAACCATAATAAAAGTGACTTACAGTGCAGTTATATTTGATGCAGTCTTCCCAGAAGCGGCTTGCAGAGAACTTCTTCTTGACCACCACAGTTATACCCTGAATCAGACACTGGCCCACCCCCATAATATTACCTGTAAAAGAGTCAATTCAACAGACGCACAGCATGCGTTGAGCTGTTTGTACAATTTGCAACAGTTTGAAACCAACAGCTCATGACATATTCATTGAAAGCTTATAATGTCAGCAGCTGTCTGTCATATGTACAATATACCTGCTGAATGGTAGAGGGGTAAACAGTCATAGATGATGTCATCTGGCCGCATTCGAAAAGAATGGTACCCAAAGGCAGCAATCCTGTAATATCTTGGAAACAAAAGAAGTTTATGAAAACTCAAAAATGAGCCTAATAGTATTCCTCTCTGAGATTTATGAATGTGACGTGTCTGTGAGCAGGTTACCGGCTGTGCACCACTATAGCAGCTTTAGGGAGTCCTGTGGTGCCAGACGTGTAGATATAGAACAAACGATCTGTGACAGAAAGGGGGAAAAAAATGGATAAAAATGAATAAATGCAGATGTAATAAATCAGTGATGAGACATAGGTGATGCTTAGATTACTGTTTTACTGCTTACAGTGTAGTATGCAGGATATAGTTCACTATACGTTTAATGTTTTATAATCACTGAATTAAATGTATCAACATGTCTTAACTATTAGCAGTCTGGCTGAATAATATTGACTTATTACCAAATTTACTTCTAATTGACTTATTATTATAAAAACAATAGCACATTATCTTTTGTTGTAGTATCAGAAATCTGATTGACAATCGTGAAATTTTACTGCTATTAGTATCAACTACTGACATTTTTGTACTGTATCATATCTAGTGTACGATTTACATATCCATATTGAATTTTGCATTGGCTATGCTGAACAGAACACAGTGCAATTATGCCATACTAAGATTTTTAAATTCTGAAACATTCTAAATGTTCTATTCTGAGAATTTGAAAATCTGAAACATTCTAAATTTATGCTATGCTGGCATTCAGATATTTCTGTCGAAGGAGCTCTTGACAGAATTGAGGACCACTTCAGAACAGTGGATACATTTATCTGAGTTAACAGATCTCTGTGACTTGCAGATTAAAAATCTAATTAATATGCTACTCAAACTTTGTCACTGATTTGGGCTTATATGCAAAGAAACCTACCACTCTGCCAGCAGCACATTCTGAAGTGGTCTTATTACGACTTGAGCAATAGGTAATCCACCATATTTTGTAATGAATAGAGGGCAAATGCAGTCTCTGAGAACTGGAATACTTTCTCACGGAAGGGAGGACATCAAAAATACACTTTACATACTAATAACTGAAAATAAACCCAACTAGCCACCAGGATAAGCAGACACTGTTTTTACATGGTTCTAATACCATCTGTCCATTGTAATGGCTTTATTTGTAACTGTCTAGAAGTTTCTAACTTACCTTCATAAAAACTTAAATAATGGCCCACAACAGACATTTTGCTACAAAACTGCAGCAGCAGAGATGGTAAAAGCACAAGACATGGAATAAATGTAACACTCCAGTGCGCTGATAGTCAAAGTAATGTGCACACAGAGACGATGATAATGCCACCTGATCCATTCACTTGAAGCTCTACAGTATGAGTGTCAAACTCATTTTAATTGTGCATGCTGCTTTTTAAAAGGGGAATAACTTGGTGTTCTTGTAGGATAAAAAGATTTGGGTTTACATGCAACAGAAATTTTTTTACAGTTTATCTGTGTTTCCGTAGCTAAAATTTTTTTATTTTATATACATTATACCCATTTACAGAGGTCATGAATTGATAACATTTTTTAATAATATTCCCTGAGGTCCACATTGGCACATCAAACACAGTCATAATTGGAAAATAAATAGCCTTTTTACCCTGTTTTTGAAACTGGTTTGAACACAATGTAATGTAAATATGAGATTACTTTTGGAGATGGTTTCAGTGATTATAACAGGAGTTTTGGTGAGAGCAGAACTGTCACTGAACTGAAGTGATTGACAGCTCAAGTCAATATCAGCTATTGTTGTTATTTTAACAGCATTGACACATGAAATGTATTTTGTTAATATTTTGAACTAAATTTTAATTTTACATTTTCTGCTTGCATTTTCATTTTATTTGAAGTATTAGTAACTTTGATGTGTTTTGTCATTTTTTGTTGTTTTTAAAAATTATATGGTTTTTAAGGTTTAGTTATTTTACTACTTATCAGTTTGACTTAAGTACAATGTAAATATGAATATTCAGTTAATGGCTTGATCTTGCATGATGAATAAACCAAAATGCATTTATTTTACTTATCAATACCTTACATATCAAAACAATTTATCACAGCTCTCATACTTCTCATACTCATACTTATGTGTTGCAGCATTACAGTCCTGTCCCTTTTTTTATTAATAAAAGTGTGTTTGCAAAGCTTGTGTTCAAGGCATGCAAAGACAGTGTTCTTCCACGCCTAAACACAGCACAACATTTGGAAAATCTATATATAAATCTATATTTATTCCAAGTGACCTGTTGTGATCCAAACACGTGCAAGAGAGGGAGATGCGTTGATCTGTATCAATATTGACTGCATAATTAAATCCTTGTAGTAAGAAATGAGTCTGTTTGGCTTCAATAAAAGCTGTTTTTGGACTAACAAGGAAGTTTTGAGTTACTTTCGATAATATGTTTTTGAGGAAAATTTGATATATCAATTCATGACCCTTTTAATAAAAAAATTAAAAAAGACTCCTCCACAAGCCGTATCCGACCCATGACTCATGTGTTCGACAACTCTGCTCTACAGCTAAAACCTCGTAATGCTGTTGAACTCACCGTTGAAGCCCTTGGACACGGCACAGACCGGTGGGTTTCGAGGGGCAGACGCCAGAATGGAGTCAAGGGGGTGACATTTCAGAGCGTCCATCTGGTCCGGTCTGAGGTCTCCCGTGCTGAACCGCACCATGCTCTCGCTCAAAGAGGAGCTCACTTCAGACACGGCTGCATGCACACAGAGAGGCACGTGGAATTAATTAGTTGCATGATCCAGGTACAAGTTAGAGAGAAGGTCATAGGCTCACCGTCTACTAGCTCTGCTCCGAAAACCAGTGCTCGGGATGCTGACACCCCCAAGCAGTGTAGGAGCGAATCCCGTCGGAGGTTAAAGTTGATGAGCGCGGCTTCTACGCCTACTTTGGCCAGGCCCAGCCAGAGCGCCACCTGGAGCGGCCGGCTCTCCATGAAGAGCGCCACCACATCTCCTGCGGCCCAGCCCTGGCTCAGTGCCCAGTGGGACACAGCATTGGAGATCTGATCTAACTGGGAGAAAGTCCACGTTTCACCAGTGGCTTCATACACGAGCGCAGGCTTGTCTGGGTGCCGAGCCACGGTTTGTGCGAAGATGGAGGGTATGGTGTTTCGGTTTCGAATATGATGCCATAATGCCAGTTTAACCCTCATCAGCACATAAAGACCGCTGATGGGACAAGAGGAGGAGAAATCGGTTATTCAAGCAGGCTGAAAACAATACAGTGAAGCATTGGACATATATGTTGGTATGCACTTGTTTAATATTCACATCTTTCATAGCTCTGAAGTCTCAATTAATAATTGCAAAATTGTGCATCTGAAATCCAGACTGAGAATTTTGTGTGAGGAGGAAAGATTTCCCCATGCTTATTTCACAACAGGTTCAACAGGATTATGTTAATGTGAACACACACAGGCAGCGATTCTTTGGTTTCATAACCAAACCTGCTCTGATTTGCCAACCACTTAAAGTTGGCACGAAACGGATGTTGCAACAGGAAGAGAACATTATTATGCACGGATGAACTGTTTACAGTAAGACCAGTGACATGCATTTTAAAAAAAATGGATAGGGTCAAATTTGATTGCATGTCTAGGTTTAATTTCAAAGTTTCATGGAACAAACAATCAAACAACAACAAACAGCTAAAACCAGCATATGCTAGTCGTCTGGTATTTGCTTGTTTAAGCTGGTCTACCAGCAAAAACGTGCCAGTCAGGTTTTGTCCGTAGTAGTCACCCAGCCTGATGGCTAAAGAAGTGGATAGACCCCTTCTAAAACCAGCCTGTAAACCATTTCTGACCACGCTTGAAGACCAGATAAAACCATACAACCAGTTTAGCTGTTTGTTGTTTTTCCCAGCAGGGCAGAATTTATAGATCCAAAATATCAGTCACTCACTTGATGTCCCTTTTAGCCGTACGAACCACCACATACAGGTACCGCCAGCCTCCTGTTCCTAAGTAAACACCCAAACTTGCTGCGAGGCTCCAGGACCAGGATGCCCCAAACAGACGGAGCAGGCCCAGGGAACCGAAGGACAGGGAGCCACTCGCCACATAGTGCATCCTGAAACAGGTCCATGCTGTACATCACTTTTCAATCACAAACACAGCTGGGCTCCACTTTGGTATTCAGAGGACATGTGTGTCTACAGATTGTTTATGGCGGGATCATAAAGCAATAACACAGTCATGAGAGCTTACCTATGGTAGAGAGAGATACAGTTCAGTCAGCCCTGATCAGTGGAGACATGAGACGACCTTGCAGTGCAGTTAGAGGTTGACTGACCACAGTTAAGTCCAAACTACTGACCCCTGTGAAAGTACCCCGAGCGGTGGGGGTGGGAGTGACTCGCTGCGATAGTCTGTTACATTCAGAAATACACTATTCTGTAAGTCTCTTTACTCCCTATGCAGCAACTTTTTGACAAAATATGTGTTTACGAACAAGCACTGACTGTCTGGAGCAACATGAAGCCGGAGTTGGTGAGAAAGCTGTTCAAAATGGCTGAAAGGAAAGGAAAGGGTGTTTCACAATAAAAGCGTGGAGCTCGTCGAGTCATTCATGAACGGGTAGTTCGCGGTTTATCATGTTGTTTGCAATTTTTTTATTTATACTTAACGTGAAACACACACGCGACATTGTTTTTAAACTTTATTAAAAAAAGAAAATCAAGACATCAAGTGTTTTTTTTATCAACAGAATGCATTTAACAGGTTCATAAGTAGACATAGAGACATCGACAGCACTGTAACTTTTATGCACAAACTTTTGTGACAATAAATAACAGATTTACTGCTCAAGTAATTGCACCCGTTAAAGAGTAATCATTCGCTAAGTACCAACGTAGAAAACTAAACCATATATAGATATAATTATAATTATATTGTAAATATATTGTAAACTTTTTTTTTAAAAGTAGAATAAAAAATAATAATAAAAGAAACATAATGTAGAGGACATTTGTGGGGCATTTGAGGGATTATAAAATTGCAGATTTACAATGAAGCCAAGGTTGTAGCATACTTCACCACTGAGATGAATGGGATTAGTTTTTTTTCTTTTTACATTTATTTTCTTTATTTTGTTATAACTATTATGGTGGTTACTATACACATTTTTGTAAACTGTAAACTCAACCCTTGTGAAAAAGAAGTACACTTCAGCATATTTCTTACTAAATAAGTGACCAAGTTGAAAATAATAAATATTATAGCTACTTTAAAAGAATAACACGTTTTTATTAATAAATAATTCCTAAAATGATATCAAAAGTACCTTAAATAAGAACAAAAATCTGACATTATTACAAATATAACTTTTTAAAGATGTACTTAAACAATGATGAAAGTGTTCTCTCTCAAGGAACCTTTTATTGAATAATTTTTTAAGAGATACTAAAAGATTGCTTCTTTTACAAGGAAAAACAATAATTTTCAAACAGTTTTTTTTGAGCACATTCTTTAAATGCTTCCTTTCATATATTTTTGGTGAGTGACCACATGTAAACATATTTGAAATGAGTGTAAACAGGTGTGTGATCAGTGTAAACTAATTTTCTTCCTGTGTGAGTCTGCGTAGGAGCCGCTGTGTGTAAACACGAGTCTGTCCGGCTGCAGAAGCTGAAGCAGTCTGCGCAGAACCGCTCTCCGGAGGAGGATGTAGACCCACGGGTCCAGAATCTGGTTCCAGCTCGCCAAGCGAAGAGCCAAGAGAAGCATCTTCTCACACGGACGCCTCGGCCTTCGGATCCCTTCATAAAACCTGCTAACGGATATGAGGATGTAAATCTGTGAAACGAAGAGGAAGACGGTCAAACAGTCTAGAAAATCACAAATGAAGTGACACATAGGCCTAAGTGTGCATTCTTTTAATAGTGCTGTCAAACGATTAATCACGATTATTGCATCCAAAATAAAAGTTTTTGTATAGCCTACATAATGCCTGTGTACTGTGTATATTTATTATGTATATATAAATACACACCTATACAGTATATATTTTACAAGTATATATTTATATAATTTATATCACATTTAAAAGTTTTTAATATCAAAACCTTTTATTTGGGATGTGATTATGAATTGTTCTGTAACACAAATAGTTTTACATTAACCTAGTGAGAAGTCTGGAATATGCTCAGAAAATAGCTTAGGCCTACTTCTGCTTCGCACAATATGGTCAAGTATATATTTATATAATTTATATTACATTTAAAAGTATTTAATATCAAAACCTTTTATTTTGGATGCGATTAATAAGGATTTATTGTTTTACAGCACTATATTTTAATGAATATTTAATGTTCTGTAACACAAATAGTTGTACATTAACTTAGTGAGAAGTCTGGAATTTGCACAGAAAATAGCTTAGGCCTACTTCTGCTTCGCACAATATGGTTGGTAAATGGTGAACCACAAGACAAAATACTTTAGTAAGCACTGTAGTGTTTTTTAACCATACTATAGTAAATTACTTGAATGAATTGAAGTTGTTGTGTTAATTTTATAGTTGCTGTGGTAAGATAACATCTATAAACAAATTACTCTACCCAATACTGTACCCAAGTTTTCTACAACTATAGGGTATATTACACTACATTACCCTACAGTTTACTGTAGTAAAAACTAATGTATACTACAGTATTTATTACAGTTTATCAGTTCACTATAGTTAATACTACAGTATGCTGTAGCATACATTTTACAAAGTGTTGTATACTATAATATGTTCAGTATAATACACTTTAGTGTGGTTCAAAAACACTCTAATACCGCTAGTATTTCCTATAAATTACTTAGTATTTTTTAATGTGGGAAAGACAAAAGAACAAGTAATCATATAATTTAGAGTGAAACAACCTAAATTGACATTAACCAAATTCCCTGTGTGACACTTAACATTTGACTACATTTAACTCTTTCCTCTCTTTTTTTATTCATTTATTTATTTTTATCATCAATTATGTACATTAGGGTTTATATTACATCTTATGTTGTTAAATCAATGTTGGTTGTGTTGTTTTACTTTCGTGTGTTACCATGATTAATAACTCTCTGTTGAATAAAGCAGCATATGCAGGTACAGTCATGGTCAGAATTAGGCTATTGGCGTCCTTGGTAAATACGATCAAAGAAGGCTGTGAAAATAAATCTGCATTGTTAATCATTTTAATCTTTTATTTAAAACATTCACCTAAATCTAAGCTTTCATTGGAGAATAAGAATTTTAAATGGGGGGAAATATCATTATGACATAGACGTTTTTCTCTATTACACATTGGACACAATTAACGGCCCTCTTTTATTCAATGCTGTTTGAAACCTCCATTTGGTATAGTAACAGCTCTGAGTTTTCTCCTATAATGCCTGATGAGGTTAGAGAACACCTGACAAGAGATGCTTCTCCTCTTCAGTTCACTCCTCTCATTTTCCGTAAAGCTTGTAAGGTTTGTTTTTGGATAATTGTCCAGTTAGAAGATTCAAACATGGCCCATTATGAAATAAAGAATCTCTTTTTGATTTTTTTATCTGTTGGTATTTGATAGAATCAAATATACCAAGCATCTAAACTTGATATGCAGGACCTTCGGTAGAAATATGGGCCCACAACATAAAAAATAGAAATATATTAATTGTTTTTTCTCATTATGATGGATGATCAAGAGAATTTCGACTTTGGTTTCCCTCCTATGTATATTCCTGTGAAACAGGAAGCCATGTCTGGATAATTTCATGTTCATAATCACCCTGGATTGCTCAGAATTTTAAATATGAATGGGAATATACTTCACAGATATTTTACTCATAAGAATTTCTAGGGGTTCCAATAATTGTGTCCAACGTGTATTTGAGAAAAACATTTATGTCATAATGAGATTTTCCCCTATTTTCAATTCTTTTAGTTCAGTAAAAGGATTTATATTTGTGATACTTGTTAAAAAAATTCTTAAAAAAAAGCAGGGTAGCTGGTTTGAGCTGGTCTTTAATTGGACATGACCTGGTTTAAGCTGGTCCTAAACAACTAGTTCCTGCCCAGGACCAGCTCATGACCAACTAGGACCAGCTTAAACCAGCTGCCATGCTTCTGCTGTTTTTTTCCCCAACAGGGCTGTGTTTTATCAGTCAACATACTGTAATGTCAATTAATGAAACTTTTTTTTTTTCAAAATTGTAAATATAAGTTAAAGGGTTAGTTCACCCCAAAATTTAATTTATGTCATTAATAACTCACCCTCATGTCGTTCCAAACCCGTAAGACCTCCATTTATCTTCGGAACACAGTTTAAGATATTTTAGATTTAGTCCGAGAGCTCTAAGGTCCCTCCATTGAAGCTGTGTGTACGGTATACTGTCCATATCCAGAAAGGTAAGAAAAACATCATCAAAGTAGTCCATGTGACGTCAGAGGGTCAGTTAGAATTTGTTGAAAACATCGAAAATACATTTTGGTCCAAAAATAGCAAAAACGCTGACTTTATTCAGCATTGTCTTCTCTTCTCTGTCTGTTGTGAGCGCGTTCACAACACTGCAGTGAAGTGATGTCTGGTTCGTGACTGAATCACACAATTTAACCGGTGCTTCTTAGTGAACCGATTGAACCAGTTCACCAAATCGAACTGAATCGTTTGAAACGGTTCGCGTCTCCAATAAGCATTAATCAACAAATGACTTAAGCTGTTAACTTTTTTAATGTGGCTGATTCATTTAATTCATTTACTAATTCATTTACTCAAACAGTACACTGACTGAACTGCTGTGAAGAGAGAACTGAAGATGAACACCGAGCTGAGCCAGATAACAAACGAACGATTGACTCGTTCTCGAGTCAAGAACCGGTTGTATCATATTCGTTTATTTTAACTCAGAGGGAGTGTGAGCCACGTTAAAAAAGTTTAAGTAATGTGTGGATTAATGCTTATTGGAGACGCGAACCGTTTCAAACAATTCAACCGGTTCAAGAAGAACTGGTTAAATCGAATGATTCGTTCGCGAACCGGACATCACTTCACTGCAGTGTTGTGAACGCGCTCACAACAGACCAGGAAGAGAAGACAATGCTGAATAAAGTGTAATTTTTGGACCAAAATGTTTTTTCAATGCTTCAACAAATTCTGACTGACCTTCTGATGTCACATGGACTACTCTGATGATGCTTTTATTACCTTTCTGGACATGGACAGTATACCGTGCCATTTTTAACCTAAATTTCATAGATTCTCATTTACTTTTGACTGTGCACTTACAAGAAATGGACTCCAACAAACACAGGAGACCACTGTTATCGCAGCCAACTGCGTCATCATCTCCACATCCAGGGAGTGCAGAGGCGAAGATGAGTACGATCCATGTCTCCGGGTGATGCTTGACTTGACACATCGGTCCTTAAACCTTGCCTGGAACAACTTCAGCCCACTTATAGTATTGGACACAACAGAGACAGTCAATGTTACAAGCCCCAGTGTGGAAAAAGCCAAAGCGAGGTTTGCATCAGTGATGGAGAGCAGACTGTTAACAGGTAAGAAACACCAAGTGCCAGGGAACTGTGGTTTGTAATCGCCCACATTTAGCAGAGGGAGTCCTGCCAAAACGAGGGCGGTGAAGGTGATCAGCAGCACGGTGAGGCGGACGCGTGTCATGGTGACAATCGTTGGGTGCAGGAGAGGTTGTGTTATACCTATGCAGCGCTCCACGGCCATCGCACTACCAAGCAGCAGAGGGCAAAGGCCAAAAAACACCATGCAACCGCCAAATAATTTGCAGTAGACCTGTGGTGGCTCCACTATTACTGCCACCCTGTGATGTTTCACCCTCCCAAGATGGAGGTGAAGCGCCAAAGCCCCTGTGATCACATGACCAGCCAGGTCGTTTACCAGCAGGACTGAAGCCAGCAGTAGAAACGGTACTTTGGCTCGCCGGCGTAAGCGGGCGTAGGAATGGGCAAGGATCGCTAATGCAGTTAGGTTAGACAGCGCACCAAGGGTCATGGTGAAGTAGGACATCCCAAATGCTGGAGGGTTAAGTAGAGCTGGAGATGTTGAGTTTACAGTTTGGTTGTCAGGACAGATGGTTGTGAGATTATAGTCTCTAGAGTTCTGGCATGAAACAGGGAAGGAAGAGGTGAAACGATTCTCCATGCTGTGACAGTCAGGAAATCCTTACAGGTGAGTTTGGTCACAGCAAGCGGCGATGAACGTTTCTCTTCAGGGATGCTTCTTCAGGGATGCTTTCAACTGTGTGTCAGCAAGAAGGGTTTCATCTACTATTTCTGTAAGTAGAATCATTCAAAAAAAGCAATTCAGACTCTGTATTCACTGCTGAAGTCTACATTAATATTCATTACTGCAGTCATACTTGAGGAGAACACTGGCACCTTTAATATATGCTGCCTCACTGAATGAAATTGTTTTTATCTCAAGGGCCAATTTCTAGCTGTTCTGACTTGTAAAATTGTGATATAATATAGTTTAAAATTACCAAATCAGCATGATAACCTTTTGATTTATAACCAGCTTAATAGCAGAGGTTTAAAAAAAACAAAGCATTAGATGACAAAACCAGACATTAAATTTTTTAAATGCTAACATTTTGAAAATATTTAAGGGATACACTTTACTAAGGTCCATTAGTTAACATGAGTTAATGCCTGAACCAAAATCAACTAACAAAGAGCAGTACATTAATCTTTGTTAACATTGGTAAATAAAAATACATCTGTTCATCATTGGTTAATGTTAGCTCAGGTCCAACAAATAATATGAACAGATGCAACTTTGGATTAATAAGATCTAAGATGTGCTTTGAAAGTATTTTATATTGATAGTTCATGTTAAAGTTGTGGAAATTAAACCTTAGTGTAAAGTGCAAAAAACATTTTTCATTGCATACACAATGTTACAGGCACAAAAAGCCCTAAAGTCTTGTTGAGCACATTTTTTCTTTCTGTTTTGACATAATTTCACAGCGTCAAATGCATTAAACATTATAAACCTTGATATTACTATTTATATTACTATTTCTAATTACACCCTGGATGTATAATCTAGGGGGAGCGGAGATTCTCCCTCCTTGTAGAGCATTTTTCCACAGTAATTTGGTAACATTTTGCCAATGTACCTACAACTTTACTGTGACAAAATGACTGTCACAGCATTCCCCTTACTCTGAAAATGCGGTGCACATTTACCCAACAGTTACTGACAGTCATCAGAAACCCAGAAATGATGTTTTGTTCTTTCAGACAGACAGATGGGATAATATCGCATGGAGGTGTACTCTAAAAAATGGACTTGGGAGAGTTGAGAGGGCAGTCTCTTTTTTTAACACAATAATGACATGCTGTTCCACAATGCACTGAATTGAAACTGCTGTGCGGCTATAATGGAGTAATCAGTGCACCCGTTCTAACTTGGCAAATTGTGATTTTTCTTACTGTCCCCTACACCTTGTTCTCCCTCTGTGCAATCATACATTTCATTTTTAAATCTTTTGCTCCTTTTAAATCTTCATTCTCCTTATCTCGGGCAACATTGAGCCGAGTGACTTCAGTGAGGGATGATTGATATCAGATGACCAACAAAGAGCAACAATTTTCTTTTTGAGAAAATGTGAGGGCTTTAAAGAGCCTCAGCAGGAAGCCAGTATAACAGGTCACTGAGAGCCCATCCGACTAAGAGGAATTTCAAGAACATTTAGCTCATTTGAAATGGCTATGGTTTAGTTTCGTTTTGGAGACGGTACATTGCCACTGCATTTTACAGTTTTAAACTCATTTTGAGGTGACCTCAGTATGTTTTGACATTGCTTTCTCAATTTTATCCCAATATCTTTTGGCCACTAAACACTGGAAGAGCCATATAACATTTTTTACATGATTTTTTTTCTTATATTGTTAGTAATAAATTAGAATGAATAAAATCCTTTATACTTTGATTTATACAATAACAAGATATCTGGATGATCGCTGTGTTCAAATAAATCAACTTTAAGTCCAATCGAATGGATTTGGCTCTCATTTAATCAGTGTAATTGGTGTTGATGGCATTAAGCCATAGTGACAGCTGTAGAAAAATACTGGTGATTATGAAACCGATAATGTATCATACGTAAAAAAAATTATTTTTATTAAAATTATTCTGCTTTATTCAAAAACCTCACCAAAATGCTCTGTCATATGAAATGAAGTGCTAAAACAATGAAGAAATGTCTGTTTGACTCACCCAGCGCCCCTGTGTCTGTTTCTCCTGTGCGTATCAGCAGAGGCAGCACTTCTCTCATGTGCTCCAGGCAGCTTTACTCCTTATCAATCTACAGCCGCTGAGCAATACAGCCCCCTCTCTCTCTCTCTGACACCTTCATCCCTTGTTTTCTATCTCTCCTCTCTCCACCTTCTTCAAACCTTTTCTTTTAAAGGAACACATTCCTCAAGATTTTCAATGCTGAGGTTGCATATAAAGTAACTTTGAGTCACAGCTTAACTGTCAGGTGTTGGATGTGTCATTATGGTGTACATTATATGAAGAGTTCAGATGCAAAAGCCTCTAAATGCCATCTGAAATTTTCATCTAAAATTAGGAATTTTTTCAGGCTCCTATATTTATGTTCACTTATTTCACTTTAATAGCCTGGAAAAGGACCTGCACATTGCCATTAAAGTAAAATGACTCAACCTAAGCATAGGCGCTTGATAAAAACCCTAATTTTAGATGAAAATTTCAGATGGCATTTAGAGGTTTTTGCATCTGAACTCTTCATATATTTTTGAACAAATTAAATATATAAACTCCCGCTGTCAATCAATAAGCTGCAATCCAATTTTTGTCCAGAGAGAACAAGACATTAAAAGTCTTTGTCCACATCATGGAGAACCTGTGGTTTTGATTTGCCTATATAGAGAAACACAATGAGAGTAATTTCCCTCGGCTCAGTGTTAATATGATTTAAATATGTCTGTATTCCCTTATGAGATAAATGGTACATTGCTCCTTTTCCAGAAAATACATACTGTATATTGTTATACTTAATGACACCTAGAGTTAGGTTTCAAACTTAATATCCACAGTATATTAAAAGTGACTGAAATAGAAATAGTTGCTGTTTTTTTTTTTTTTTTTTCAAATGCTTGAGTATTTTGTCTGGGAAAAAATATGCAGCATGTCTGTTCTTATTGGGTCACGTAAGCAAAACAATGCTTAATGTGCATTATATATATATATACCTATTTTTTCCATCTGTCACTGGAAAAAAACATGGACAGGTTGTGTGATATAAAACACGGCATACAAATATTGCTGAATAATTAAATTTATATATATTTGTGTAAAAGGAAATTCGTATAAAATAAATCTGTATGAATTTTGTAATAATATAGATTTCAAGTAAATGTATATGTTACAGTAATTAATTTTTAATTAAAACATACAATATATTGAATGTTTTTACTTAAGCAAATAGTATAATTAAATGTTCGGTACATTTATTCACCCTAATTAAATCTCTAAATTGTTTCTAGAAAATCTCCAGTATTATTCGGTTTTTATTACTACAGTGTGCTAGAACATGTAGAGACATATTTAGCAAATAAATTGTAATACAGTGCTGGACTATTGACATCAAAACCTAGAAGACTTGGCAGGTTTGATTTGTGTGTCATTTCAGAACCAAAAAAGGAAATGAAGCATTTTAGTCCTGGTTCGCGTAGTGTTTCCTCTGGCATTTTTAAGACCAAACCTAAAGATTCAAAATGAACAAACAAACAAAAAATGTGTGAGGCAACCCTGAAAATGTCTCTAAAAAGGGAAGAGTTTTCAAGCATACCTGTCACAATGTGGTCCATTACAGTTTAGTACATGTAGCAGATCTTCATTTGTGTGCAGCGGGGAAATTCCTGCCATTGTTTTTACTGCCTCCTCATCAGTTTCTTAATTCTTTGTGAGTTTTCAGCTACTACAAAATACCATCGTAAGTATGCACAAACAACAAGCACATTTAGCCCAGCACACAGCACTGTAATGGATGTTTTGGTAAACTTTGTCACATTATATGTTATAAAAGCCTTTTATTAAGGATCTTTAGGTTTGGTGTTAAAAATGGCAGTGTGAATGCGGCTAAGCGAATCAAAACTAAATGTAAAAGGTGTTTTCAAAGCCAGAAAGACAACCAGCTGAAAATGACACCAGTCCTTTTGGTGTCCACAATAAAGTGTACTCAGACAAAAAGGCATCATCAGGCGAAAAGACATCAGACAAAACAGACTTAGACAAAAGGCATTAGACGAAACGGACTCAGACAAAAAGGCATTAGACGAAACAGACTCAGACGAAACGGACTCAGACAAAAAGGCATTAGACGAAACAGACTCAGACAAAAAGGCATCAGATGAAACGGACTCAGACGAAACAGACTCAGACAAAAAAGTCATCAGACGAAACAGATTCAGACAAAAAGTCATTAGACGAAACTGATTCAGACGAAACTGACTCAGACAAAAAGGCATTAGACGAAACAGACTCAGACAAAAAGTCACTAGACAAAACAGACTCAGACGAAACGGACTTAGACAAAAAGGCATTAGACGAAACAGACTCAGACAAAAAAGTCATCAGACGAAACAGACTCAGATGAAACGGACTCAGACAAAAAGTCATCACACGAAACAGACTCAGACAAAACGGACTCAGACGAAACAAACTCAGACAAAAAAAGTCATCAGACAACACAGACTCAGACAAAAAGTCATTAGACGAAACAGACTCAGACGAAACTGACTCAGACAAAAAGGCATTAGACGAAACAGACTCAGACAAAAAGTCATTAGACGAAACAGACTCAGACGAAACGGACTCAGACAAAAAGTCATTAGACGAAACAGACTCAGACGAAACGGACTCAGACAAAAAGGCATCAGACGAAACAGACTCAGACAAAAAGGCATCAGATGAAACGGACTCAGACAAAAAGTCATCAGACGAAACAGACTCAGACAAAACGGACTCAGACGAAACAAACTCAGACGTAAAACTGACTCAGACAAAAAAGGCATCATCTGACAAAAAGACATCAGCCACAAACAGACAAACTGGATAATGGTATGTAATGGTTTTTTTTGTTGTTATAATGAAATTATATTAGACAGTGTATCATCACATATACATGGATTGGAAACTTCTGCTAGTTTTAGTCTCTTCTGTTTTGCCTGATCTGTAGATGAGATTACTCTTAAGGGCTTTGATGCCAGAGTAAAGAATTTATCGCTTGAATGTGTTGCAGAAGGAACATCAGATATTCTGTCTTTTATCTTTACAGACTGGCAAAGCTTATTTTTGCTTAATTCATTTTCTTCTGTATACTTTGTTTTTCTCTTTAACATTCTAGAGACCAGCTGGACAAAAAATCCAAAGGCTTTCATGGGTAAGACGACAAAAACGTACAGTGTTCTTCAGAAATGTTGTAAGTATGTGCAAAGTGGGCCAAGTCTTCAACTTTTAAAGAGGTCATGGCATGCCTTTTCATCCTTCTGAATTAAACATACAAAACCCGTTTGACGATCTGATGAGGGGAGCTCATTAGCATAGACATCTGAATCTGAAGAATGGAGGAATAGTCTCAGATACCTTGTCATGCATTAGTCATTATACATAGCAGAAGATTCATAGCTGTTACTTTGGTAAAAAAGGGGGATTGAAATTTCATAGACAAATATATTTTGTTAACAAATAATTGTTAAAAAACTTAAAGATAAAAAACAGAAAATTATTTATTATTTCTTATTATTATATATTATTTCTATACCCTGGTAAAAAAAAAAGGAAGTTAAACTGTCATTATAGAAGAGTTGTTTTATTTGCTTTGTTGCCAATTCTTTTATTTCAGAATGATTGTTTAATGGAGATCTTATGTCTAAATTACAGATCCAGCACAAATTTTTACCAAATCAAAACAATTAATAAAATGAAACCCTTTTAAAGGTGCTGTCTGTCTATCTGTCCGTCCAAAATTGCATTACAATAGCTTTCTTAACTACTAAACTAAACAATTGTAAACTTGGATTTAAAAGCACGTCAAAATATACTTTGATTTGTATTTAACATAAAATTTAAATGATTTAACAACACCTAGACCAACTTATTATTTATCTTTTTCCAAGATTGGCTCCCATGGAGTGAAAACTGAGAACTGCCAGGAGGAAGATATAAAAAAAAAATAATAATTGAAGAGGCACCACCGCATATGATTGTCACAGGTACTGAGGGGTATGACGAGCTCCTAAATCTTGGCCAGGAGACTTTTTGGTCTGATGAGAGAGGGGAGAGTGTGTTTACTCTCTGCCAAGCAGATGGGACGAGGTTGATGAAGGAACAGTTCCTTCAGAAATTTGGATCAGTGGCAGAAATCCCAAATATCTGGAAATGACTTGTAAACAGTACAGTAGTGTTTAATTGTCATGCATTTCAGTTATATGCATAAATCATGCATTTCATTAGGTTAGTTTTCCCACAAGACAGTTTACATCATTTTAATTAATGTACACAGCAAAATTAAAAAAGATAAAGTGATAAAAAAATGAGCTCATGATTTACTTAATCAGTCCACTGTTGGATTGTAACTGTTACTCCTAGTCATACATTTCCATAATCTTATAGTTTATATGTGCGATTACTTATTTACAAGTAAGTGTAATGGTGAAAATCATGAATATTTATAAATACATACAATTTAGTATTGCATTAAAAACTATGCCTGTAACTGAACCCAGAATACTTTAAATATACTTCATAAATTGTGTGGATGTCTACTTCCTCTCCATCTGGAGTTTGACATCTGGGGTCATTATGAATTGCCCTTGTGTAGAAAATGTTATAAACACTGTTACTTTTTCCCTTTTGTGTTTTAAGTGGAAATAATAATACCATATGCAACAGCATGAGGGTGATTAAATCATGGCAGAATGTTAATTTTAAGGCAATCTAAATCTAAACTTGATAATGAATAGCTAATACTTAGTGGCAAATCAAAATATAAAGGGGAGATCCACACTCTGTTACCTTATTCTCTTTTATTAATTCAAAGGTAACACTTTACAATAAGTTTAATTAGTTAATAGTAGATAACTGTATTAGTTAACATGAACTAAGAATTAATTTATAGATGTTAATGTTAATTTCACCATGTACTAATGCAGTATTAAGATCAATAGTTGTTTTTTTAACATTAGTTAACGCACTGTGAACTATTGTTAATCTACTGTTCATTGTTCGTTTTTGTTAGTTAATACATTAAGTAATGTTAACCAATGTGTTAACCAATGAGCTTATTTTAAAGTGTTACCAATAAAAAGTATTTTTTTCATGCAATTTTTTTCATGCATTCATCAGTAGGCAACAATTATTTCTAAATATAATGACAACAACAACAACATCTGAGCGACAAGTACCAGTTTATTGGTACAATGTTGCACTATATGATGCAGCATCAAGACCTGAAGCTTCCAGTGGAGGGGACAGATTTTAAGAGCTGGTATGGTTACAATTGGTAAATGTTAAGGATTATTATAGATAGATGGGTGGTGCTGCTTATCACACATCAGTTTCTGAATGTCTGGCTCCAAAGAGGAGAGTTTTAGGTCCTCTTTTCACTTTAAGAATTACTGCGCTAGAGCGTCAGAAGTTCCCTACCGCAGCTTTAACAGTTGGTTTATTTATTTATTTAGTTTTTAAAAAAGTAACAAGAGACTGAAATGTCTGAAATTATATCAGTAAATAATAATAATATAATAATAATAATAAAGTACATACCTAAAAACATACAACTAGTAAACAGCTTAATTCAACCTCGAGCATTACCGTTATGTTGGTCCATACAAAGTGTACAGAGAAGTCATTGCTTTTGTAAATCATGAGGAAATCGAACCACAAATGGATCCACTAGCCAACCTTACCCAGACCACCTCCGGTTTTCTCTTTTTGGTCTGGAGATTTTATAACTTGATGATACATGATCTACAATGTGAATTACACACACCCAAACCAAAACAGTTATGTTTATTTTAAAAAAGGATTTTTCTAATAAACTATTGAAGAACATGGCAGCAATCTTGGACCACTTACTGTGGGCCCACTTTGAACCTCTTCTTTGATTTCTCATGACCTCATGAACTTATTACTGTTATTTATTTAAAACCAGGAGTAAGTGTGGTAGCTGCTATGTCATGTTTTGGGAGTAAATAAGATAAAAACTCTTTTAAACCTGGACATCCTTGAGTTTCTTTTTGAGTAAGTGAATCTCCACAGATAGTCGGCACATCGTCCCTTAAAGCAATTATGAAGTTCATAATGGAAGTGAGAGAGAACAAATGTAATTAAGATAAACCTCTACCTGTTCAAATGTCTCTGTTTCTCTGTTTGTTTTCTTTGTAACAGAGTCATTAGAGGTCCGCAAAGTTCAATCCAATTCTCTGTTATTTATTTTCCATTGCTCTGTGTCTCTGTGTGAATCATAATAATGTCACGATCTGGTTTATGATTCCCCTGCAGCAGAAGTGTTAATACACAATGACTACTGAAGCAGAACTTAATTTATATCGTGTTTCTTTCTTTATTCAGTGGAACAGAACATTTTTATGAATGACCGTTGAAATTTATGATAAATGGCATGGTTCCTCTGAGTTAGTGAACAGAAAGTGACCTGGACAGTAAGATGTCAGCCATTAACAGTGTGTTTGCAAACTTAACTAGTACCGGTATTATTTATTTGAAAGCTACATACTGTATGTGACCCTCTCTGTGAAATCCAGGCTAAAGTCTCAAATTCTTATTATGAGATAACAAGCATCCAAGTTGGATTTCAACAATTAATTTCACCATAACTTCAATCTTTAGCATGGCCGTACTCAGTCAATATTAAAGATATGAAGGCTACATTTTCACAGAATCTTATGAAGGATGATTTTTGTTGTTGTTGTAGAAAACAGTAAATCACACACACACACAAAATACTTTAGCTGAGTTTTCAAAAAGTGGGTCACATATTTGATTCATTATCCTTATCATTACAAAATTATACAAAATGATAGCATGCAAATTTGCATTTGCATACTAAATATGGGTATAAAAAAGCTACTGCTATCTGCATCCCAGTGTGAATAATAATATATAAGCAACTGTACTGTTTAAATTAATGTGAAACCAGTATTGTTTTCTTTTTGCACTATGGAGGAAATAGCAATATAAATCTCCCATTGCTGTACAATCTAGATAAATTGATTTATCTCTGTTTGAACTCATCCCTCATTTGTTTTGAAGTCTACAGAACAAAAGCCACATCAGCCAGTTCATGTCTTAACTCATATTTCAATCTTTGATATCCTGTTTCACTACTACCATTAGTAGATTCAGCCGAACCACAATAGGACTGCAAGCACTTTCACAAATTTAGCATATCAAAGCAGGTTCTGACTCTAATTTAAAAAAGCAGCAGACATCTGAGACATGAGGGGAATGAAAGTAAACATTTTAATATGAAAAACTCTGCAACATCAAAAAACCACAATAAGCATTAAATAGCGACTGTAAGGAAAAGTGCAGAAAATGAAGGCTTCATGTGCAAAATGTATCACTCAGCTTCACCGTAACTAAATATTCAGAACAAACCAGGAACCAGTTTATGGAGAATAATGATATGGAAAACAAAAGCATTTTCAGAAGTATGAACATCATGGGACAAACCTCAATCAAACCTCTTTTTTTTATGTAAATTGTACATCATTTTTTTTTTTTTAAATAAAAAGTCAATAAAAACTTTTAAAAGCATTTTATGAAACATTCTTAGGATGTTATTTACACTACTGATGAAAACATATTAAAAAACAATGAAAGTAATGCTTTTATTCTGCAAGGACACATTATATTTTCCATAAGTGACAGTAAAGACATTTATAATTAAAATGTTAAAACGTATATATTTCTTTCGAAATATCTGTTTATCAAAGAGTCCTGAAAACAAATCTATGAAGCAGCAAGCACCAGTTTTCAGTATTGACAATGATAAAACATGTTTCTTGATCATCAAATCATCATACTAGAATGATTTCTGAGGATCATGTGACACTGAAGACTGGAGGAATGATGCTGAAAATACAGCTTCATAACGGCTTATTATATGTAAATAGAAAACATTAATCTTAAATTAGAAAAATATTACACAATATTAAGTTTTATTGAATTTAAAATAAATAATTTCAGCTTAAGACATAAGATAATAATAATAATAGTAAAATTCCTCTAGGAGGAAACACAATGTATTAAATCTTTTTGAACGGGATAAATTGAACGATTTTTCTGAAGAACAGTGCTCAGTTTAACTATTTAACTAAAAAAAAAAAAAACAAGGCTTTCATGAACTACTCTCACAAAAAAAGGACATAATTGGTCATGCATCGATTTTAAATGAGGTTGTGCTTTTTAGTCAAACTGCATCATTTTCTTGACTTTAAGGAGCAATTGCAAAAGAACAAGAGATGCTTTTAAAATATGTCCTGGAAAAATAAAGATATCTTTAAAAGCATTAAAAAATGTTAACATTTTCTTTATAAAACGATGGAAGAGAAGGGTCCCCTAAAAGAAGAATTCCCCAAATACAATGTATGAATATTTTCACAGTAAGCAGACAGAGAAATAATGTGACACTCCAACTTGCAAACAGATGGAAAATTGAATGGTCCTGTGGAAATAACCTCTTAAATGTGTGATTCACCGGTGTGAGTATCGCTCCTGGAGGCCTGTGAAAAGAGTGCAGGCAGTCAGACGATTTGTTTAGCTCATTTATATTCACAGTCACAACTATAATTATTATTGGAAAACACACAGCTCAGTTTGCTTCAGTGTTCATCACCTCTCTTCTTAAGCATTTAGAAACTTGCAAATGAGAAAAGCTATTTTCCTTCTGAGCGTGCAGTTAGTATGTGATCTTTGACATCCGTGTAATTATTGTAATGAGTACACTTCAACTCATGACCTGATTGAGGATCATGTCAAAGCAGCAAGTAAACACATTTAATAATCTCAAAATCTTAAAGGAATAGTTCAGCCAAAAAAGAAAGTTTATTGAAAAAGTATCCCCCCTCAGACCACCCAGGATATAAATAAATGAGTTTGTTTCTTCATCAGAACAGATTTGGAAGAATTTAGCATTACATTACTTGCTAACCTATGGATCCTATGGAGTGAATGGGTGCCGTCAGAATGAGAGTCTAAACAGCTGATAAAAACATCACAATAATCCATTCCACTCTAATTTATCAGTTAGCATCCTGCAAAGTGAAAAGCTGCATGTTTGTACCAAACAAATTCATCATTAAGGCATTTTAACTTAAACAGTGTCATTACACGCCAAAATACCAGTCCACAATAGAAAGTAATATTATGGACAGAGGATATTTTAGGCAGAAACAATGGTAAAACACTTTTAATGATGAATTTGTTTTCTTTCAAGGCACCCGTTCACTTCAAAGGATCCACTGGTGAGGAAGTGATGTAATGTTCCCATGAAGAAACAAACTCATCTGCGTCTTGGACAGCCTGAGGGTGAATTTTCCTATTCCTTTAGCATGCACACATTCACTTAGCAAGAGCTGACGGCTCCTCTTTGAGACTGAGTTTACCTGCGGTTTGCTTGATTGGTTTGAGGTGAACTCTGAATATTTCCTCTTGTGTGGTGTGCAGATACAGGACAGGAATTTGGCATACTCCTCTCTCACCTGTCAGGAAATCACAGAGACATTAGTCACACACAACAGCAAGTGCATTGTTACGATCATGAAAATATGATCATAACAAATGTGTTTAAGAGAGTTTAGCGGCTTTTAGTCTGTGTTTACGAACTTTGAAGTCAACTAATGCAAATACTCTCTGAAAGATCTCACATCTTTATATAGCAGAAATCACCCCAAAAATAGAAACATTGTTGGTGTGTGTGTTTTTGTTTTAGATTAGTTTGCATTTGTATTTAAAAAGATGCATCTTGTGTTTTGTGCTAATAAGTTAATATGCTGAATTGGCAATTTTTGTTAACACATCTTTGTAAGGAGATGAACAGGACTCACTTGTTTTGCGAGCCAGCAGTGCATGATGAACATCAGCACCCCCTGCAGGCTGCTTAGTATGGTGAAGATGTATGACATTACCACAGTGTTTTCATTAAACTGAAAACAGCCAAACACCCACATGATGCCAAGGATGCACAGCTGAGCGATTGCAGTAATCGTAAATGCCCTGTAGGTGGAGATAAAGACCTGCTTCAAATACTAAAAGCATAAGTGCATAAGACACGTCATTCAAAAACATGAACAAAATCAAAATTATTCCAAACTTGGATTGGTAGCGAGGGTTTAATAACGTTTCTCACTTGATTTTGTGCAGACTGTCTAAGTCTGGGTTGAGGGAGGAAAACTTTTCTGCCAGCTTCGATATTGTTATGAGGAAGAATAGTACATTCACCTGGAAAGAACAGACAAAACGTTAAGTTTAAACAACATCTGTCATTCTTTAGATTTCTTTTAAGAGGTTTTTGATGGCTATTAATGTGGCACTTTCCAAAAATAGCACACAGTATGCTGTTTAAAAGTACACATTTGTGGAAAGTGCCATGTTAAAAGGTACTTACAATAATTATGACACAAACTGGCCCATAAAAGCTCCAGATGAAGCCATCTTCGATGTTGAGCCAACAGCTACAGATAAAGAAAAACATCTTAATATCATCAGAAACCAGCCTGAAATTCTAATTAGCATCTGCAAAGACATCAGTAATGTCTAAAACTCACTACTTTTCGGTGCCATATCCACTTGCGTTCACTGAGGCTGAAATGGCCACGATTACAGCAGGAACTCCATAACCAGCGGCAAACATATAGACGGGTCTCAGCGTTGTGTTGAAGACCAGCACCACCATGCGGAAGAGCTGCACTCCTTCCAGACACATCCAGCAGAAGGAAGCCAGGAAGAAGTAGTGCAGAATACCTGCAACGACTGAACAGCCCACCTGAAGGACAGGAAGTGATGAACACTCAGGATGTTTATTATCAGACCCGGACAAACCTGACCCTGTGTGAAGCTGCAGTTCACCTTATTCTCTGTGCGGGAGATGCCCACGAGGAACACAAAGTAGGCGATGAAGAGGCTGATGCACAGGTGCAGGTGGATGGTGTTGCGGGTGCTCTGGATGGATCGCACGAAATAAAACGTGACAATGCAGATGAGGAAGCAGATCAGAGACAGCGACAGTCCCACCAGTGTGATCACACGCAGCTCGTACACATCCTAGTTAAAGAGAAAACAAAGAGTCTCCTTAAAAGATTTGTTTGAGCACGTTAAGTATTCTTCTCTCTTTTGCTGCATGCATTTTATTCCTCTGTTGCACTGCACATATCATTAAAAGTCATTGCAGTTTTTCAGGGTGTGACCTTTGACCCTCGCCCACAATCCTGAATGGCTATCCTCCTAAATTATATCATTGGCTGCGTCTGCAAGCTTAGGTAGCGAGTTAGTGACTTTGCAAAGCAGCATTTGCACATGAAGGAACATGATGAGACTAATGTTAAACATCTGAGCTAGCATAATGATCTACAACAAATTAGAGGGAGATAACTAAGCAAATATTTAATTACTAGAATTTTTAATAGTAGTATTAATAGTATTACTGGTACTTCAGGAAATAAAAGACCACGTGGGATCCTCAACTTGGAGTTACGCAATACCAGCTCTGTCAAATTTCTTGCAAAACCCTTCATTTTTGGTCTCCGGTTCTTTTCAACGAACTATGGCTTCTTTATGTCTTCTTTAGGGCTTCTTTATGTTTTTACTGCACTTATTGTATTGGTTGATATGTAAATGAGATGTTGCGTCTGTGTTCTTTAATTTGCTCGTTAGTAAATCACCCGTAGAAATGCTAAATTGTCCCAAACTGGCCCATAATATTTATCTTTAAAAAAAAAAAAAAATTTGTGCATAAAAATAATTTTGTCTTAATAGTTGAACTTTTATGATGTGCTCAAGTTTTGGTGACAGAAGTAAGAATACAAACCCCAATATCATAGAGAGCCATAAGTACAGCAAAGCTGCTGAGGTGAGAACAGGAGCAGACGGTCTGATCGGGACTGAAGCTCACTGTAGTGCAGCCCCACGTTGACCACGCGCCCCCGTCCAGCTCAGGATCCCAAAACACACACACAGGCCTTTGCTTCTCATTATTTTCCTTGGGGGAAATGTACGTGAAGAATTGTTAATTGATAGTGTATCATAATGATGAAACACATTATATGTGGTGCATTGAGAGAATTGTTCCATACCTTCAAGTGATAAAATGTGAAATTAACTGGTGTCGTTAGACTGTTTGTCTCTTTGTTGCTAACAGTGGCGGTCACTACTTTTGAATTGATCTTGAAAGTTTCATTTTTCTGTGTCTGTAAATGGTCAAAAAAGCCATTGAGTGATTCCTCCAGACCATTGTAGCTGAGGAGAGCTGCAGTCGTGAAGCCTGGTTGATGCACAAAGAAAGTAAAAAATGTATTATACTGTCGAATAATAAAAAAGTAACTTCTATTATTATTATTATTATTTACTCTGTTAAATAAATTAGGAATATATACCGAGGTATGTATTTCCTGTTGCTGTTTCCCAGTGGGAGGTTAATTGTGCTCCACTAGTTTTCATCATGAAATCACCCTCAGGTGGAGAATTGCCCCTCATTACTAACAGCTCCACATCTGAAATGAAAAAAAAAAAAAAAACACATTACAAATGTAAGACTGAATTCAGTGAAGTGGATGTATGATACTGACATGTAATATTTTGGTCTTACCAGTTGTAGCGCTTTCTCTCCTGGTCAGGCTTTCTGACTGCAGATGTCCTATCAGTTTTAGCATGCTTTCCACAATACTAAACAACGCTGAGACCTTAGCACTATCAGCACTGAAGCCACCACGAAGCAGATCATCGAGAGCATTCTGAAATGCCTGTATGAGTGGGGAAAATGAGAGAGATTTGTGGATCGATGCAGTGTTTAAGTATAAGCACTCATCTGAGCTTATTGAACTTAAGTGCATTTATGGTAAACTCTAATGTCATATTTTTATGTCTTTGTTTATTTTTCTGACAATAGAAAATTTAATTAAACATCACAAAGTGCACTTTTTTTTGCTTAAGTGTGTTAAGAAAAAGTCATGAAAGCCTCTGTAGGTACACTTAAGTGGACTTCTTTTAAAATTAATATTATATAATCTGCAAATATTATTGTATAAAAGAATGTAAATTATTATTATTTTTTTAATTGATGTGCTTTTTTCACAAGGTTATATATTTAGCCAAACTTGTGTATTTTTGCAATAAAACTAATTTACAAATCGGACTGATTTATCACCTGCAAAAAACTTTTTCCGTCTTGTTTTGTAAAGTCCTTCATTCTGACAGGTTCACTCTGATTCAGTATCTGACTGATGTTGGTCATCAAAGAGGCCAGATTTGTGAACTCTGGAAATAGCTAAAACAGAAAAGAGAAATCAGAATTCTGGGTAATTTTGAATGACTGAAGTATTCTGTAACAGTAATCAGGTAAAAGTTATGCTGTACCTGGGATGCTTTTATCGCAGTTAATAATACGTCAGACATAAGATCTAAAAAACAAACAAAACAAAACTATAAACAAAATTCATGACCGTTTTTACTGTTTTTGCAGACTTCTGCTCCACATATAGATTTATCAACATCACATACACCTTCAACAACACCAAAACAGCATTTTGATTTCTCAAAAACAAGCCTAAACTTAAATTAGTCAAAATGTGAACTTGAATGCTTTTAAAGGACTTACTCTCACAGAGTTCACTTGTATCATTGAAGATAGTTCCTCCTGACTTTAGTCTGAATCCAGCTTCACAGATGCAGTAGAAACCTCCAGCAGTGTTATGACATGATGCATGTTTTCCACAAAAACTGGGATCTTTGCATTCATCTTTGTCTGTAATTTAGGGACAGATAATAAACAAAAACATGTCAACTGAAAACTCTGACCTTAGACTGCAATCAAACAGATGGTCAAAAAGCCAGCTTCACATGTGCAGTAATAACCTCCTTCAGTATTAACACATGTTGTATTAGGACCACATTCAACACTGCCATTCACACATTCATTGATGTCTGAAATTAGATGAACTAGGGCTGCAACTAACCATTATTTTTATAATCGATTAGCTGGCTGATTATTTTTTCGATTAACCGGATTAAACACCCTATTTTCTTTATTTTAATTTTACTGACAAAAGCACACCATTGCACATTCTGCCCGATGTCCTTAAAACAAATGTACCAGCTGAATGCTATGAAAACATACAGTACTTAATTTATTAGACCACCTGTCGTAAGACAGAAATATTTTAGGAATCTGTCAAAAAATATTATACAAATTTTATTGTAATTTTTGGACAAATAACAAACTGAAACAACTAAATCGTATTTATTAACATAATAACAAAAATGGCCTCCTTTGCCTTTGATAACAGCTCACATGCTTGCTGGCATTGTTTATGTACTTTTTGACTAATTAGGTATCTGAATAAAAAAACACTATAATGTACTTGACAATTATTTCTGCCTTTCTTCCACAGATAACAGCAATAATTATATATTATATCATTAAAAATAGCTTACAGCTGTTAGTAAAAAACTTAAGCATATTGGAGGTCTAACCAATACAGAAAGCTAATAAAATTGTTTAGTTATACCAACATTGTTAGTTAAGAGCAAAACTGGTTAAAAACCTTATATAAATTAGTTTTAATAAATGTGTTAATCACTGTAAGTTATATAGTGAATATTGAAACAATAAAGATAATAAAGATGAATAAAATCACTGTAGGAACACACGTTGCATGCTCTTTAATCACAGTCAGTCATTTTTTTATCTTGTAAAAGCAACTGATATTTATATTCTGACAATTACACACTGCTTTCCCTTCACAGTTCCTACTCTCATAAATTACTTGCACGTCGTGTTCACTTTTAAACCTAAATATGAATGTTAAACAACAGATATTTCAGCACAATGAATGTTTTTGTGCTGAATATTGTCTCGCTCGCCTCTCTCTGTGTTCCGTCTGTTTAACGCGCGCCCTTTTAATGTAAACTGCAGCAAGTCACTGAAAAATCCCCACCACTAATACACAGCATTTTGTGCTTTGAATTAGCATGAAAAGTTCATTTAGTAACTTAAAACTTCTCATAAAAAGTTAATAATAAAATTAAATATTTAATCCTAACACTGTCCAATGTCAATTCTGGGTCATTAAGTAAAAGCAGAAGCACTAGATGGCCAATAAATGTGTAAGGTCTAAAAGTTTCTTACCAATACACTGAACTCCTTGTCCTGAATTAAATATGTCATTTCCAGTGCTGGAAATGTAGCCAGTTGCACATGTGCAATTATAACCTCCTACAGTATTATCACATGTTGTATTAGGACCACAATCAGCGCTGCCGACCAAACATTCATTGATGTCTGAAATGAGATGAACAGAGATTCAGATGTTTTCTCTGTTGCACAGAGATCATGTAAGATTCATCATATCAAGCTCTCTTTACCTTCACATTCAATCCCATCCTTTTGTGTGAAATTATGAGGTGACTGATTATTAGGTTTGAATCCTTCATGACATTGACAGTAGTAGCTGCCAACAGTGTTGAAGCATGTTGCATTTCTTCCACAAATGGATGGATTAGTCTCACACTCATTCTCATCTATAATAATGACAGAGAAAGTCTGAATAACCATAGCACCGTTTCCTGATTTTAATTTACGATTCATCAATAAGTGCTGTTTCATGAATGTGTCCTATATCTGCAATAGAATATCCAGCTATTCAGTAATATAAAACAATATCAGCAAAACTTGATTATTATTTGTGTGTGTGTGTGTGTGTGTGAATAAATGTTGGCATGCCCAACCCAAGTCAAATCCTGTTAAGCTCTGACATCAGAGTATCATACTGTATATGTTAGCTTGTTTACTCATACCTTCACACTTTCCTCTGCTTTCTCTCTCTCCAAGTCTGCAGGTTGTTCTCATCAGGATGTTCTCTGTCAGTGCTAACAGAAGAACTATGAGCAGAAAATAAAGAGTCTGTTATGGCAGGTTTAGTTTATTTACTGTAGTTTGATGCACATATAGTATTTATGAGACCACACTAATAAACTGATATATTTTTTTATGTTAACTTGCAAACATGCAGATAGATTTAGGAACTGTCAATAGTCAAACCAAAAACATCCAGAAATTAATTAATAAATGCATGATCATTTTACATTTGATTAAAGTAGTTATGTAATGAAATGGTAAAATTAACTATATTGAAATAATGCATATCAAACTGAGCCACATTTTGACCCAACGTGATCTCATAGGTAAGACACGCTAAAATGAACCAAATGACTTATTGCCTATAATGGCTTTCTTGGCATTCAGTTTACTAGGAGTAACAGTCTTAGACAAAGTTGGAAGACGTATCAAAGAAAAAAACTTGTATTTCCACTCATTGTACATGACAGTTGCAGTGCGATGATGTCCAGTCAGGAAGTACACTCTCGAGAGTGATGGGTGTGGTGCTACGCTGTACTGTGGTTAACAGATTTAACTTACAGAGCCAGCGTACATATCAACACACTGTCACATGCTCTGACCACAGGCTTGGTCAGCCAGAAGACCGTTAAAAAGTGCTCGAACACTTTTTACAACCACATTGGTGACTCAGCCATAACCTAAGGTGTGGTCTTGCTAATTTCTTTTTTTTTAACCAAGCACCAGGCAAACAATATTTTTATGATTTTGTGCGTATTCTGTTCAGTTTAACAGTATGGTTTATGTAACACTTTTTTCCCTCGTCATAGTTTTTCCTGAGTTTGATGTCATTGTCCCATCAGTCTGGGCCTCTCAGCTGTGGACACATGAAAACACCTTGGATTTCCGGTCCTGATTTGGTTTCCGCCAATATTTTCCCATTGTCAAAATCAAAGGCAAGAAACGTCATGATTTAAAGTAGATCACCCCGAAATAAAAGAGTCATTGTTTACTCACCGTCAAGTCGTTTCAAACCGGTATGACTTTCATTCTTGCGTGAAGCATAAAAAATGACATTTCTACGTGTGTTTTTGTGGCTTTGTTAGCAACATTTTTCAAAATAAATTATTTTGTGTTTCCCAGAAGAAATAAAGCGATAGAGGTTTGCAGCGACAATGAGTAAATTATGTAAAAACCTTAATTTTTCAGTGAACTAACTCTTTAACTTTGAGCTAAACAACACCCCGTTTCACTTGTCATTTTCTCACAATATCACATGAACTCACAATATTTCGATTTTTACTAGTGCACTGACTTTAAAGGATAATGAGTTTGCATCTTTCCCCAAAATCACTTATTTAATTTCACAGCAATTTTCCAAACAATTAAACAGCATGTCTAAAGACTACGAAAGCAGGAGCAAAACCCTCTGAGAAGACCAATAGATGTTGTGTTTCTACGTTCATCAGTCACATTCAGCTGGTGCTTTCCAGATTACTGGAGCTCACAGGCCCTGCTTCAGATAAAAAAAGAACGACCCCAGTGTGACATCAGATTTTCCTCTCTGTTGAAGTTTCCTTTCATGCCCATTTACTGTTTCTCTATTTTTGAAACCTCAATGATTACGCAGTTGTTGGCAGGGCAACGTTTCATTTAACAGAACCACACAGTGGCTCCATACAAACATCTGTGTCTACATTCATCAGTGGAAACTTCAATCCTGAAGAAATCTGAAGCTTGACTCACCCAGACTCAGCAGATACTTGTGCCGCATGGTCAAAGAGTGAAAGAAACCCACAAAATGAAAAACCAATAATGAAAATGGCTTATAATTCCATACAAATTTTTGAGGCTCTTCAAAAGTCGATTTTCTTCAGGCTTGTCTCCAACTATCTTTCGATTCTATGCAAGCCTAGTAGAGTCACCATCCAGAAAAGAAAGAAAAAAAAAGTGAAGGCTTTTATATTTGAATGTCTTGCTCTCAGACTAGGTCTTGTGTCTCTCTTGCTGACTCTAATGCTGAACAAGCCTGAAGTGCCTAAAAGAGTTTTGTTGGTCCAGCCCCCTGCTTTGGGTGACACCGAGAGGGAGGGAGCAGGAAAAAAAGTAACAAGAGAATAAAAATGGTCTTCATGATGTCAGTGTAGTGTTGAGTAACTCTTCATTTGCTGCTAATCTGTTCGCAGAATCTATTTCATTAGGAAGCATTTAAAAAAACAATAATAATAATTAATATAATGGATTTATTTACAAATAAAGCATTCTGATAAAGTTGTAAATCAAATATAAGTTTAATAATGAAGCATTAAATAAAATGAAACATTTATTATATATGTAGTTATCTATGTAGCAGAATACTCTCTGCTGGTTAATGCTGAAGATGCATGTGTGCATTTGTACGTGTGACTTCCTGTTTTTGTGTGTGTGTGTGTGTGTGTTGTCATGAAGGTGTCGAGGAGCTGCTCTTCAAGAGCATTCTGCTTTCAGAGTTGATATTTTATCAACCATGCAGTTTCTAACACAAGTTTACAAAAAGTTACTCCAGTGTTCCTTCCCCAACATGCATTTGCTAAAATAACCTTTAGCCTTTATTCATATGCAGAGGATCCTATGGGAATGCTTGTTTGACAGATTTAATGTTACATTGCACTGACATTGTCTAAAGTTCAATTTGCTCAAACAATGTTCTTCTAGCTGTTTTCCTTTTGGCTATATTCACAGATGGGACGAGTCAACAAGTAGGCTAAGGTCCCAGACCTCTCAACAATGGCACCCATTTGTGTAGTTCTGGCGTTGCTGGGACCTGTTGATTGATTCCTTGATATTGCAGCTTTACTAGCATTGTGAAAGAAAAATGTCTTTCTTCTTACATTATATTTTAAAATGGATGTTGTTGGCAAGAGATTTTATCACTACCCAAAAATAAACGAGGACTACTCAACATCATACATACATACAGTAAGTGCACTCTCAACGCAAAAACTTAAAGTGTTTTGATACCTCTTCAAGAGACCTCAAGTTTCCTTTAATGGAGAAGACATTCCCATATGATACACTATGATGATGTATTTTGGGATTCATAAACAAACATCCAAGCTGAGGTATGAAACAAGATTTGTATGACATTCTTCTTTCAGAGTTATAGTAAACAATGTTCTGGCTCTTCCTAGATTTATAATGCCAGTGAATGTGGTCGCGATTCTGAAGCAAAAATAAAAAGTAGTCCACACAGCTCCCAGGGGTGAATAAAGTAAACTTTAGCAACCATAAAGCAAAATGTTAAAATATCTACCCACAACACGCATTGTGACAGCACACACTATTTTCATTTTCTTCAAAACTAGTAATTTGAAAGAAATCTATAATATATAAACATTGTGTTGCTTTGTTGAAGGATTGTTGTTGTTGTTTTTAATTCATGATTAATATGAATACAGAAAGGTTCAGTTGAATCTCTATTTGAACCATCATTCAGCGTTGCAGCCTTATATTATGGTAGACACCAGCTAACAGTACATGGGTAGAACAGGATATGAACAGGAAATTACAACAGATGGAACAGATCTGCTAAACATGTCAAAATAAACTCACATCTCCCTCATTCGTTTACATAATAGTGACTCTGCAGAGGTGTTGAATTTTTTGAGGTGTGGCCAAATGTTTAGAGAGTCTTGTGATAAGAGACTAGTAACTCAAAGGTCATGAGTTCAAGTCTCGGTAACTTTAGGAATTGAAGGTGAGGGGAGAAAATATAATGCGCTCTCTTCCACCTTTAAAACTGATGACTGAGATGAGACCCTTGAGTAAGGCACTGAACCAAAAACAGCTCTCCCATGTTGTGTGTAAGTGTGTGTTCGTTACTCACTGTTGTGAGTGTGCTCTTGGATGTGAGAAATGCAGAGCACAAATTCTGAGTGTAGGGCGCCATACTTAGCCACACGCCACGTCCTTCCTCTTTCCTCATTTCCTTAAATCGCTGTTAGGATGTACAGTAATATTGGGTTTCCCTATTAAACTTCCAACATATGTTAATAGTAAACACTGGGGCATAAATACAGAGGGGATAACAAAACCAGACACAGGAGCAAATGGTCAGAGAGAAATAAGGGAAACTACAAGAGCTACGAAAGCACTAGAAACAGAACTAGAAACAGGAACAGAACAAAAAAGTCCAAATGGGAGAAAATATTTGTGTTCACAGCCCATGTCTGTAGCTCTGTGGATCCAACAGAAACAAACATACTGTGCAGTGCCTCAAAAATGTTTAAAGTCATATTTACAGGATAGATCTATGAATGCCACTGTTTTGTCACTTGCTCTATTGGATGATGCTAGGACAGCTTTATATTTCCACTAAAAATGTTTAGCTTTTGCATCACCAGGACTAAATGCAATGAAAGTGAGAAATTTTAAACTGTGGCTTAAGAGTCCAAATGAATTATGAAGACACTCTATGCACTACTGTTTAAAAATGTAGGGTCAGTGAGAATTTTTTTTTTTTCACAAAAATTATCTGATGCTCACCATATGCAAGGCTGAGCAGAAATCCAGTGAAAGTATCATTGCTTCAGTCTTCAGTCACACAATCCTTCAGAAATCATTCTATTCTATAATTTAATGCACCCTTGCTTAATTTAAGCAGTGATTTCTTATGTATTGTTGTATTCTGGATCAATCAAGTGTACGTCATTGTTTCCTACCAATGTTTATCTTGAACTACTGAAACCCACAGCTGTTCCTCTTATTCTGCTCTTGTCCTACACGCTGCTGACAGCAAGAGAATGAGTGCTGAGAAATTACTTATTCCCCAGATGTTTGGTGATACCAGTCAGAAAAGGGATTTTGGTGCACAGTATTTATAAAACCCCACACTAGGGGACATATAGCAGGTGTAAGAGAAGGCGAATATAAAATAAAGGATGTGACTGCAGACGTGCAAGAAACCACAAGATGCATTATACGAAACTAATATATTCAATGTTATTCACCACCTCAAAATATAGCATCACTTTTTCATTTCTCAAAAATAGTGTCTTTAATTTGGGTGTTTATTTTATATAATGTTACATATAGATTTCAAAATCTAAATAATTCGTAAAAAATTTTATTCAGAAAGCAGTACATTGGTCTGAATAAGAAAATATCTTAATATGATAGCTAAACAAAACTTCTTAGTTACCAGTAACAAATACTATGTGCGTGTATGCTTCTTTCTGTATTATTGCAGTTATTTCTGAAGCAGTGTAAAAATATTTGAAAATGTACACGTTGTGAATTGGTTTTAATAAATAAATGCCCCTTTTCACTATACACAAACACAATATTATACTACACTATTGTCTGCTTGTTGATGGTGTAAATGTTACTGTGTTCTGTCGATGTGCTGTCCTTCCTCTTTCTTAGAATCTCCCCGCTTTTCATCTCTGCTTTCATCTTGAGTTCTTATATAGCGTTTAAATTTAACCAGGAACTACCCAACAGTCACCTCTTCCTCCGCAAACCACAAAACCAACATGGTGTGCGTCATGGCTTCACACTAAATGAGTACGTAGTTGCTATGTTGTTCTATGTAATTTCTAGAGTGCTGATAAGGGTTTGTATGTGTAATTAATAAAAGTGGTATAAGCACACCTTTCCTCAATACGATATGATTTGAGATATCATTCATGTCAACAGCACAAACAGGGCAACGTTTAACATTTTATATTTTATTGAAATCCCTAAGTATGGGCATTTACCCTGAACTTCTTCCTATTTTGTTTCAGGCTATTGACCTTTTGTACATCTTCTTTGGAGGCCTAGAAAGGGATGGTAAGTTTCCATAGTTAACTTCTTCAGTTTCACTTCAAATTTAATTCAGTATACCTCCACAACCCCGAGCACCAAGCCTCTCTTTCATTTCTCTCTCCAGTTGTTCATGTGCATTACTAAAGACTTCTAGGTCATGTGTGTATTTAGGTCAGCAAATTTTCATAATTTTTTAAGTTCAAAAGAATGGGTATGCACCTATCAAGCATTTTCAGTTTATATATATATATATATATATATATATATATATATATATATATATGTGTGTGTGTGTGTGTGTGTGTGTGTGTGTATATATATATATATATATATGTGTGTGTGTGTGTGTGTGTGTGTGTGTATATATATATATATATATATATATATATATATATATATATATACTTATATATATATACTTACCTAGAACCTATGGTTATTCATGGTAAGTTGATAGCTCATAAATATACAACTTATAGACATCCATCTTTTTTCAACGTATGGTCAGTGAAATGAGGTGAAAACGTTGTTAGTCCTTCTGAAAATAACGGTCAACTTCAAGACATCAAACCTTCTAATAAATGGAGTTCTGAAGTTACCAAATTTGACCATGATTTATGTGATTTCAAACATGTATTTAATTATTTATTTAGTTTGATATATATAGCAGAAAAGGTGATGTCTACCCCTATGTTTTGATGGTCTAGTATTACAATGACAGAGTTAAAGCTGCAGTAGGTAACTTTTGTAAAAATTTATTTTTTACATATTTGTTAAACCTGTCATTATGTCCTGACAGTAGAATATGAGACAGACAATCTGTGAAAAAAATCAAGCTCCTCTGGCTCCTCCCAGTGTCCTATTGCCATTTGCAGAAACTCCATCGCTCCCGGTAGGAAACAACCAATCAGAGCTGCGGTCCGTAACTTTTTTTGTGCTCAAAATTTACAAAATGTATATAATAAGCGAGTATACCATGAATCCATTTTCCAAACCGTGTTTTTGGGTTGTCCTGAATCACTAGGGTGCACCTATAATAAGTGTTTATATTCGGACTATTTTAGATTGCTTCGGGGATACCGCGGCGAAGTAACCCAGTACCTTTGTGATTCTTCATAGACATAAAAGTTACTGACTGCAGCTTTAATGGTGAAATCAGCAATGTGAGAAGGAAATCACAGTATCTGAGCATCACAGCATTTATAAAAGTCCATATTATGGCTATTAATTTTTTCTTTCTACTAATATAATTAACTATATAATATAACTAACAATTATTTTTTATATAATACAAAATAACATAAAACATTGTTATCAAGAATAATAGTTCAAACATATTAAATGTAAACTTAATTTACAATCACTCTCTGGGGCCAGAGTTGTCTAATATGATGTCCATTAGGGGGAAGCCAGAGTCCTGCATGCGGGCGGGTACATGCAGGTGAATCGCTAATATCTGATGTAACGGGTGGAATGAAATTTATGTTTAGGGTGACAAGCATATAGATAGAGTGCAGGTGCCATAACCAATACTTTTTCGTCTTGGTCTGAAAGTAGCCGATCGCACTCCCACTGACTGACAGCTGTAGGGATCATATTAAAGGGAGCGCTCTTCGCTTGCTTTCTGTATTTAATCTTTAATCTAAGTGAGTTTTGTCTACCTCAGGTAGAAGATTTAATGCGTGTGTGGTTCGGATCGCAGTTTTTATGTCAAATTGATTGGGAATGGGATTAAATTAGAGTTCCTGTTAGACATTGTGTCGGGTGTTCTGTTAATTACTTAGATTGTGGGAAGATTATTTTACCAGCCAGGAAAGGGCAACAAAAATGCCTCTGTGTTGTTACCACAAGGCATCGCTTACTTACAGATTCTGGAGGGGATGTATATTTGTAAGAGTGAGGAGGAAGTAGGCGGGTGATAAGTCTGTGGCTGTTTTATATGCAAACATAAATGTCATGAACTTTATGTGAGATGCAACCGGTAGCCAGTGCAAGGACATAAAGAGAGGTGTAATATAGGCCCTTTTGGGCGTGTTGAAGACCAGTCGTGCCACTGCAATATTACTTCAATGTTTAATTGCTCATCGTTCAATATGTATTGTCCCTTTTGTCTTTTTTTTCTACAAATAAAAATAAACCTACCATGATGGAAGTATAGCCAGAAGAGCATTGCAGTAGTCCAGCCTAGAAAATAAAAAGGGCCTGGGCCAAGAAGTTCTGTTTGGAAGGGCCTGATCGTTCTGATGTTGTGCAATGCAAACCTGCATGATCGAGCTGTCTTTTCAATATCGTCCTTGAAGGTCAGCCAATCACCAAAGAATAATGTTTGATGAACCTAGCAGGATGATGAAATCTCACTGTAGAGTTGGAGTGGCAGGGAAGCTCAGGCTTTGCCAGGTTGAGCTGAAGGTGATGATCTTTCATCCATGCAGAGATGTCCGCCAGGCAGCCTGAGATCTGTGCTGCTACAGATGGATCATCTGGTTGAAATGAGAGATAGACCTGTGTGTCATCAGCATAGCAATTGTAGGAGAAGCCATGTGCCTGTATGATGGGTCCCAGAGATGTTGTCATGTGTATGGAGAAGAGAAGAGGTCCAAGATCTGATCCCAGAGGATACCCTGCGGCCAGTTGATGCTCTTTGGATGCCTCTCCTCCCAAGCAAACCCTTAAAGACCTATCAGTGAAGTAAAATTCAAACCAGTGGAGTGCAGATCCAGTGATGGCAGACATGAGAATCTGATAATTTACAGTTTTAAAGTAGCAGAGAGATCCAGCAGAAAAATAACTGATGAATTGGAGTCAGCTTTCACTATCTGCAGGGCTACAGTGACCGATGGTAAAGCAGTATCTTCTGTGAAAGAAATAATGTAACTGTGTCTATAAAGGTGTGTACCAAATAGTCCATACCATTAGAAAAACAAAGGAATAGCATTCCTCACGAACTTCTTGAAGATTGCAAAAATCTCCAGCGGGAAGGCCCTAACAGTATCTGTTGTTTCTAGCACTTTTGTCTTCGGGTATAAAATTATATCCCACTGACAGAACTCAGGGTTTTTCCTGGGTCAGAATTGGTGGCTGACCGACATGGTCATCCACACAAAGCAAAAAGTACCCTAGTACCCACATGATCTGCAAACCCAATATTAACAATAAATATTACATTTAAAATAAATACAAAGAAACTAGGGGTGGCACAGTTAAACTTGTTCACGGTTCAGTTTGTTTCACGGTTTTAGAGTCATGTTTTCGGTACAGTTCGGTAGTGCTATGTTTATGGAAAAACTATACCTTTCTAATAAAAAATTACAAAATTATACTACAAGCAACAGCACAAATAAATACAATAGAGTAAAGATACAAACAGTGACTTACATTTTTTTGTTGGGGGGGGGGGTAGGTCTAGCATTAGTTTTTAGGTACAGAAATTGAATAAAGTAATCAAATGTAAAACAGCATAGCATATTGGACTGTATAAATTAAAGATTGTTCTTTATTAAAGTTATAAAAGCTTTTTAAATCAAGAACAGTGAGTGATTTATTTGTTGTTGCTGTTCGATTTATATAAAGACTGTCACTTTATGAGAATGATCCACTGATACAACAGGCATACATCCAGCCGGCTATGTCTGCTGTAGAATATTTACCAAGACGGGCATTTTGACATAATTTTTTTGTGTGAATTTGTCCATTTAAACGCAATAGCTACTTCAGAGAGATCTTAATATTTGCGGGTTCTGAGGCGCGGGTTTGCGCGGAGCACATGCACAATTCTTCTCACTGCGCGCGCGAGCTCGCGTCCTTTTGGCTCTTAAATGTTTAAACTGACAAAGCTTAAATGAGTTAAGTTTAAACACATATTAACGTGTGCTGTTCAGATCTCATCTGTGCTCGCTCGCTATCAGCACCCGGGTGATTATGGAATAAATGACTGCTCATATTCCAGCAGTAGTAATTCACATTGATCAAGAGTGAATCCAGGGTTTTTTTGTTTCTAGTTTTTTCCCCCCTCATCACTATTGTTGTAATGTCTGGGAATCCAGAATGCGCATCCATCAACAGAAACATATATTAGTTGAACCAAGTTTGTTTAACGTGCTATTTATAGCAAACCATTTTACAGATGCTTTGTCAAATTTAAATTGAACCGCGGTCCGAGCACGAGCCGTGTGTTCGGTTTAAAAAAAAAAAAAAACCTACTTGGAAAGATGGAAGAAAGCTGTTTTTGTAACATGGGAAATATGATTTTCAAAAGTTGCTGTCTAATATAACAGCCAGATTTTTGACTAGAGGAAGAGGAAGTAACAGTACATCCATCTAGTCGCATGTAATCTACGAGATTGTGTTGTGTATGTTTTTTGGGTCAATAATTAATATATCTGTCTTATCTGAATTTAATAGGATAAAATTATTGGTCATCCAATCTTTTACATTTTTAACACACTATGTTAGCTTAAATAATTTAGAAGTTTCTTCTCATTTAAATAAAAAAAAATGGTAGCAATCGGACAAATAAGATCTAAACCATCTTAACCATCTCCTTGAATACCTGTAGTTTTGTAATTGATCTATGAGTATGTCATGATCTATGGTGTCGAACACAGCACTAAGATCAAGTAAAACTAGAAATGAGCTGCAGCCTTGACGCAAGAAGGAGGTCATTTTTAATTTTAACAAGTGCAGTTTCTGTGCTATGGTGGGGCCTGAAACCTGACTGAAATTCTTCATACAGCTCTTTTTTTTTTGCAAGAAGGAGCTCAATTGAGCAGACACAACTTTTAATAAAATTTTAGACATAAATGAAGATTTGTGTTTCCATTTGAGGTTTCATAAGACGATTAAATAACTGCCAGCTTGAATGGTTTTGGGACGTGACCTAAAGGTAACAATTTAATCCTGTTCAGAAGCAGTTCTTCGGCTACAGGTAACAGCTCTTTCAGTAATATATTGGGTACAGGATCTAATGAACATGTTGTTGGTTTAGATGCAGTGATAAGTTTATTTAGCTCTTCCTGTCCTATATTTGTAAAGCCCTGCAGTTTATCTTTGGGTGCAATGATGTTATCTATTTTATCAGTAAAGAAATTCATAAAGTCATTACTATTAAACGTTGATGGAATATTTGAATCAGGTGGCGTCTGGTTATTTGTTAATTTAGCCACTGTGCTAAATAAAAACCTTGGATTGTTTTGGTTATTTTCTATGAGTTTGTGGATAAGCTCGGCCCTGTTAGTTTTTAGCGCCTGCGTCTATAGCTGGACGTACTGTTTTTCCATGCAATTCTAAAAACTTCCAAGTTAGTTTTTCTCCATTTGCGTTCAAGACTATTAGTTTCTTTCTTGAGAGAGTAAGTATTACTGTTACACCATGGCACAGTAACTTTTATTCTGTAACCTTTCTGTAAGCCAGTCATTTTGTCTAGTTCATGTGTATTTTTGCATATAAATAGCAGTTGAGATAGATCAGGAAGGTTATTTGCGAATCTGTCTTTGGTGGCTGGAACAATAGTTCTGCCCAGACGGTATCGCTGAAACATATAGTTAATATCAGTTATAAGCAGCATGCACGATACAAGGAAATGGTCTATAACATCATCACTTTGAGGTACAATATCTATATCAGTAAGATCGATTTCTTAATCGATAATTAAATCTAGTGTATGATTAAAACGATGAGTGGGCCCGGTGACATTTTGCTTTTGCTCCAAAAGAGTTTATTAGGTCAGTAAATGCAATTCCTAGTGCATCATTTGTATTATCAACATGAATATTAAAATCTCCCACGGTTAGTGCCTTATCAACTGTAACCAGAAGGTCTGAAAGGGAAATCTGCAAATTCTTTTAGGAATTCTGTATACGGCCCTGGTGGTCTATACAAAGTAGCCAAAGCAAGAGATACAATAGATTTCTTTTGCGTATCTGACAGTGTAAGCAGAAGTATTTCAAATGAGTTAAATCTGTATCCTGTTTTCTGGGTAACATTGAGAACATCACTTTATATTGCTGCAACACCTCCTACACGACCAGTCTGATGGGGCTCATGCTTATAACAGTAGTTTGGTGGAGTCGACTCATTCACACCAATGTAGTCATTTGGTTTTTGTCAGGTTTCCGTCAAGCAAAGTACATCAAAACTATATTCTGTGATAATTGCATTTACAATAACTGCTTTGGTTGTGAGTTTTGTTTAATGTTTATAAGCCCAAATTAAAAAAAAAATGTTGTTCATTTATTTGACATTTTTCTGGTTTAAGCACGATTTTTTTCTAGATCCTACATTAAATGTATATTTTGACCTCACTATTGGGGGAGCAGACACAGTCTTAAGAGACTGGACAGTGCAAGTACTTCTATCATTTAAGTGGATAGAACAAAAGTCATTGTAGTTATTTGAGATTTGGCTTACTAGTCACATGGAGAGATGCTGTCCAGGAGGAGTTCCGCTTCGACTCTGCTGGGGTGCAGGTCATCAGCCGAAAAAGCCTAGGACACTCCCAGAAAAGATTCCAATTATTAACAAACAGGCCTGGCTCGTGTCCTCGGCTGTGGATGGGGATTTGAAATTTGAGTCTACCATGCTGGCGATGCTAACGGGCTATAAGCTAAAGAGCAGACTCGGGAAATCAAAATAAAACTAGTGATAACAAAGCATTCTGATTATTTTTGTGAACAATACGATAGAGGATATGTTCACACATTATAGAAGCAAAAATGATGGTGTATAAAATACATTTTAAAGATATAAAATAGTCAATATATAGGCGACTAAAAAATAACGTGATGGAGCTCAAACTCGAGACACACGGCAGCAACAAACTGCAACAAAATTAATTTGTTATGTATAAAAGTAATCTCAATGATAATATTTGGCTTTGTTAACATTCTTGTTAAAGATAATGACTAAAAGTGGGTGGGTGTGGCGAAACTTATTTTAGTGTCTCATTTTTGTTATTAAAACATTCTTACCAAGACTCATCTGCAGTAATTTTTTTTTATTATGCTATATTTAATTTCGCTTTTAAACAGTTACAGTTACATACAACAATTGAGTTTCTTTTCTCTTATACAGGATAAGATATTAGACATCATAGCGCCATCTACTGGTAAGAAGCACTAAACATCAGTCATTGGGTACCTGGTCCTGAAAGTATGAGAAACAACAGGAAGAAAGGGAATTCAAAGAGGATAAAATATACAAAAACAGCAATATAAAGTCTACAACAACACATCCACAAATATAATGTGCTACTTCTAAAGACAAAATATCCCTAGGGCTTACAGAGGTTATTTGTGTCAGTCGAGTTAGTTTCTCCTGCAGCACAGATGCAATAACTCACAGGAGTGTAACAAGATGTTGAATACTTTTCATAAGAACTGGGATCATTGCATTCATCTCTGTCTGTAATTCAGGGACATATAATAAACAAAAAAATGTCAAGTAAAAACTCTCACATTGTCTGGATGTCACACAATAGATGAATACGAATCCAGTCAGAGTTGTCTTAAAAAGTGTCTTTGATCTTTGAAGCAGTTTGATGGCACTCAGTGGGTGTTGCACTGAATCGGTCCTTGAGAAGTTTAATGAAAAGCGCATCCATTAAAAAAAAAAAAAGTGTCTCACATGGCTCTGGGGGATGAACAAAGGACTTCTGTAGTGAATCGATTTTGTAAGAAAAATATACCATATTCAAAACATTATTTTTGCACATGCATGTCAAAAAAAGAAGAAGGAAAAAACAGAAATGAGTCATCAGAAATTTGAATCTGATGCTGTTATGGCTTTATGTCACAAAGTAACACATATGAATAATGTCTAGCTGCACACTTTCTTCATTACCAACTTGCCTGCCCACAAACACAGTACATTTTCCATGTGGTTATCATCATCTTGAGAGGATGCTGTGTCCTACGCTGTGAGAGTACATTTGCTTTATCACATCTTTTAATTACCACAAACTTGTCAACACTTGACACCTACCACTGAAACTTCCTGCTCAAGTCCTGCTTGTAAATCAGTCTCTTGTCGATCAGCCAGTTCAACGGTTTCATCAAGCGTATAATCCATACCATCTTTTCCCAATGGGTATTTCGTTTTTCTGAAATGCGCTGTACGTGTTAGACCAGTCCGGAGCCAACCTCTGGATGTCATCTGGCCAATCACAGCAGTGAGGGCTCATGGAAAGGAGGGGTTGGGAGAGACTGATTCTTTGAACTATTGTGTAGGAGTCCTTCATGAATCATTAAGAAGTTAGGTGAAATAAATCTATTTTTGAGAAAACTAACATGTTTTTTGAGCTTGCATGCATTAAGAGACTCATAAAACAATATTAGCAACCTTAAAATGGCATAATAGGGGCACTTTAAGAGCTAGTTTGGCCAACTAGCAGCTAGTCAAGGCAAAGACAAGTCTTACTTTTGGTAACAGAAACACTATGTCAGCAAGTCTTGTTTGGTACATAAAACAGGATCAACAGTCTTCTATCAGTGCAGAAGTCGACTAAATCTAATGAAGAGCAGAAGCAGGAGACAAAGTAATGTTGATAAAAAGTTTATTGAATAATTTTAGTTGCATATGTTTCAATGCTCAGGCTTCACATGACAAACACAAATCCGACAAATGTTATTAATAGCAATGGAAAATTACTTCACAACAGATGTGACAATAAAAGCCTTGAAATGCACAAACACACACAGTTTGAATTTGAAGATCCTTATATCCTCCAATACTCTGAGTTTGTCTTCTGCATTTATCCCATTCACACACAGCAGTGGTTCAGTAGCCATTTAAAACTGGGGGCTAGATGTCTTTGTTTAACGGCACCTCAGTTATTGAGGGTGGAAAAGAGATGTTAATTTAGCTCAAGGTTTGCTGTCAAGCGTACAAAAGTTAAGAGTAGGCCTACAGACCCCAGTGTCACAGAGAACCGTCAGCACAGCAAAACTGCCGAGTTTATTACAGGAGCAGACGGTCTGATCGGCTCTGGAGCTCACTGTAGAGCAGCCAAGTGTTGACCACGCGCCCCCGTCCAGCTCAGGATCCCAAAACACACACATATGCTTCTCATTCTTTTTCTGGAAGGAAATGTAATGCAGAATTGTTAATTGATAGTGTATCATAATGATGAAACACATTATATGTGGTGCATTGAGAACAAATTGTTCCATACCTTCAAGTGAGAAAATGTGAGCTTTATTGGTTTCTTTAGGTTGGTTGTCTCGGTATTAATAAAAGTAGCAGTTACTACTTTTGAATTAATCTTATAAGTTTGCTTTTGCGTTGTCTCTAAATGGTCAAAACAGCAGTTGAGTGATTCATCCAGACCTTTGTAGCTGAGGAGAGCTGCAGTCGTGAAGCCTGGATGATGCACAAAGACAGCAAAAATCATTTTATACTGTACAATTAAAATAAAAATATGATTACTTTTTGATGTTGTATTTATAATAATGTGTACCGTGGTATGTATTTCCTGTTGCTGTGTCCCAGTGGGAGGTTAACTGTGCTCCACTGATATTCATCCTGAAATCACCCTCAGGTGGAGAATTACCCCTCATTACTAACAGCTCCACTTCTGGAGGGCAGAAACCACATTACAAATGTAAGAATAAATTCATTGAAGCAGATGTTGCTGAAGATGGTACTTGTGGTGTAATGTTTAGTGACGTATTTCTTACCAGCTTTAGCACTTATTTTCCTGGTTCGGCTTGCTGACAGCAGATGTCCGATCAGTTTTAGTATGTTTACCACAATCCTAAACAATGCTGAGATCATATAATTATCACCACTGAATCCACCGTGATTCAGATCATCTAGATCACTCAGAAATCCCTGTATTGTGGTGGGTGAAGTGAGAGAGATTTGTGGATCAAGAGGACGTTTAAAACACTCATTTGAGCTCTGTGTATGTCTGCAAGACACTTGACCACATGATTTAACTTACCTTTGTGAAAAAGAACTACACTCAAGCAAACTGTAGGCTACTTTTAAAAGAGTACTTGTTATGGTAATAATTTGTGTGAATTGACCCCTAGTTGATGTTATGTGCAATTAAAACTTAATACTTAAAGGTGCAATGTGTCATATTTACAGCAATCTGTTTACAGAAATGCAATATATTATAGTTATAGTATATATATAGTTTTCAGAGGTGTATAAATAACTTACTTAATGAAACATTATGTTTCTATTACTTAAGAGTGAGCTATTTCTATCTACTAAATACAGCAGTGACAGTCTCATTCTCTCATTCACATTGACTCCATTGTTTAAAAGGCCCAGTGGAAGTCACCACTATGTTTCGACAGTAGCCCTAAACGGAAAAACGTCTCTACAGAGCATGCTTCGTAACTTTGTTGTTTCATGTGAATAAAACACTGACACAATGATGTACAATTGCATTAACATTTGCAATACCACCGATGTATTGAATAATTAAGTAAATATAATTCCTTGATTTACCTTTGTAAAGAAATCTCATTGCCCTCTGCTGTCTTTACCGACGACATCTGTCCATGTGTACCTGTTCAGCTAGCTTCTCTAAAGGGAGGGGTGAGCTGGGGACTGAACCACTGGTTGTAATTCACAACCTCACCACTAGATGCCTCTAAAATGTACACACTGCACCTTTAAGTAGGACTTAAACATATATACTAAATCATGTAAAACATTTGTAATTATGCATTTTTAAGTATTTTACACTTGCTTTTTTTTTCTTTCAACAGGGTTTAGCATTGCTACCATGTTTTAGCATGTTGCTATCATGAGTTAGCATGATTTGCTAGCATCCTTTGAAATATTGGTAACGAGTCACCTGTCTAACTCTACTCTCACCACACTTGGCCTTGTCTCACTCATCACATATACACAGTCTAACACAGTCTGTTTTATTTTTTGAAAAAAATAAATAAAAATAAAATAATAATAAAACTGATATACAAAGTGTCACCTTCAAAAGTTTTTCTCCATGCGCTTGTGTATTATTGTTCACAGACTCACTCTGATTCATTATCAGACAGCTGTCGGTCATCAAAGAGACGAGTTTTGAGAGCTCTGGAGATTTCTACACAGACAGCACAGAAAAAAAGAGAGTTCAGGTCATAATGTGTTGCTGTAATATTCTTTATCAGTAAGTTATGCAGTACCTGGGATGTGTCTTTCTCACTTAAAAATCTGTCACACTTAAGCTCTGAAAAATAAAACAAACATAATATCAATGTCACGTGAGAAAAAGTATAGATTAGGATATCACATCTGATATTCAGACCAGCAGCACAGATTGAAAGTATTTGCACAAAAGCTCATTAAACAAGAGACAATAATTTTACTATGAAAAAATATAAATCTTACCTAATTTCAGTGGATCAACCTAAAAACATTAATGTATCCTAGGGCTGCAACTAACAATTGTTTTTATAATCGATAGTTTGCCAATAATTTTTTCTAAATAATTGATTAATCTGATTAAATTTTACTGAAAAAAAAACACACTATTCCACATTCTGCCCAATGTCCTTAAAACAAATGTGCCAGCTGAATGCTATGAAAACATACAGTGCTTAGTAATTTATTTGATCACCTGTCAAAACACAAATATTTTAGGAATCTTTCAAAAAAGAAGAAAATTCTAAAAATGTTATTGTAATTTTTGGACAAATAAACTAAAACAACTACATAGTATTTATTCAAATAATAACAAAAATGGCCTCCTTTGCCTTTGATAACAGTTCACATGCTTGCTGGCATTGTTTATGTACTTTTTGATTAATTGGGTATCTGAATAAAAAAAAAAAAAAAACCTGTCCTCCAACCTCCAAAATGCTTGTATAGGTTGTATAGTTTGTCCAAATCCCTGAAATACGACCCATCAGAGCGTATACTACTGTTGTGCCCCTATCGGCAACACAACGTTTTCATATTAATGTTTTGTATTATTTTTTTTGCGCCATAATTTGGGTTCCTCTTCGGGAACTCGAGCTGCGTCGTAGCGCTTTTGGGGAACGCCTTTGGCAAGAACAACTCTGAATATCGTGTGCAATCAGTTCAATGGAAGAGCGTGACGTCACGGACGGGGTGACGTAGCGACCAGGAAGCTATAAAGGCACGTGCCACGCAGCTGGCCTCAGCTTCGCGTCTTTCAGCAAGCGCTCTGTGTGTGCATGTTCATAAGTCTGTCTTGTAAGTCTTATTTACTGTTGTCTGTCCAGTTCAGTAGACTAAAATGCCTAAGTCCAAAGCAAAGACTAGACATTTGAAGGGCGAAACCAAATCGCGCTATAAACTGTGTGTTCCTCCATGCCAGCGCTACATCACGGCTGGAGACACACATGATTTATGCGTGGTTTGCCTGGGGTCGAAGCACGCTGAGTCAGCTCTCGAGGGAGCTGACTGTCCGCATTGTGAACGATTGCCAATGCGGACGCTTCGATCCCGGAGGGCTCTCTTCGAGGAGGGAGCCTTCGCCAGCGTTCCCCGCGGCTCTGGCCCCGCTTCTGCTGAGGCAGAGCGGCTGCTGCACTCGTGGGGTTCGCAGGTGGATCTGGCAGAGGGAATGGAGACGGGCCAGTCCTTATCTCCTTCCTCATCTGCTAGATCAGGCGCCCAAACCCTGGGATCGGAAGCACGCTCGTCGGTTTCTTCCCCCCAGGGCGAGGGGTCGACACTCCACCTCTCTTCGTCTGATGAGGTGGATGTGGAGACAGTTGGTAGGGATTCGCCACCCCTTTCGCCCCAGTATGAGGAGCTGCTGGAGGTGGTTACTTGCGCAGTCGAGAAGTTAAAAATAGACTGGCCCCCACAGAAAAGTCATGAACCGCAGAGAAGTAAACTCGATGAGCGGTATCTCAGGCCCAGACAACCACCTCCAGCCCGGAGCCTTCCCTTTTTTCCCGACCTCCATGACGAAATAGCGAGGTCGTGGAAACACCCATATTCCACCCGTCTCTTCGGCCCTGACTCACAATATTATGGAAACGTGACAGGGCTCGATGAGCGCGGTTACAGAGCGATGCCACGGGTCGAACAGACGCTTGTGGGCTATCTGTCACCCGGTTCGGCATAGTCTCTGAAGGCTCCGGCCTTGCCTACAAAAGCATTAAGAACAACATCAGCGTTAGTGGGCAAGGGCTATGTGGCAGCAGGTCAGGCAGGGGCGTGCCTTCACACCATGGCCGTCCTTCAAGCATATCAGGCCGACCTGCTGAGAGATGTAGACGAGGGAGAGGGGATCAAGTCCGACGATATTGCAGAACTTAGACGGACCGCTGATCTCTCCCTCCGCGCCACCAAAGAGACCGCTCGCGCGATTGGGCGGTCTATGGCAGCCTTGGTGGCCGCGGAGAGGCATTTATGGCTGAACCTGTCCCAAATAAAAGATCGTGACAGGTTCTGCCTCCTGGACGCCCCGCTCCAAGCCTCGGGCCTGTTCGGCGACACAGTCAATACTGTCGTCGACAGGTTCCAGGAGGCCCGTAAGCAGGCGGCGGCGTTCCAGAGTTTCCTCCCTCGTCGCTCTTGTGGGTTATCTGGACGGGAGATACTCACGCCACTAGCAGGCTCCTCATACCGTGAGGCTCAAAAGCAGAGCGTCGCCACTCGTGCTCCCCCACGCCGGGACCGAGGGTCTAAGCGACGCTCTGAGTCGGGGGCTCCTAGATTAAAATCTGATCTTCGTACAGTTATCGAAGCTAGGAAGTCCTCGACAAAGAGGTCCTGACGCCAGTATCTCAGTGACCTCGAGGGTAGCCCCTACGGGGTCAGAGCGGTGTCCACCTCGTTATACGGTGCCCGCCTCTCCCCGGTACCCTCCGGAGGCCGGTCTGCCAACCCTGCCGGTGCTTCAGGGCGCAGCGGTCTCCCGCGAGCATCCCTCCCAGTTATTTCCGCCCGTGAGCGTAGCGGAGCTGGGAAGCTCGCCTCCCCTTCGGGGGCCTCTTACACCAGAGATCAGTCTCGAGAGACTGATTCCCTTAGTACATTTTCGAGCAGCGTGGAAACTTCTGCCAAATGTATCTCAATGGGTCCTGCACACAGTAGAAAGAGGCTATGCTATTCAATTCGGCCTTCCACCGCCGAGATTCAATGGGGTTACACCGACAGTCGTCGGCCCCCAGCAGGCTCTGGTTATGGAACAAGAAGTGAATACCCTATTAAGGAAGGAGGCCATCGAGGTGGTCCCTCCTCTAGACAGGGAATCCGGGTTTTACAGCCGGTATTTCATAGTTCCAAAGAAGGATGGGGGGTTGCGTCCGATCTTAGACCTACGTCAGTTAAACCTCTCAGTTATGTCACTGAAGTTCAAGATGCTTACTGTCAAACAGGTTGTAGCTCAAATCAGATCCGAGGACTGGTTTGTCACAATAGATCTCAAAGATGCATACTTCCACATATCCATCCTTCCACAACACAGGAAGTTTCTGAGGTTCGCTTTCGGGGGCAAAGCTTATCAATATCGAGTACTTCCCTTCGGCCTTGCACTCTCACCCCGCACGTTCACGAAATGTGTAGATGCGGCTCTGGTACCCCTCCGTATGCAGGGCATCCGCATTCTAAATTATATCGACGATTGGTTGATTTTAGCTCAATCAGAGCAGATGGCGGTTCGACATCGAGGTGTCGTTCTCGCCCATATGGGGGAGCTGGGTTTGAGACTGAATGCCAAGAAGAGTGTACTTTCTCCAGTTCAGAGAACCACCTATCTAGGCGTAGTATGGGATTCGACCACGATGCAGGCACGTATGTCTCCTGCTCGGATCGAGTCGATCCTCACATCAGTCAAGAGAGTCAGAGAAGGCCAGTCACTCACTGTGAAGCAGTTTCAGAGACTGTTAGGGCTCATGGCAGCTGCGTCCAACGTGATACCTTTTGGTCTCCTGCACATGAGGCCCCTTCAGTGGTGGCTCAAGACCAAGGGGTTTTCCCCGAGGGGAAATCCTTTCCGAACTATTCAGGTCACGCGGCGATGCCTTCGTGCCTTAGACATATGGAAGAAACCTTGGTTCTTGAATCAGGGCCCGGTGTTGGGAGCTCTTGGTCGCCGTGTAACGCTAGCGACAGATGCGTCCCTCACCGGTTGGGGTGCGGTCATGAGTGGCCACCCTGCCCGTGGTCTGTGGAGCGGTCGCCATCTGACATGGCACATCAATTGTCTAGAAATGCTAGCAGTATATCGAGCTTTAAAATATTTCCTCCCAGACCTGAGAGGCTGTCATGTGTTAGTGCGCACCGACAACACAGCGGTAGTCTCTTATATCAATCACCAGGGGGGTCTGCGTTCACGCCCCTTGTACAAGCTGGTGCACCAGATCCTCCTGTGGTCCCAGGGCAAACTCCTCTCGCTAAGAGCAGTGTATATTCCTGGGCGATTGAATGTGGGAGCAGACATGCTGTCGAGACAGGGGCCGAGGCCCGGGGAATGGATGCTTCATCCCGAGGTGGTGAAGCAGATATGGCAAATATTTGGCAAAGCTCAGGTGGACCTCTTCGCGACTCGAGAGACATCGCAATGTCCCCTCTGGTTCTCTCTAGTTCACCCAGCTCCACTGGGACTAGATGCCATGGCACAGACTTGGCCGAGGCTTCGTCTGTACGCTTTTCCCCCTATCGCTCTGCTCCCGGGAGTTCTGGCGAGAGTACGCCGGGACGGGGTCCGTCTGTTGTTAGTAGCCCCGTTCTGGCCGGGCCGAGTATGGTTTGCAGATCTGATTTCTCTCCTCGACGGCTCTCCATGGCAGATTCCGATCAGGACAGATCTACTCTCTCAGGCGCAGGGCAAAATAATTCACCCTCGCCCGGAGTTGTGGAAGCTGTGGGTGTGGCCCCTGAGGGGGCACATCTGTTAGCAGCTGGTCTCTCAACCGAGGTTGTTGAGACCCTACTCCAATCCAGAGCTCCCTCCACGAGGAAACTGTACGCCCTGAAGTGGAAACTCTTCACTTCATGGTGCAGAGATCGCCACCTTGACCCTGTTAACTGCCCAGTTGGTACAGTTCTGGAGTTTTTACAAGCTAGGCTCTCTGCGGGGTTAACCCACTCCACCTTAAAGGTGTACGTGGCGGCCATAGCTGCTTACCACGTCCCTTTCAATGATCAGTCACTGGGTAGACACCCCCTAGTTACACGTTTCCTCCGAGGTGCACTGAGGCTGAGACCTCCAGTACGGTCCCGTATTCCCCCATGGGATTTGGTTGTGGTGTTAGAGGCTCTCTGCAAAGCTCCATTCGAGCCAATTCAAGAAATCTCAGACAGACATCTGACACTTAAGACTGCCCTATTACTGGCTATTACCTCTCTAAAGAGAGTTGGAGATCTTCAGGCCCTCTCGGTGGCCCCTAACTATCTAGACTTTGCCCCTGGTATGGCCAAAGCATTCTTATACCCTCGAGCGGGTTACATTCCTAAAGTTCCCTCTGTCACACCACAACCTGTCGTACTGCAGGCCTTCTGTCCTCCTCCCTTTCGGGAGCCAGACCAGGTGAAGCTAAATTGTATGTGTCCAGTGCGAGCACTGGACGCATACATCCACAGAGCTGCCCTGTGGAGAAAGTCTGACCAATTGCTTGTATGCTATGGTCCTCCTAAAAAGGGTTCTCCTGCCTCTAAGCAGACCCTTAGTCGTTGGATAGTCGAGGCTATCAACGTCTCCTATGAGTCCTCTGGTCTTCCCCTTCCTTTGGGAGCCAAGGCTCACTCTACGCGGAGTATGGCTGCCTCTAAGGCCTTTTTAGCAGGTGTGTCCCTCTTGGACATCTGCAACGCTGCGGGGTGGTCCACGCCCTCTACATTCGCCAGATTTTACAATCTCGATATGCGAGCCGCTCCTGGCTCTTTTGTCCTCTCGTCCTAAGCTGTGCTCTTCGGATACACACTAGGCAGGGCCTTGGTAGTCTGGCAGCGTTGGCACATCGTTCCCCAAAAGCGCTACGATGCAGCTCGAGTTCCCGAAGAGGAACGTCCCTAGGTTACGTATGTAACCCTAGTTCCTCGAGGGAACGAGACGCTGCGTCGCCGAGCCATACTCCCGGCACCCCTGCCTGCGCTTGCTTCCCTACTCGAAGCTGAGGCCAGCTGCGTGGCACGTGCCTTTATAGCTTCCTGGTCGCTACGTCACCCCGTCCGTGACGTCACGCTCTTCCATTGAACTGATTGCACACGATATTCAGAGTTGTTCTTGCCAAAGGCGTTCCCCAAAAGCGCTACGACGCAGCGTCTCGTTCCCTCGAGGAACTAGGGTTACATACGTAACCTAGGGACGTTTTGTGTTGTTCATTTGGTAAAATATTGCATTATACGACTATATGTAATCATGTGATTATGGGTTTGATCCTAAAAAACGCACATGCTCATAAAATGTATTTGCCGAGCGCCAACCTCCCGCTCTCTCTCGTGAAGCCAATAAGGAAGTGACTAAAACTGTAATTCATCGACTGGCCGCTTGAGGCTGTCTGCAAAAGAGAGTCAATCCCATAGACTCCCCATGTTAAAATGCCCAACTTTACAGCAGGAAAAAACATATTTACAGCCTGGTGCAAAAAATGTGTTTGGCCTATAAAGCTAATCACGCCCTTTATGACAACTTTGAGGGGGTTAATTTTTTTTCATAACAGCAACCAGCTGATTGTCCAGGACAGTCATTGCGGTGACGCGTTGCCAAGATGACAAAGGGCCGCTCTGCACACTTTGAGCTTCAAAAACGCTCTTCAGGAGTCTATGGGTGACGTCACGGACACTACGTCCATGTTTTTATACAGTCTATGGTATTTGCTCTATAAATCATAACTTTGTATGTTTTCTGTGAGGCTAGGTTTAGGGGCGGGGTTAGGTGTGGTCATTTGAGCAAATAAGCCACCTCATAAAATATGTACAGATTACTGTCCACACATTCCATTTAAATAAACGCTCATTTTGATTGGTAATGGCGTTATACATCATTTCATGACGACAGACACAACACGATACTGTCATTATTTTTTCACTCGCTAGAGGGCGCTTAACTTTAAAACCATAGTTTAAAACGTAAATATAGGTCATAATAAGGTGCATACACAAACTACCCATAAGGTCTTTTTTTTTTTTTTTTTTTTTTTTGAAGGACAGGCTCAAAAACAATATAAAGCATCTAACAATTTTTTCTGCCTTTCACAGATAACATGAATAATTATATTATACCTTTATAAATAGCTTTTTGGGGTAATTACCAATACTGTTAGTTTAGAACAGCAGTAGCACAAACATTACAAAACTGGTTAAAAACCTTACATAAATAATACAAAAATAGCAATCTTTCCTATTTAATCAGGATTTAATCAGGTAGAAACAGCTCTTTAGGGGCGGACTCACACTAGGCACTGTAGTCTTGTACAGAGCATGACTTCCCTCCCTCTCCTCTCCCAGCTGGCCTGCACTCTCATTGCATTTAATGTTCGGGACCTGATGTATGGAATGTATGGGATGGAAATGTGCAGTTTGTAAATGTGTGGTTTGAACAGATCCGATGACCTCAATGTTTAACCTCTGTTCACAAGTGTCACACACAGACAGAAGCCTGATGATAACTTCTTTCATGCTCTTCTCAATATTATGATGAACACCATTGTATTTAAAAGACTTAAAGGAAACTGTAAGATATGTGCATTATATTTTTTAAATGTTTTGTTATTGACGCAATGAGTCAGACAGTTATTTATACTGAAAAAAATAGGCCTATCTCTTTCCATTAAATTATATAAACATTGTAAAATATATGATTACCTTTTAGGTGAAATTGCATAAATTTGATTTGTTTAAAACAATTTAAAATACTATTTGGCCAGTGGAAAAGAAAAACAATGTTGAAAACTTTCTCTGAAATGTATTTTCAACGACACTGAATAGCGATGTGATGTCTCAAAACATATTTACAGTTTGTATCTCATATGTCACAAATAGCACAGGTATATTTGAAGCAATAGCCAACATTGTATGGGTCAAAATTATTTATTTTTCTTTATGCCAAAAATCTAAGGAATATTAAGTTAAGATCATGTTCCATGAAAATATTTTGTAAATTTCCTACAGTAAATATATAAAAACGTAATTTTTGATTAGTAATATGCATGGAATGGAAAGCTTATTTATTCAGCTATATTTACAGTAGAAAATTGACAACATATCTTCATGGAACATAATCTTTACTTAAAGTCATCATTTTGACGAAAGATAATACAGTAAATTTTTAAAAAACAAACGAAAAATTACTTAGTCAAAATGTGAACTTGAATGGTTTTAAAGGACTTACTCTCACAGAGTTCACTTGTATCAGTGAAGTTAGTTCCTCCTGACTTTAGTCTGAATCCAGCTTCACAGATGCAGTAGAAACCTCCAGCAGTGTTATGACATGATGCATGTTTTCCACAAAAACTGGGATCTTTGCATTCATCTCTGTCTGTAATTTAGGGACAGATAATAAACACAAACATGCCAACTGAAAACTCCCACTTTAGACTGCAATCAATGGAAATAAATAAATAAATAAATCTGACCTATACACTGAACTCCTTGTCCTGAATTGAATATATCTTTTCTATTGCTGGAAATGTAGCCAGTTGCACATGTGCAGTAATAACCTCCTTCAGTATTAACACATGTTGTATTAGGACCACAATCAGCGCTGCCGACCACACATTCATTGATGTCTGAAATGAGATGAACAGAGATTCAGATGTTTTCTCTGCTGCACAGAGATCATGTGAGATTCATCATATCGAGCTCTCTTTACCTTGGCATTCAATCCTATCCACTTCTGTGAAATTATGAGGTGAAGGAGGTGTGAATCCTTCATGACATTGACAGAAGTAGCTGCCAACAGTGTTGAAGCATGCTGCATTTCTTCCACAAATGGATGGATTAGTCTCACACTCATTCTCATCTATAATAATGACAGAGAAAGCCTGAATAACCATAGCACCTTTTCCTGATTTTAATTTACGATTCATTAATAAGTGCTGTTTCATGAATGTGTCCTATATCTGCAATAGAATTTCCAGCTATTCAGTAATATACAACAATATCAACAAAACTTGATTATTATTTGTGTGTGTGTGTGTGTGTGTGTGTGTGTGTGAATAAATGTTGGCATGCCCAACCCAAGTCAAATCCTGTTAAGCCCTGACATCTGAGTATCATACTGTATATGTTAGCTTGTTTACTCATACCTACACACTGTTTACCGCTTCTTATCTCTCCAGGTCTGCAGACTGTTCTCATCAGGATGTTCTCTGTCAGTGCTAACAGAAAATAAAGAGTCTGTTACTACAGGTTTAGTGTCTTTGGTGTAGTTTGTTGCACAGGTCCAAAAGTCCAGACCACATTGATAATATGAGATTTTCTTTATGCAAATCTGCAATGCAGGTTAGATTTGCAGATAGATTTAGGAATTGTCAAAAGTCAAACCAAAGACATTCAGAAATACATAGTCAGTGTGACTTTTCAGAGTTCAAGTAGAAATGTAATACAAAAAAGAAAAGCAAAATAGCAGCATTTTCACTAGTGGTCTCAGACTACTGGACGTCACTGTATTTACATTGTGTTTGAAATGATGGTGCTGTTGTTGGGAGCACAGCTTGACCCCAAACAGAGACCAATATGATGAAAGAGGACAAGGAGTCAAAGATGAAGATGAATCACTTTACAGAGAGTTTACTGAAAAAATGTTTTAAAATATAAAAATATTTTAACAGTACAGATTATTCTAGCATCTTCTGAAAATAGTATTATGTTCTTACCACAAATGTGTTTATTACAAGATGTTATTATTAAAAAGGCCTCTGACACTAGCTTACTCTATTCTTTTCTATTCTATCAATTTTATTTTTATTTATTATATAATTTATATAAAAAATGTACTGCGTTAAACTGAGACTTGTTATAGCACTTGTATATCATTGCTCTTTTTAATTGCTTTCATTGTCCTCATTTATAAGTTGCTTTGGATAAAATTGTCTGCCAGATTACTAAATGTCAATGTAAATGTAAATATTTATCTTAATCTTAAAACATGCAGCCAAAATTAATTTGATTTATTCTATATAATGGCTAAAATTCAATTTTTTTATTGGGAATAACAGTTTGAGGAGACAAAATGGAAAGAATTATAAAAGAAAGGAATAATTCTATTTCTTATTTCCCCAGGGTCTAAACATGTGGGAGTCCCTGCCAGTAATATCTGATTGATACAGGATTCTGTATTAATGTTATCCTTCATGACATAATTCCTTATGGAAGATACTTATTAATTTAGATGTAGTCATGCTGCTTGTACAATAGATGTATCCTGTAACTCAAACACAGTTTGTACAGTTATCTCTATACGCTTGTGACAATATACATTGGATGTGGAATGTAGCTACAAGCTACCATTTCAAATGCTGCAATTTGTAACGTCCATATTACTGATAGTTTGGTTGGAAATGTAACTCATAAACAGGTGCACGCTCGTGGTGATGTGTGCCTGGGTATGAAAATGATATACTTGAAATTTGCACATTTTATGGTAACCTTATCAATGTAATATATATTGTTAAATGCAGTGTTATTTATTGAGTTACAATTGAGAATACAAATGTGAAATCCATGGGTACTGAGAGTATTGTACATAGGGGTAGGCGCATATAAGCTTCCTTGCTTCAGCCTACTCCTTTTGAGCTTCCATTACTGTGTAAGTTTAAGACTTCTGTAACAACCATGATTCTGAACAGCTCAAATAAACTAAACTAAACTATAAACTATTGATCAAATATAATAAGTTTAGTTACACATTACCCCAAAAACAGACCATTCTGTAATCATTTGCTCACCCTCATCCAAACCTGTATGAATTTCACTTATTTTCTCTCAGATATTCTTATTTGTGACAGTTTCCTCTCATTCATATTTTTTTTTTTTTTTTTTTTTGAACAGTTTGAGTTTCTCCCCACAAACATCTGTTTCTATTAACTAACTGTCGCTCATGATTTTGAAGATAGACTTGAATGTGCATGATACAAACCTAAATTTTTATAATTCATGACTGAAAACATTTTGTAACATGATTTTGATGTACCATTTACATGGTAATGCAATGTCTGATTTTAAAATGGGTTTTAAAGGATGAATTTTGAGATTTTATGTTTTCAAGTGATATATAACTTCTGATGATTTCTAAAATGTGGCAACGAGGAAGTCTTTTTTTTTAAACAAAGGTCAAAACTCCTTTTGTAATGTAGATTTCTGAGGGTGCACTCTTGTCATAAATTAATCTATTACTTTTCCTACATAATTTTTAACAAAAAATATTGGTAAAATATATATTTGGGAGTCTTAGACCTTTCCAACAATATATAGTTTGTCAAGATTAGATTAGATTTGATTGTAATAGTAGTAGTATAGTCAATGTAGGCATCCCGTACGGGACGGGGTGACAGTTAACAGGTTAAATCCTAAAAATGAACTGAAATGTGACTCAGATTCAGATACATGTGCCTCATAGTCAAAGACTTGCAAATAGAAAAATAATGACAGAAAATGGCTTATGATTTGATCTTGAGCAATATAATAAAGTTCTTGCGACTCTTCAAACGATGACGAAAAAATGGTAAATATTGTGACTCTCTCTCTCTCTCTCTCTCTCTCTGTCTCTCTCTCTCTGAGTCTAATGCTGAAAAAGCTTGAAGTAACTGAAAGAGTTTTGTCAATCTAGTCCAGCCCCCTGCTTTGGCTGAGAGAATTTTTTTTTTTTTACATATATATTTCTGAGAAAAGCTCTTGGTTTGTAATAAGTTCAGTCTTTTCAGTATTTCATGTGTTTCTTTGTTTTTCGTAAAATTTCAATCTAGTTCTTCTGTAGCATTAATCTAGTTGAACAAACACTGTTGTTTGCATTCTGCTCATTCACGAGTGCAATGCAAAACACCAAAGTGATAACATTGTAATGTTTGCAGATGACAACATTGTGAGGCTAATGAGCAATAATACTGATAGCGGATGAAGATGTTTCTGCAGATGTGTTATTGACAGTGTCTCACCATCTGCTATGAAACCTGCTCAGTATCTGACAGGAACACCCTGCAGTGTGAAGACAGCACAATGTTTCACTGGAGACAAACTTTCTGCCACTGAAGACTTTCATATCACAAGGTGTGTGAAGAACGTAACCTCCATTAGAAGGACTCCTCTCATCCTTCCCAAAACTACTTTAAGCCCCTTCCATCGATGAAGAAGCTGAATATAAACAATAACTTTAAAATCACTGTGCCTCATTTAAAAAAAGTGATTATTTTATAATTCACTAAAAGTATAGTCTTTATATCGCATTCAATTAATAATAGTAATATAAACTGTATATTTAATTCACTCAGTACTTACAAATAAATAATATATTACCTACTTAATTCTCAATTCAGTTTTAAAACAGGGTTACACTTTATTTCAATAGTTCACTTTAGACATTCTACGAACTATAAGTAACTTTAACAATATTTGCAGCTACAAGTCTACTAACTCTCAGAGTAGACTGTTAGGGTTAGTATAAGTTGACAAAGAAATTACTTTTAGTAGAAAAGTACTATTGAAATAAAGTGTTACCTAAATCAGTGAACCTTGTCTGAACATTTGTCTGTATTTATTGTCCATATTTACTGTTTTCTATTAGTCCTCATGATTGTCTGCTATGTGTGATTGTTGTTTCCTTAAGGACTTGATAATATTTATCCATTGCCTTGTAAGCTGCTAAACGTTTTCTTTAATTCCCATGAAATAGAATGAATGCGAAGTTAGACTGCAAGTGCGTCTTTGCAACGAAGCCCCTTCAGTTAAGAAAACTGACAGACTTTATTACAGATGCACAGTATTTACATAATCAAATTTGAAACTCTTTCAGAAAAAACAAAAGTGCAAAGTTCAAAATATGTATAAATCTATATCAGCGATGTATGTGTGTGCACGGATTTATGTAGCCTCATTTGCCATTTATACTTTTGACTAAAAACAAATGCCGTCAAAAATGCATAAAAAAAAGTGTTTAAACTCTAGAGAAAAATGAACTAGATTATTATTAGATAGTTTCCAAAAGATGCAGTTTTCAGGGTGATATAACTTGTGTCATGAAATACAGGAAATTCATGTTATGACAGGTTAGGCAACAGATTCCATGAGATATGATTAGTTGATAATTGAAAAAAAAGTGTAGAAATACATTTGCAACAATATATAATCTTTTGTAAAAAAATAAAAATAAAAAAAAAGATTGAGAGAAAATGAAGCCAGACCCTGTATAATTAATTTTCTTTCTTTTCTTTTTTGGGATTATTGTTTCTTGTTATTATGAGCTGAATTTATAGTATGGAGCAGTTCAAACCTTTTTAAGAGTGACATTGTTTTCCTTTTTAAATTGACAAGACCAATATTATTCAACCATGCACCTTCTGAAAATGTATTTACATATCACATATACGTACATTCTGCATAATCTGGTCCCAAGCTGGTTCATAAGACGACAGGGCAACACATGTCCAGAGAAGCATTCAACTTATTTATTTTTTATATATTTAAGTTAAAATTGAGAATCCAGTTCCGCACATATAGGTAGATATGAAAGGTAGTATCAGTGTAATGCTTGTTTTGTTTTACAGAAAATGAGTAAATGTAATTTGTTACTTTCCACCTCTGTTAAGAACTTCATTTGGACAACTTTAAAAGGTTCAGATTCCAGATCTCATAGCAAATATCAGTTGTATCTCAGCCAAATATTGTCCTATCTTAACAAACCATGCATCATGATGCAATCATGCAGCTTATTTATTCAGCTTTCAGATGATATGTAAATCTCAATTTCAAAAAGTGACTCTTATGACTGGTTTTGTGGTCCAGCGTCACATGTGGTCTTACTCCAGATTTCAGCTTATTCTTTGCTAGTCAAGAAGTATTGCTACAATGTTTGCTTGCAACACCTTCACTATCTTTTCTGTGAATCTCTGCTGTTTGTAACAGAGCTTAATGGATTCCTGTTTTTCTTGTGAAAAAAAATCATAACTGATACTTTTTGACTCGGGCTTTCTCATATTCTACATAAAGCCCACTTGAGGGTCACGACTAGGGATGCACCGAAATGAAAATTCTTGGCCGATACCGAAAACCGAAAAAGAGAAAACCAAGGCCGAAAACCGAAACCGAAACACCGAAATAAATTATGCCAATTATTAGTACCATTGCATTTATTGCTATGACCGTGTACTAACTTTACTAAAATTAAGACATTGCAATTGCATAAATTAATATTAAAGTTTCAAAGATAATTACAATTTAATAACTTATTTTAAAAAAAACATAAAAATACATAATTACAAATGATGCAAATATTTATTAAGCACATTGCAACAATGCACAGTATAAAATAAAATTCAAACCAAAAATGTATCCCACTCATGTGTATATTTAATAATAATGTACTGGCATGCAGAAAGGTTTTAAAATGAACAGTTCTCTCATAAAAACAAAGTGCATTTAGGTGAAGTGCATTTGAAATTTTTCTCTGTAGGACTAGAAAGTGCATTACTTCTCCAGTTGGCAAGACTGTTATCACTTCTGGGGATGGGGACTTCAGACAGTTAACCATCTAGCTGTTGAGCAGTTGAGCTTGTCATCTGCCTGACATTTGAGAAATATTTGAGAGAGTGTATTTAAATAGGGCCAGGGCATAAATAAACATTTTTATCAAATTAAAGCAGAAATCTAGCAGAAAATCGAGCATAAATATGGTTACAATCTGATATTATGTATGTATATATGTTTGTGTGTGTGTGTGTGTGTGTGTGTGTGTGTGTATGTGTATATATATATATATATATATATATATATATATATATAGTAGCCTAAGAACAAAATAGCCAACGTATTATTATTATTTGAGGCACTTTCTTGCAGAATTCCACTGAACATATCAGACAACGATGGTGCATGCCACTCATCTGGTGCAGAGACCAGTCTTTTTTTCTGCGCTCTGATCTGTCTCCTGCGCTTGGCGCTTCTCCGTCTCCACGCGGGTTCTCCGCATCTAGCGCGGCCTGGATCATTTCTCGTGCGCGCTGCCTTATTTCCGCATCCAAGTAATGGTTTTATAACGCGGATCAAGCACATTCGCGATGAAGTGCAGAGGATCCGAAAAGATCTCAGTGAGACGTGTGCTAACAGACTCTATAAGACTGTACTTTTCTTTGTTTTTACTTCGTGGTCCGTCTCAATCTCTTTGTTAGGAGACGCTTTAGTGCTGCGAATAAAGGAGTAAGAAGAGAGAGAATGTTCTCACTGGTGTTAAGTGAATGTCGCGGGGAGCTCGTGGTCTGCGCTATGCAGGTGCACGTGCAGGTCGCAGTTTCTGTTTGCGTCATCACAACATTTCGGCCGTACTGTTTCGGTGATAAAAGTCTATCGGCCGAAAACCAAAAATGTCGCCAAAAATTTTCGGTGGCCGAAATTTCGGTGAATCCCTAGTCACGACCCAGGGTTTTAAAACCTCTGCAACATTGAGAGTTACGAACCAGCTGTATCACCATCTGCTATGAAACCTGCTCAGTATCTAACAGGAACGCCCTGCAGTGTGAAGACAGCACAATGTTTCACTGGAGCCAAACTTACTGCCACTGAAGACTTTCATATCACAAGGTGTGTGAGGAACGTCACCTCCATTAGGAAGGACTCCTCTCATCCTTCCCAAAACTACTTTAAGCCCCTTCCATCTATGAAGAAGCTGATTTCATCAATAGCTGGTCCTTTCTCATTTTAACCTGAAGCCCAGTCGAACCATGAGCCACCTCTTCAAGCAGGCCAGGGCACAGTTCAGCATGAAGTGATCGCACTAGTCAAACAAACTGACTTTGGTGGTCAAACACAAACGCTCAGGCACGGTTCAGATCATCTAGTGCAAGCAACGATTGCAGGTCACCATTTTAACAGTGTAATGAAATTATTAATACTTATTATTAAATTATTGTGGTTTACTTTGCCTGTTTTGCTCAAACTGATAGTCATTTGTTGTGCAAACACAGGCAACCGTTGTGTGCTACAAATTATGAGAAAGCATGAAATATAATATATATGTGACACTGGACCATAAAACGAGTCTTAAGTGTCAATTTTTCGAAATTGAGATTTATAAATCATATGAAAGCTGAATAAATAAGATTTCAATTGATATATTTTTTGCTATGACATGATAATATTTGTCTGAGATACAACTATTTGAAAATCTTTAATATGAGGGTGCAAAAAATAAAAATCATAATACTGAGAAAATCACCTTTAAAATTGTCCAAATGAAACTCTTAACAATGCATATTACATATCAAAAATTAAGTGTTGCTATATTTACAGTAGAAAATTGACAACATATCTTCATGGAACATAATCTTTACTTAAAATCATCATTTTGACGAAAGATAATACAGTAAATTTTTAAAAAACAAACGAAAAATTACTTAGTCAAAATGTGAACTTGAATGGTTTTAAAGGACTTACTCTCACAGAGTTCACTTGTATCAGTGAAGTTAGTTCCTCCTGACTTTAGTCTGAATCCAGCTTCACAGATGCAGTAGAAACCTCCAGCAGTGTTATGACATGATGCATGTTTTCCACAAACCTGGGATCACTGCATTCATCTCTGTCTGTAATTTAGGGACAGATAATAAACAAAAACATGTCAACTGAAGACTCCCACTTTAGACTGCAATCAATGGCAATAAATAAATAAATAAATAAATAAATAAATAAATAAATAAATAAATAAATAAATCTTACCTATACACTGAACTCCTTGTCCTGAATTGAATATATCTTTTCCATTGCTGGAAATGTAGCCAGTTGCACATGTGCAGTAATAACCTCCTTCAGTATTAACACATGTTGTATTAGGACCACAATCAGCGCTGCCGACCACACATTCATTGATGTCTGAAATGAGATGAACAGAGATTCAGATGTTTTCTCTGCTGCACAGAGATCATGTGAGATTCATCATATCAAGCTCTCTTTACCTTTGCATAAAATCCCATCTGATTGTGTGAAATTATGAGCTGAAAGAGTTGTGAATCCTTCATGACATTGACAGTAGTAGCTACCATTAGTGTTGAAGCATGCTGCATTTTCTCCACAAATGGATGGATCAGTTTCACACTCATCATCATCTATAACAATAACAGAGAAAGCCTGAATAACCATAGCACCTTTTCCTGATTTTAATTTACAATTCATCTATAAGTGCTGTTTCATGAATGTGTCCTATATCTGCAATAGAATTTCCAGCTATTCAGTAATATACAACAATATCAACAAAACTTGATTATTATGTGTGTGTGTGTGTGTGTGTGTGAATAAATGTTGGCATGCCCAACCCAAGTCAAATCCTGTTAGGCTCTGACATCAGAGTATCATACTGTATATGTTAGCTTGTTTACTCATACCTTCACACGTTCTACCGCGTCTTATCTCTCCAGGTCTGCAGACTGTTCTCATCAGGATGTTCTCTGTCAGTGCTAACAGAAGAACTATGAGCAGAAAATAAAGAGTCTGTTACTGCAGGTTTAGTGTCTTTGGTGTAGTTTGTTGCACAGATCCAAAAGTCCAGACCACATTGATAATATGAGATTTTCTTTATGCAAATCTGCAATGCAGGTTAGATTCACAGATAGATTTAGGAATTGTCAAAAGTCAAACCAAAGACAATAAGAAATACATAGTCAGTCTGACTTTTCAGAGTTCAAGTAGCAATGTAATACAAAAAAGAAAAGCAAAATAGCAGCATTTTCACTAGTGGTCTCAGACTACTGGACGTCACTGTATTTAAATTGTGTTTGAAATGATGGTGCTGTTGTTGGGAGCACAGCTTGACCCCAAACAGAGACCAATATGATGAAAGAGGACAAGGAGTCAAAGATGAAGATGAATCACTTTACAGAGAGTTTACTGAAAAAATGTTTTAAAATATAAAAATATTTTAACAGTACAGATTATTCTAGCGTCTTCTGAAAATAGTATTATGTTCTTACCACAAATGTGTTTATTACAAGATGTTATTATTAAAAAGGCCTCTGACACTAGCTTACTCTATTCTTTTCTATTCTATCAATTTTATTTTTATTTATTATATAATTTATATAAAAAATGTACTGCGTTAAACTGAGACTTGTTATAGCACTTGTATATCATTGCTCTTTTTAATTGCTTTCATTGTCCTCATTTATAAGTTGCTTTGGATAAAATTGTCTGCCAGATTACTAAATGTCAATGTAAATGTAAATATTTATCTTAATCTTAAAACATGCAGCCAAAATTTATTTGATTTATTCTATATAATGGCTAAAATTCAATTTTTTTATTGGGAATAACAGTTTGAGGAGACAAAATGGAAATAATTATAAAAGAAAGGAATAATTCTATTTCTTATTTCCCCAGGGTCTAAACATGTGGGAGTCCCTGCCAGTAATATCTGATTGATACAGGATTCTGTATTAATGTTATCCTTCATGACATAATTCCTTATGGAAGATACTTATTAATTTAGATGTAGTCATGCTGCTTGTACAATAGATGTATCCTGTAACTCAAACACAGTTTGTACAGTTATCTCTATACGCTTGTGACAATATACATTGGATGTGGAATGTAGCTACAAGCTACCATTTCAAATGCTGCAATTTGTAACGTCCATATTACTGATAGTTTGGTTGGAAATGTAACTCATAAACAGGTGCACGCTTGTGGTGATGTGTGCCTGGGTATGAAAATGATATACTTGAAATTTTCACATTTTATGGTAACCTTATCAATGTAATATATATTGTTAAATGCAGTGTTATTTATTGAGTTACAATTGAGAATACAAATGTGAAATCCATGGGTACTGAGAGTATTGTACATAGGGGTAGGCGCATATAAGCTTCCTTGCTTCAGCCTACTCCTTTTGAGCTTCCATTACTGTGTAAGTTTAAGACTTCTGTAACAACCATGATTCTGAACAGCTCAAATAAACTAAACTAAACTATAAACTATTGATCAAATATAATAAGTTTAGTTACACATTACCCCAAAAACAGACCATTCTGTAATCATTTGCTCACCCTCATCCAAACCTGCATGAATTTCACTTATTTTCTCTCAGATATTCTTATTTGTGACAGTTTCCTCTCATTCATATTTATTTTTTTTTCTTTTTTGAACAGTTTGAGTTTCTCCCCACAAACATCTGTTTCTATTAACTGTCACTCACGATTTTGAAGATTGACTTGAATGTGCATGATACAAACCTAAATTTTTATAATTCATGACTGAAAACATTTTGTAACATGATTTTGATGTACCATTTACATGGTTATGCAATGTCTGATTTTAAAATGGGTTTTAAAGGATGAATTTTGAGATTTTATGTTTTCAAGTGATATATAACTTCTGATGATTTCTAAAATGTGATAGAGAAAAAGGCAACGAGGAAGCCTTTTTTTTAAACAAAGGTCAAAACTCCTTTTGTAATGTAGATTTCTGGGGTGCACTCTTGTCATAAATTAATCTATTACTTTTCCTACATAATTTTTAACAAAAAATATTGGTAAAATATATATTTGGGAGTCTTAGACCTTTCCAACGATATATAGTTTGACAAGAATAGATTAGATTTGATTGTAATAGTAGTAGTATAGTCAATGTAGGCGTCCCGTATACGGGACGAGGTGACAGTTAACAGGTTAAATCCTAAAAATGAACTGAAATGTGACTCAGATTCAGATACATGTGCCTCATAGTCAAAGACTTGCAAATAGAAAAATAATGACAGAAAATGGCTTATGATTTGATCTTGAGCAATATAATAAAGTTCTTGCGACTCTTCAAATGATGAGGAAAAAATGGTAAATATTGTGACTCTCTCTCTCTCTCTGTCTCTCTCTCTCTCTGAGTCTAATGCTGAAAAAGCTTGAAGTAACTGAAAGAGTTTTGTCAGTGCAGTCCAGCCCCCTGCTTTGGCTGAGAGAATTTTTTTTTTTTACATATATATTTCTGAGAAAAGCTCTTGGTTTGTAATAAGTTCAGTCTTTTCAGTATTTCATGTGTTTCTTTGTTTTTCGTAAAATTTCAATCTAGTTCTTCTGTAGCATTAATCTAGTTGAACAAACACTGTTGTTTGCATTCTGCTCATTCACGAGTGCAATGCAAAACACCAAAGTGATAACATTGTAATGTTTGCAGATGACAACATTGTGAGGCTCATGAGCAATAATACTGATAGCAGATGAAGATGTTTCTGCAGATGTGTTATTGACAGTGTCTCACCATCTGCTATGAAACCTGCTCAGTATCTGACAGGAACACCCTGCAGTGTGAAGACAGCACAATGTTTCACTGGAGCCAAACTTTCTGCCACTGAAGACTTTCATATCACAACGTTTGTGAAGAACATAACCTCCATTAGGAAGGACTCCTCTCATCCTTCCCAAAACTACTTTAAGCCCCTTCCATCGATGAAGAAGCTGAATATAAACAATAACTTTAAAATCACTGTGCCTCATTTAAAAAAAGTGATTATTTTATAATTCACTAAAAGTATAGTCTATATATCGCATTCAATTAATAATAGTAATATAAACTGTATATTTAATTCACTCAGTACTTACAAATAAATAATATATTACCTACTTAATTGTCAATTCAGTTTTAAAACAGGGTTACACTTTATTTCAATAGTTCACTTTAGACATTCTACGAACTATAAGTAACTTTAACAATATTTGCAGCTACAAGTCTACTAACTCTCAGAGTAGACTGTTAGGGTTAGTATACGTTGACAGTAAGTTGACAAAGAAATTACTTTTAGTAGAATATCTAAAGTGTACTATTGAAATAAAGTGTTACCTAAATCAGTGAACCTTGTCTGAACATTTGTCTGTATTTATTGTCCATATTTACTGTTTTCTATTAGTCCTCATGATTGTCTGCTATGTGTGATTGTTGTTTCCTTAAGGACTTGATAATATTTATCCATTGCCTTGTAAGCTGCTAAAAGTTTTCTTTAATTCCCATGAAATAGAATGAATGCAAAGTTAGACTGCAAGTGCGTCTTTGCAACGAAGCCCCTTCAGTTAAGAAAACTGACAGACTTTATTACAGATGCACAGTATTTACATAATCAAATTTGAAACTCTTTCAGAAAAAAACAAAAGTGCAAAGTTCAAAATATGTATAAATCTATATCAGCGATGTATGTGTGTGCACGGATTTATGTAGCCTCATTTGCCATTTATACTTTTGACTAAAAACAAATGCCGTCAAAAATGCATAAAAAAATGTGTTTAAACTCTAGAGAAAAAGGAACTAGATTATTATTAGATAGTTTCCAAAAGATGCAGTTTTCAGGGTGATATAACTTGTGTCATGAAATACAGGAAATTCATGTTATGACAGGTTAGGCAACAGATTCCATGAGATATGATTAGTTGATAAAAGTGTAGAAATACATTTGCAACAATATATAATCTTTTGTAAAAAATAAAAATAAAAAAAAAGATTGAGAGAAAATGAAGCCAGACCCTGTATAATTAATTTTCTTTCTTTTCTTTTTTGGGATTATTGTTTCTTGTTATTATGAGCTGAATTTATAGTATGGAGCAGTTCAAACCTTTTTAAGAGCGACATTGTTTTCCTTTTCAAATTGACAAGACCAATATTATTCAACCATGCACCTTCTGAAAATGTATTTCCATATCACATATACGTACATTCTGCATAATCTGGTCTCAAGCTGGTTCATAAGACGACAGGGCAACACATGTCCTGAGAAGAATTCAACTTATTTATTTTTTATATATTTAAGTTAAAATTGAGAATCCAGTTCCGCACATATAGGTAGATATGAAAGGTAGTATCAGTGTAATGCTTGTTTTGTTTTACAGAAAATGAGTAAATGTAATTTGTTACTTTCCACCTCTGTTAAGAACTTCATTTGGACAACTTTAAAAGGTTCATATTCCAGATCTCATAGCAAATATCAGTTGTATCTCAGCCAAATATTGTCCTATCCTAACAAACCATGCATCATGATGCAGCTTTCAGATGATATGTAAATCTCAATTTCAAAAAGTGACTCTTATGACTGGTTTTGTGGTCCAGGGTCACATGTGGTCTTACTCCAGATTTCAGCTTATTCTTTGCTAGTCAAGAAGTATTGCTACAATGTTTGCTTGCAACACCTTCACTATCTTTTCTGTGAATCTCTGCTGTTTGTAACAGAGCTTAATGGATTCCTGTTTTTCTTGTGAAAAAAAATCATAACTGATACTTTTTGACTCGGGCTTTCTCATATTCTACATAAAGCCCACTTGAGGGTCACGACTAGGGATGCACCGAAATGAAAATTCTTGGCCGATACCGAAAACCGAAAAAGAGAAAACCAAGGCCGAAAACCGAAACCGAAACACCGAAATAAATTATGCCAATTATTAGTACCATTGCATTTATTGCTATGACCGTGTACTAACTTTACTAAAATTAAGACATTGCAATTGCATAAATTAATATTAAAGTTTCAAAGATAATTACAATTTAATAACTTATTTAAAAAAAAACATAAAAATACATAATTACAAATGATGCAAATATTTATTAAGCACATTGCAACAATGCACAGTATAAAATAAAATTCCCAAAACTACTTTAAGCCCCTTCCATCTATGAAGAAGCTGATTTCATCAATAGCTGGTCCTTTCTCATTTTAACCTGAAGCCCAGTCGAACCATGAGCCACCTCTTCAAGCAGGCCAGGGCACAGTTCAGCATGAAGTGATCACACTAGTCAAACAAACTGACTTTGGTGGTCAAACACAAACGCTCAGGCACGGTTCAGATCATCTAGTGCAAGCAACGATTGCAGGTCACCATTTTAACAGTGTAATGAAATTATTAATACTTATTATTAAATTATTGTGGTTTACTTTGCCTGTTTTGCTCAAACTAATAGTCATTTGTTGTGCAAACACAGGCAACCGTTGTGTGCTACAAATTATGAGAAAGCATGAAATATAATATATATGTGACACTGGACCATAAAACTAGTCTTAAGTGTAAATTTTTCGAAATTGAGATTTATAAATCATATGAAAGCTGAATAAATAAGATTTCAATTGATATATTTTTTGCTATGACATGATAATATTTGTCTGAGATACAACTATTTGAAAATCTTTAATATGAGGGTGCAAAAAATTAAAATCATAATACTGAGAAAATCACCTTTAAAATTGTCCAAATGAAACTCTTAACAATGCATATTACTTATCAAAAATTAAGTGTTGCTATATTTACAGTAGAAAATTGACAACATATCTTCATGGAACATAATCTTTACTTAAAATCATCATTTTGACGAAAGATAATACAGTAAATTTTTAAAAAACAAACGAAAAATTACTTAGTCAAAATGTGAACTTGAATGGTTTTAAAGGACTTACTCTCACAGAGTTCACTTGTATCAGTGAAGTTAGTTCCTCCTGACTTTAGTCTGAATCCAGCTTCACAGATGCAGTAGAAACCTCCAGCAGTGTTATGACATGATGCATGTTTTCCACAAAAACTGGGATCACTGCATTCATCTCTGTCTGTAATTTAGGGACAGATAATAAACAAAAACATGTCAACTGAAGACTCCCACTTTAGACTGCAATCAATGGCAATAAATAAATAAATAAATAAATAAATAAATAAATAAATCTTACCTATACACTGAACTCCTTGTCCTGAATTGAATATATCTTTTCTATTGCTGGAAATGTAGCCAGTTGCACATGTGCAGTAATAACCTCCTTCAGTATTAACACATGTTGTATTAGGACCACAATCAGCGATGCCGACCACACATTCATTGATGTCTGAAATGAGATGAACAGAGATTCAGATGTTTTCTCTGCTGCACAGAGATCATGTGAGATTCATCATATCGAGCTCTCTTTACCTTGGCATACAATCCTATCCACTTCTGTGAAATTATGAGGTGAAGGAGGTGTGAATCCTTCATGACATTGACAGAAGTAGCTGCCAACAGTGTTGAAGCATGTTGCATTTCTTCCACAAATGGATGGTTGAGACACACACTCATCATCATCTATAACAATAACAGAGAAAGCCTGAATAACCATAGCACCTTTTCCTGATTTTAATTTACGATTCATTAATAAGTGCTGTTTCATGAATGTGTCCTATATCTGCAATAGAATTTCCAGCTATTCAGTAATATACAACAATATCAACAAAACTTGATTATTATGTGTGTGTGTGTGTGTGTGTGTGTGAATAAATGTTGGCATGCCCAACCCAAGTCAAATCCTGTTAGGCTCTGACATCTGAGTATCATACTGTATATGTTAGCTTGTTTACTCATACCTACACACTGTTTACCGCTTCTTATCTCTCCAGGTCTGCAGACTGTTCTCATCAGGATGTTCTCTGTCAGTGCTAACAGAAGAACTATGAGCAGAAAATAAAGAGTCTGTTACTGCAGGTTTAGTGTCTTTGGTGTAGTTAGTTGCACAGATCCAAAAGTCCAGACCACATTGATGATATGAGATTTTCTTTATGCAAACCTGCAATGCAGGTTAGATTTGCAGATAGATTTAGGAATTGTCAAAAGTCAAACCAAAGACATTCAGAAATACATAGTCAGTCTGACTTTTCAGAGTTCAAGTAGTAATGTAATACAAAAAAGAAAAGCAAAATAGCAGCATTTTCACTAGTGGTCTCAGACTACTGGACGTCACTGTATTTAAATTGTGTTTGAAATGATGGTGCTGTTGTTGGGGGCACAGCTTGACCCCAAACAGAGACCAATATGCTGAAAGAGGACAAGGAGTCAAAGATGAAGATGAATCACTTTACAGAGAGTTTACTGAAAAAATGTTTTAAAATATAAAAATATTTTAACAGTACAGATTATTCTAGCATCTTCTGAAAATAGTATTATGTTCTTACCGCAAATGTGGTTATTACAAGATGTTATTATTAAAAAGGCCTCTGACACTAGCTTACTCTATTCTTTTCTATTCTATCAGTTTTATTTTTATTTATTATATAATTTATATAAAAAATGTACTGCGTTAAACTGAGACTTGTTATAGCACTTGTATATCATTGCTCTTTTTAATTGCTTTCATTGTCCTCATTTATAAGTTGCTTTGGATAAAATTGTCTGCCAGATTACTAAATGTAAATGTAAATGTAAATATTTATCTTAATCTTAAAACATGCATCCAAAATTAATTTGATTTATTCTATATAATGGCTAAAATTCAATTTTTTTATTGGGAATAACAGTTTGAGGAGACAAAATGGAAAGAATTATAAAAGAAAGGAATAATTCTATTTCTTATTTCCCCAGGGTCTAAACATGTGGGAGTCCCTGCCAGTAATATCTGATTGATACAGGATTCTGTATTAATGTTATCCTTCATGACATAATTCCTTATGGAAGATACTTATTAATTTAGATGTAGTCATGCTGCTTGTACAATAGATGTATCCTGTAACTCAAACACAGTTTGTACAGTTATCTCTATACGCTTGTGACAATATACATTGGATGTGGAATGTAGCTACAAGCTACCATTTCAAATGCTGCAATTTGTAACGTCCATATTACTGATAGTTTGGTTGGAAATGTAACTCATAAACAGGTGCACGCTCGTGGTGATGTGTGCCTGGGTATGAAAATGATATACTTGAAATTTTCACATTTTATGGTAACCTTATCAATGTAATATATATTGTTAAATGCAGTGTTATTTATTGAGTTACAATTGGGAATACAAATGTGAAATCCATGGGTACTGAGAGTATTGTACATAGGGGTAGGCGCATATACAAGCTTCCTTGCTTCAGCCTACTCCTTTTGAGCTTCCATTACTGTGTAAGTTTATGACTTCTGTAACAACCATGATTCTGAACAGCTCAAATAAACTAAACTAAACTATAAACTATTGATCAAATATAATAAGTTTAGTTACACATTACCCCCCAAAAAAGACCATTCTGTAATCATTTGCTCACCCTCATCCAAACCTGTATGAATTTCACTTATTTTCTCTCAGATATTCTTATTTGTGACAGTTTCCTCTCATTCATATTTACTTTTTTTTTCTTTTTTGAACAGTTTGAGTTTCTCCCCACAAACATCTGTTTCTATTAACTAACTGTCACTCACGATTTTGAAGATAGACTTGAATGTGCATGATACAAACCTAAATTTTTATAATTCATGACTGAAAACATTTTGTAACATGATTTTGATGTACCATTTACATGGTAATGCAATGTCTGATTTTAAAATGGGTTTTAAAGGATGAATTTTGAGATTTTATGTTTTCAAGTGATATATAACTTCTGATGATTTCTAAAATGTGATAGAGAAAAAGGCAACGAGGAAGTATTTTTTTAAACAAAGGTCAAAACTCCTTTTGTAATGTAGATTTCTGAGGGTGCACTCTTGTCATAAATTAATCTATTACTTTTCCTACATAATTTTTAACATAAAATATTGGTAAAATATATATTTGGGAGTCTTAGACCTTTCCAACGATATATAGTTTGTCAAGAATAGATTAGATTTGATTGTAATAGTAGTAGTATAGTCAATGTAGGCGTCCCGTATACGGGACGGGGTGACAGTTAACAGGTTAAATCCTAAAAATGAACTGAAATGTGACTCACCCAGATTCAGATACATGTGCCTCATAGTCAAAGACTTGCAAATAGAAAAATAATGACAGAAAATGGCTTATGATTTGATCTTGAGCAATATAATAAAGTTCTTGCGACTCTTCAAATGATGGGGAAAAAATGGTAAATATTGTGACTCTCTCTCTCTCTCTCTCTCTCTCTCTGTCTCTCTCTTTCTCTGTCTCTAATGTTGAAAAAGCTTGAAGTAACTGAAAGAGTTTTGTCAGTGCAGTCCAGCCCCCTGCTTTGGCTGAGAGAATTTTTTTTACATATATATTTCTGAGAAAAGCTCTTGGTTTGTAATAAGTTCAGTCTTTTCAGTATTTCACGAGTTTCTTTGTTTTTCTTAAAATTTCAATCTAGTTCTTCTGTAGCATTAATCTAGTTGAACAAACACTGTTGTTTGCATTCTGCTCATTCACGAGTGCAATGCAAAACACCAAAGTGATAACATTGTAATGTTTGCAGATGACAACATTGTGAGGCTCAAGAGCAATAATACTGATAGCAGATGAAGATGTTTCTGCAGATGTGTTATTGACAGTGTCTCACCATCTGCTATGAAACCTGCTCAGTATCTGACAGGAACACCCTGCAGTGTGAAGACAGCACAATGTTTCACTGGAGCCAAACTTTCTGCCACTGAAGACTTTCATATCACAAGGTGTGTGAAGAACGTCACCTCCATTAGGAAGGACTCCTCTCATCCTTCCCACAACTACTTTAAGCCCCTTCCATCGATGAAGAAGCTGAATATAAACAATAACTTTAAAATCACTGTGCCTCACTCAAAAAAGTGATTATTTTATAACTCACTAAAAGTATAGTCTATATATCACATTCAATTAATAATAGTAATATGAACTGTATATTTAATTCACTCAGTACTTACAAATAAATAATGTATTACCTACTTAATTGTCAATTCAGTTTTAAAACAGGGTTACACTTTATTTCAATAGTTCACTTTAGACATTCTACGAACTATAAGTAACTTTAACAATATTTGCAGCTACAAGTCTACTAACTCTCAGAGTAGACTGTTAGGGTTAGTATAAGTTGACAGTAAGTTGACAAAGAAATTACTTTTAGTAGAATATCTAAAGTGTGCTATTGAAATAAAGTGTTATCTAAATCAGTGAACCTTGTCTGAACATTTGTCTGTATTTATTGTCCATATTTACTGTTTTCTATTAGTCCTCATGATTGTCTGCTACGTGTCATTGTTGTTTCCTTAAGGACTTGATAATATTTATCCATTGCCTTGTAAGCTGCTAAACGTTTTCTTTAATTCCCATGAAATAGAATGAATGCAAAGTTAGACTGCAAGTGCGTCTTTGCAACGAAGCCCCTTCAGTTAAGAAAACTGACAGACTTTATTACAGATGCACAGTATTTACATAATCAAATTTGAAACTCTTTCAGAAAAAAACAAAAGTGCAAAGTTCAAAATATGTATAAATCTATATCAGCGATGTATGTGTGTGCACGGATTTATGTAGCCTCATTTGCCATTTATACTTTTGACTAAAAACAAATGCCGTCAAAAATGCATAAAAAAAATGTGTTTAAACTCTAGAGAAAAAGGAACTAGATTATTATTAGATAGTTTCCAAAAGATGCAGTTTTCAGGGTGATATAACTTGTGTCATGAAATACAGGAAATTCATGTTATGACAGGTTAGGCAACAGATTCCATGAGATATGATTAGTTGATAAAAGTGTAGAAATTCATTTGCGACAATATATAATCTTTTGCAAGAAAAAGAAAAAAAAAGAAAGAAAACAACAACTATGAAGCCAGACCCCTGTATAATTAATTTTCTTTCTTTTCTTTTTTTGGATTATTGTTTCTTGTTATTATGAGCTGAATTTATGGTATAGAGCAGTTCAAACCTTTTTAAGAGCGACATTGTTTTCCTTTTTAAATTGACAAGACCAATATTATTCAACCATGCACCTTCTGAAAATGTATTAACATATCACATATACGTACATTCTGCATAATCTGGTCCCAAGCTGGTTCATAAGACGACAGGGCAACACATGTCCTGAGAAGCATTCAACTTATTTATTTGTTCTATATTTAAGTTAAAATTGAGAATCCAGTTCCGCACAAATAGGTGGATATGAAAGGTAGTATCAATGTAATGCTTGTTTTGTTTTACAGAAAATGAGTAAATGTAATTTGTTACTTTCCACCTCTGTTAAGAACTTCATTTGGACAACTTTAAAGGTCATTTTCTCATTGTTATTTTTTATTTTTTTTTCCTCAGATTCCAGATCTCATAGCAAATATCAGTTGTATCTCAGCCAAATATTGTCCTATCCTAACAAACCATGCATCATGATGCAATCATGCAGCTTATTTATTCAGCTTTCAGATGATATGTAAATCTCAATTTCAAAAAGTGACTCTTATGACTGGTTTTGTGGTCCAGGGTCACATGTGGTCTTGCTCCAGATTTCAGCTTATTCTTTGCTAGTCAAGAAGTATTGCTACAATGTTTGCATGCAACACCTTTACTATCTTTTCTGTGAATCTCTGCTGTTTGTAACAGAGCTTAATGGATTCCTGTTTTTCTTGTGAAAAAAAATCATAACTGATACTTTTTGACTCAGGTTTTCTCATATTCTACATAAAGCCCACTTGAGGGTCACGACCCAGGGTTTTAAAACCTCTGCAACATTGAGAGTTACGAACCAGCTGTATCACCATCTGCTATGAAACCTGCTCAGTATCTGACAGGAACACCCTGCAGTGTGAAGACAGCACAATGTTTCACTGGAGCCAAACTTTCTGCCACTGAAGACTTTCATATCACAAGGTGTGTGAAGAATATAACCTCCATTAGGAAGGACTCCTCTCATCCTTCCCAAAACTACTTTAAGCCCCTTCCATCGATGAAGAAGCTGAATGTCCAAACTCACTATCATGTTCACACCTGGTCAAAATAGGTTTAAATAGATATATTAATTATTAATCTGAAACAAATTGAACTTGAAATGATCCTTAAATGTGTGTCGATTAAAATTAAAACGGGAACTCGTGATCACAGCCTACCTTTACAGAGGATTTATTGAGTAGGGTAAGAACACTAAAAAATATACACATACTGTTAAAGAAAATTAGGAAGTGAGGAGATCAGATGCTGGTTCTGTGGAACAGCTTCTCCGGTGCCAGCGGCCTTGCCATTGATGCCTCTAAACGGCCGAGCTTGCAAATTATATCTCTTTGTTTTTATTTATGTTTTTTTATATTAGTATTTTGTTTGTAACTCATACTGAAATATAACTAAGAAGCTTGTCTGCCAAAATACTATGATTTCTAAACTTGAGCAGAACAGACCACGGAGAAGTCTTCTGTGATCTATTTTGTAAGTATGAAACCTACAAAAAAAAAAGTTCCTGAGTGTTTGGCTTCATGAAGAGGTATTTTCATAAGGAAATAATTTCACTACTTGCAACACTTTGTTCAGTCACTGTGCTGTCCTTCCTCTTTCTTAGCAGATTCTTGTGTACTTCTTGAATACTGTGACGAGTCAGCTGCCTCCTCCCTGATTGTCACCGGCACCCCGTCCTAAATCGCCGCCCTTCACCAGGCTCCCGACTGGAGTGGGTGTGTGAGAGGAGGGGCGCTGGACGAGTCAGGGCTGGCGGCGTGTGATGGGGCACACCTGAAGGAAGTGGAGCCTCATTACCGCCGCTGTTTAAAAGCCCAACGCGCCTCTCCTCAGGAGACCGGTCTCTTCCCCGTGCATGCACACTGGTGTCCTCGTGGGTCCAGGAAGGGTGCGTTGAGGGACTCCCGCGCCACCAAGACGTGAGCTGCCGGACCCGCGATCCGGATGGGAACCGCACCCGTATACACGGCCGACGGGCCAGGATGCCGGGCCGTCCATCCCCTACCAGCACCGCGGCCAACGAGAGAGACGCGGCCGCTAGGAGAAGCCGCCGCCCCTCGCGCCCCGGACCAAGGAGGGGAGCGCGTGCGGCCGCCGGACTCCGCCCCTTGCCTGGACCCTTCCTCGATGAACACTGCCCGACCTACACAAACCCCGCAGCACGACGAGGACACCAGATTCCCTGTTATTTTGGACACTTTCCCCCTTTGGCCACTTTTATTCCCTGTTATTTTATGATTTCTGTTAATAAAAGCCTCTCCGAGGCCTGACGCCACGCCCACTGTGTCTGTCTTGTGATCCTCCCGTGACAATACTTAAGTAAGCATCATTATTAAGAGCATCATTATGAAAAGATTGAAGGAAAGGTGGCACAAACAATGGGAAGAAGAGAGAAAAGGTCAATGGTACAGAGTTCAAAGGAAAGTGGGAGAGATGAAATGTCCAGGAAAAAGCAGAAGAGATGAGATAATAATATCAAGGTAAAGATTTGGACACATAAGACTAAATCGTACACTATAAAATGGGTAAACATTACAGGAAGATGTGAATAGCCACTGTGGACAAGAAGAAACATGTTATAGTGTCAGAAATACTGATAAAAAAAAAATAAAAAAAATTCTGATAAAAAATCTAGCAAAGCTAAAAAAAAAAAAAGATTTTTAATCTAGTTGATATTCTAGATTTAAAATAATTCAGGAAATTATTGTTACAGTTTTCTAGTTCAGTATCTTAAAATATTTCATTTGTGGGAATATAAAATAAGAGGGGGGGGGGGGGGGTAATATTACTTATGACTTCAGCATATTTCAATGAGTAAAACATGTTTTTTTTGTACCTATTATTATTATTATTATTATTATTATTATTATTACTGCAGTTCGATTTAAGGCTTACACGAGTGTGCTTTGTCTTAACTTTTTAAACCTAGCATATGAATATCTGTATAGACTCCTCAGAACCTTTTTTATAGAAATCTTATAGAAATATACTTACACAATTTAGGTGGTAAATTGAAACTGAACCCCCAATCGCTTTTTTAAGCAGGTTACAGATTTTTACAGTCTGACCATAATGCTCAGCTTCTCCATTGCTTTGAGAAAATCTCGGGCTGCTGGTGATCTGACTAAAGGCATAGTCCACTGCAAAGGCTGGAAATTTGATGCCCATTATTCAAGAAAATGAACTTGGAAATGCCATCCATGAAAAAAATTCCTTTAAGTGCATTATTACATCATCAGATCTTGAATGTGTTCATTCTCCACAAATGTTTATAGGTCATGTGTCCCATTATTGATGAAAGGCTAGTGACGCCCCGATGAGAGAATTCTCATGATGAGCTTTTTCAAACTGAATCGTCCAAACTACGCTGGCGACATCTGCTGGACTAAACAGTGTAAATACTACAACAACACAACATACAACACAAACGTGTTGTAACAGTACAGTAACATATATTATAAACCAATCGCAAATGTTTTCATTAAAGTATAATAATCTCTTAAAACTAATCAGCAAATCAATAGGTCTAACATTAAATATGAAGTGTATTTGTGTTTTATTATTGTGTTTCTTACATTCCTGATCCTGGTTAATTTCTAAACTGTTAGAGATGAACTAATGATCAGTGCCATCTTTATGACTATGCTCCGTATTAAATAGTGCATAATCAATGTTTACTTCGAATATAGAGTTTGTATATACAGTAGAATTAATCAAAAATAATTAAACTATCCATTGCTATAGCTAATCTTTTAAGAGTGTTTATGAGTGTATGACACAATCCTATCAAGATAAACATATTTTTCTTTCATCCCAAGTATTTGCTTCTTATATTCTCTGTTGGACTGAACATATTTTTAATATATGAATTCTTACTCCTCCAATGTAATGAATCACCAAAACTCAGAACAGCAGTCTAGTTCTTTCACCATCACCGACCCCCACTACTGCATCTCGCCCACAGTGGAGGCGCCACAAGCGGCGTGAGAGGAAGCAGAAGAGGGGTCAGTGCAGAAGTATCCGGGCTAGTTAACAGCTAACCCACATAAGCCATTTATCCCCACCATCATACTGGCTAACATACACTTTTTGGACAATAAACTGGACTCCATCCGACTACCACGTTCAACTCAGATGACTGTAAGAGATATACAATAATACCACTGACCTCAAAGAGTACTCCGAGACTGTCACTGCCTACATCAACAAATGTATTTATGATGTAACAGTCACAAAAACCATCACTGTCCGGGCCAACCAGAAGCCGTGAATGACAGGGGAGGTCTACAGCCTTCAGAGCCAACCTGTCCTGCAACATCATGAGGCTAAGAGACAGTACTCCAGGAGGATAGCCCATCAATTCAGCGACAGCAGAGACACTTGAAGCCTGTGGCAGGGGATACAGGCCATTATGGACTACAAGCCATAATGTGACAGCAACATCTCTCTGCTGAAAGAGGTTTGCATACCGGTCCAGCTGCTCAACCAATGATGCCATCACCACTGCCATCCACTCAGCACTCATACATCTGGACAAAAAGGACTCATACGTCAGAATGCTGTTCATAGACTTCAGTTTAGCATTCAACACAATCAACCCTCAACAGCTCATTTACAAACTAATCCAGCCGGGGCTCAACACTTCGCTGTGCAGCTGGCTGTTGGACTTTCTGACTGGAAGATCTCATGCAGTACGGGTTGGCAGCAACACATCCAGCACCATCACACTGAAAACTATAACGTGTGCTGAGCCCCCTCCTCTTCTCTCTGCTGACCCACGACTGCACACCGTCACACAACTCCAACCTCTTCATTAAGTTTGCGGATGACACGACTGTGGTGGGTCTCATTAGCAACAAAGATGAGACAAACTACAGGAGCGAGGTGAGCCGCCTGGCCGGATGTTGCAGTGACAACAGTCTCTCTCTGAACGTGGAGAAGATGAAGGAGATTGTTGTTGACTTCAGGAGAGCGCACACTCAGCATGCTCCTCTCAACATCAACGGTGCGAATGTAGAGAGAATGAGCAGCACCAAGTTCCTGGGTGTGCACATCACAGAGGACCTCTCCAGGACTGAAAACACAGCAGCACTGGCCAAGAAATCACAACAGTGTCTCTACTTCCTCTCTGGAAGTCTCTGGAACTGACGTCATTCTACCACCTCAACAGTCAGTTTAAATAAAATAACTGCTCTTAAGCCCTTTGTCACTTTAATCAGACTTAATAATCTTTTTTTACACTAAAAATCTTTTCATCTGCACTGTTTGTTCACTTCACTGGTTTGCACTCTATCTGCCATGTGCCTTGACTTTATCTTTATTTTTATTATATGTTTTTTTAACATGCCCTTATTGTATAGTTTTATCTTATATTTTATATTTGATCTAGATTTTTAGGCTGTACAGTTAGTGTTATCTGTATGCACCAAGGGTCTGAGGGTAACGCAATTTTGATTCTGCGTGTACTTTATGTACTGAAGAATTTACAATAAAGCAGACTTGACTTGACTTGAGCTTTTTTGGCATAAATAAAGATTTTAACGAAAAGTAATCATTTGTTTTATGTTACATTCAATTGTGAGTTCATATTAATGGTCATGCTACTCAAAGAAATGTTTGCAAAAAAGATGGAGGATGCGTGTATTGGCGTCTGTTCGTTTATCTTTTTAGAGTGAGTTTACTTAAAAACAGCGATTGTATGTATCCTCTCGTCGCTGGAAAATGTAAATTAGCGATTACGTATTTAAACTAATTTAATAAAAGTCGTAGGGCAGCGTTGACAAGTTTATTTTCTCCTGGATGTGTGAGCTGCGCGATTTTCGATATGTGTGTGTGTGTGTCAGTAAGCAGCGCATTAATACAGAACGATAATTAAAGGCTCTAATGCACAACAGCATATGTGTGTATTGTAAGAGCTAGATGACGAATGATGGCGTGTGACGAGATGGTAGTGGGAATATTTTCTCCCCTACCCCTTGACAGTCTGTTTCAAGGGATAAAGGGAAGGCGTAGGGGTAGGGGAAGGGGAAGGGCTATAAAATAGAATTGGGATTGGGCCTTTTACTCTCATGCATTAAGTAACGCGTCACCAGACAATTATTATTATGGAACATTCTGTGCATATTGTCATTTGGTGCAATCTTGCTATGGTCACTGTCACGAAATAAACTGATACAAAATATGCTAATCACCAAGACTGTTTATTGTTTGATAGCGCCCAGCGTATTTTACTTTTATTGTGTTTTATTAAACGTTGACCGAACATTCTATTGAAATCAACCACGACCAACGTGAGCAGACCCTGACGGGGTAAAAATATTGATCTGAGAAAACCATACAAACTTATTAACCATACATAAAGGTTACCTACCAGCTCTTTGTTTGGTGTCTTGTCATGTGTTATTCTTGAACAAATCTTTAATGTGACTATAAGAACGAGTCGTCTCTATTACGGCGACATCATTTTTTTTTTTTTTTTTACAGTGAATTCTAATCTTCAAAAATTACCTTGTTTTATGATTTATGTCTTTTGAGTTCACCCTTCAGATTAGACTATAGAACTGTAGTGTTACTTGTTTAGAATTCAAAATGTTATTTGCTTTTATTTTATGTCATTATGTCCTTTTTGAGCAAGCATCTTATACATATATTAGACCAATTTGTCAAGTCTGCCTAGGAAGAGCAATTATTATACCTGCGAACTCAAAATTGAATAAAATTTTTTAAATAGGCTATAAATACTTAGATTATTATATAGCCTAGTGTTTGTTTACTGAAAGACAGTCAAAAAGACAAATTAATCAATATTTTATTTATAACAAGGTTTTTTTTTATTTTTTATAAAATAATAATACACCACAGATCCTGAAGAAACAGTAACAAAAACACAGTGACAGAAATGTCAGAAATAGCGCATGGATCTGCCACGTGATTAAGAATACGGAGCCAGAAGAGTCTCAATAAAGATAAATGCACACACTACATTCACATATGCACACACAGGATTCATAGATGCACACACATGAGTCACATAAGACCCACACACACATAAGAACGACTCGACCCGAAGACTTGTCAGACAAGAGGTGAGTTAATCACAGACTGAAGACCCAGGTAAATAATTAATTAATATTTTCTGTATCTTTATAGTATTTTAGTTTTGTATTGTTTGTAGTGTGATCAACGTTTGCGTAAGTACTACAAGTACCTGGGGTGGCAAATTTAATTTCAGGGGGGGGGCACCGGCCACCATGTAGACCCGCCCCTGATCATTCAGCATCTGACAGAGGAGCTCAATGTATCACTGCTGCACAACATACTGCTATTGATGACCTTCATATCACTGAACTCTAAGAACATTCTGTGTAAAAATGGTGTTTTATGGTTAAAGGAAGTCTCTGCAAACATAACAGATGATGTCCTGGCAGAAAGCACATTTTCAGTTTTTCTATGATATGAATCTGTCAAACACCACTGCTGCTACTCTTTATGTAATGTTAGATCATGCCTCCATACCAGAAATAGATCCAGCCCCAGACACCAAATACCTGTTTTTTCTGATAACAGAAGGACTAGTCAGCAAGTCTTGTTTGGTACATAAAACAGGATCAACAGGTCTTCTATCAGTGCAGAAGTCGACTAAATCCAGTGAAGAGCAGAAGCAGGAGACAAAGTAATGTTGATTAAAAGTTTATTGAATAATTTTAGTTGCATATGTTTCAATGCTCAGGCTTCACATGACAAACACAAATCCGACAAATGTTATTAATAGCAATGGAAAATTACTTCACAACAACTGTGACAATAAAAGCCTTGAAATGCACAAACACACACAGTTTGAATTTGAAGATCCTTATATCCTCCAATACTCTGAGTTTGTCTTCTGCATTTATCCCATTCACACACAGCAGTGGTTCAGTAGCCATTTAAAACTGGGGGTTAGATGTCTTTGTTTAAGGGCACCTCAGTATTTGAGGGTGGAAAAGAGATGTTCATTTAGCTCAAGGTTTGCTGTCAAGCTGACAAAAGTTAAGAGTAGGCCTACAGACCCCAGTGTCACAGAGAACCGTCAGCACAGCAAAACTGCCGAGTTTATTACAGGAGCAGACGGTCTGATCGGCTCTGGAGCTCACTGTAGAGCAGCCAAGTGTTGACCACGCGCCCCCGTCCAGCTCAGGATCCCAAAACACACACATATGCTTCTCATTCTTTTTCTGGAAGGAAATGTAATGCAGAATTGTTAATTGATAGTGTATCATAATGATGAAACACATTATATGTGGTGCACTGAGAACAAATTGTTCCATACCTTCAAGTGAGAAAACGTGAGCTTTATTGATTTATTTAGGTTGGTTGTCTCAGCGTTAATAAAAGTGGCAGTTACTACTTTTGAATTAATCTTATAAGTTTGCTTTTTCTGTGTCTCTAAATGGTTAAAACAGCAGTTGAGTGATTCATCCAGACCTTTGTAGCTGAGGAGAGCTGCAGTCGTGAAGCCTGGTTGATGCACAAAGACAGTAAAAATCTTTTTATACTGTACAATTAAAATAATAATAATAAATAGTTGTTATTGTGTATAGGTTTATACTGTTTTACTTCATTGTTGTATGTCTGTATTTATGTAGGACCATGGTCCTGTGAGACACAACATTTAATTCCACTGTATGTCCACACATGTAGCTGAATGACAATAAAGCTCAACTTTAATTGAACTTGAATGTATTTATAAGAAATGTTTACCGTGGTATGTATTTCCTGTTGCTGTGTCCCAGTGGGAGGTTAACTGTGCTCCACTGATATTCATCCTGAAATCACCCTCAGGTGGAGAATTGCCCCTCTTTACTAACAGCTCCACTTCTGGAGGGCAGAAACCACATTACAAATGTAAGAATAAATTCATTGAAGCAGATGATGCTGAAGATGGTACTTGTGGTGTAATGTTTAGTGACGTATTTCTTACCAGCTTTAGCACTTATTTTCCTGGTTCGGCTTGCTGACAGCAGATGTCCGATCAGTTTTAGTATGTTTACCACAATCCTAAACAATGCTGAGATCATATAATTATCACCACTGAATCCACCGTGATTCAGATCATCTAGATCACTCAGAAATCCCTGTATTGTGGTGGGTGAAATGAGAGAGATTTGTGGATCAAGAGGACGTTTAAAACACTCATTTGAGCTCTGTGTATGTCTGCAAGACACTTGACCACATGATTTAACTTACCTTTGTGAAAAAGAACTACACTCAAGCAAACTGTAGGCTACTTTTAAAAGAGTACTTGTTATAGAAATAATTTACTTAAGTGTGAATTGACCCCTAGTTGATGTTATGTGCAATTAAAACTTAATACTTAAAGGTGCAATGTGTCATATTTACAGCAATCTGTTTACAGAAATGCAATATATTATAGTTATAGTATATATATATATATATATATAGTTTTCAGAGGTGTATAAAGAACTTACTTAATGAAACATTATGTTTCTATTACTTAAGATTGAGCTATTTCTATCTACTCCATAAAGCAGTGACAGTCTCATCCTCTCATTCACATTGACTCCATTGTTTAAAAGGCCCAGTGGAAGTCACCACTATGTTTCGACAGTAGCCCTAAACGGAAAAACGTCTCTACAGAGCGCGCTTCGTAACTTTGTTGTTTCATGTGAATAAAACACTGACACAATGATGTACAATTGCATTAACATTTGCAATACCATCGATGTATTGAATAATTAAGTAAATATAATTCTTTGATTTACCTTTGTAAAGAAATCTCATTGCCCTGTGCTGTCTTTACCGACGACATCTGTCCATGTGTACCTGTTCAGCTAGCTTCTCTAAAGGGAGGGGTGAGCTGGGGACTGAGCCATTGGTTGTAATTCACAACCTCACCACTAGATGCCTCTAAAATGTACACACTGCACCTTTAAGTAGGACTTAAACATAAGCCGCGTTTCCACCGCAGGAACTTTACCCAGGAACTAGGGACTTGGTCCGGTACTTGGTGTGTTTCCACCGCAGGAACCAGGAACTAAATAAAAGTTCCGGGTAAAAAAATGCACCCCAGAAAGTCCCTGCTGGCGAGGTGGTACTTTTTTAAAGTTCCGGAACTTTCGGGGGCGGGACTTTGGCGCTAAACATGCTGATTGGTTGAGTTCACGCAGCATTGGTTGAGTTCAACCACCATTTATTCGGATCAACATTTTCAAAATATTACTGTTATTGTGTCATGAAATGTAATTTTAAAAGTATTTCAGGCGAGAATGTAGTTGTTTAAAACTCAAATCTGTTGTTTATTTATAAAGACAGCGCCTATTTAAAAATGTGTTTCGCCGATCTCGTAGACGGTGAGCTCCACTCGATCAGCGGAAGCTCAGTCCTCATGTATCCGCCGAGAAGCAGCCTCTCCTGGGATAGACCTTCTGTGCCGCTGGCTCTGATGTGTCTTTAGTGGTTAAACATAAAATATAATTCAGCTGCGGGGTAAATCTAACAGGTTTTCTTTGGTCTGTATTCAATTTATCTATATGTTAAAATGAAAATAAAAAGGCAAGTCTATATAATATTTATTTCATTGTAATGGCTGTATATAACGTTACACTTATCCCTGAACTAAGTACATTTCTGCAGCTGTTATTATGTTTAAATGAAAATGAAAGGAGGCATTGGTATTTTATATCCTATTTCGTTTTATTGTAAATATACTGAGGGGAAAATTGCAGTAGCCAAAGCGATCTGAGTTCACGCAGCATTGGTTGAGTTCAACCACCATTTATTCGGATAATTTTCAAATATTACAGTTATTGTGTCATGAAATGTAATTTTAAAAGTATTTCAGGCGAGAATGTAGTTGTTTAAAACTCAAATCTGTTGTTTATTTATAAAGACAGCGCCTATTTAAAAATGTGTTTCGCCGATCTCGTAGACGGTGAGCTCCACTCGATCAGCGGAAGCTCAGTCCTCATGTATCCGCCGAGAAGCAGCCTCTCCTGGGATAGACCTTCTGATATGTGCCGCTGGCTCTGATGTGTCTTTAGTGGTTAAACATAACATATAATTCAGCTGCGGGGTAAATCTAACAGGTTTTCTTTGGTCTGTATTCAATTTATCTGTATGTTAAAATGAAAATAAAAAAGGCGAATTTATATAATATTTCGTTTCATTGTAATGGCTGTATACACATTTCCCTGAACTAAGTACATTTCTGCAGTTGTTATTATGCTTAAATGAAAACGAAAGGAGGCAGTGGTATTTGATATCATATTTCGTTTTATTGTAAATATACAGTAAGGAAAATTGCAGTAGCCAGGACGAGCAGACTGAAGTTATCAAGTACGCTGCTGTTTATAGATTTACCGGACTTGCGTCGTCGCGGACATCACACTCCCCAGAGGAATGCACAAAGTCTGAACCAACTACCGAGGATGCACGTCCAAAATCAGCGTACTTTTTTTTTTTTTTTTTAATCAGCGGTACTTTGTATTGAGAAACGCGCGCAGACCTACGTCACCAGTCTATTTGCCTAATCTACCCGGTACTTTACACCGCGGTGGAAACACAGAAAGCAACAGGTCTGGGGGGAAAAAAGTTCCTGGGAAAAAAAGTTCCTGGTACAAATGTTCCGGGTAATTTCGGTGGAAACGCGGCAATATATACTAAATCATGTAAGACATTTGTAATTATGCATTTTTAAGTATTTTACACTTGCTTTTTTCTTTCAACAGGGTTTAGCATTGCTACCATGTTTTAGCATGTTGCTATCATGAGTTAGCATGATTTGCTAGCATCCTTTGAAATATTGGTAACGAGTCACCTGTCTAACTCTACTCTCACCACACTTGGCCTTGTCTCACTCATCACATATACACAGTCTAACACAGTCTGTTTTATTTTTTGAAAAAAATAAATAAAAATAAAATAATAATAAAACTGATTTACAAAGTGTCACCTTCAAAAGTTTTTCTCCATGCGCTTGTGTATTATTGTTCACAGACTCACTCTGATTCATTATCAGACAGCTGTCGGTCATCAAAGAGACGAGTTTTGAGAGCTCTGGAGATGTCTACACAGACAACACAGAAAAAAAGAGAGTTCAGGTCATAATGTGTTGCTGTAATATTCTTTATCAGTTAGTTATGCAGTACCTGGGATGTGTCTTTCTCACTTAAAAATCTGTCACACTTAAGCTCTGAAAAAATAAAACAAACATAATATCAATATCACGTGAGAAAAAGTATAGATTAGGATATCACATCTGATATTCAGACCAGCAGCACAGATTGAAAGTGTTTGCACAAAAGCACATTAAACAAGAGACAATAATTTTACTATGAAAAAATATAAATCTTACCTAATTTCAGTGGATCAACCTAAATACATTAATGTATCCTAGGGCTGCAACTAACAATTGTTTTTATAATCGATTAGTTTGCCAATAATTTTTTCTAAATAATTGATTAAACTGATTAAATTTTACTGAAAAAAAAAACCACACTATTCCACATTCTGCCCATTGTCCTTAAAACAAATGTGCCAGCTGAATGCTATGAAAACATACAGTGCTTAGCAATTTATTAGACCACCTGTCAAAACACAAATATTTTAGGAATCTTTCAAAAAAGAAGAAAATTCTAAAAATGTTATTGTAATTTTTGGACAAATAAACTAAAACAACTACATAGTATTTATTCAAATAATAACAAAAATGGCCTCCTTTGCCTTTGATAACAGTTCACATGCTTGCTGGCATTGTTTATGTACTTTTTGATTAATTGGGTATCTGAATAAAAAAAAATAAAAAAAACCTGTCCTCCAACCTCCAAAATGCTTGTATAGGTTGTATAGTTTGTCCAAATCCCTGAAATACGACCCATCAGAGTGCATACTACAGTTGTGCCCCTATCGGCAACACAACGTTTTCATATTAATGTTTTGTATTATTTTTTTTTGCGCCATAATTTGGGTTTTGTGTTGTTCATTTGGTAAAATATTGCATTAAACGACTATATGTAATCATGTGATTATGGGTTTGATCCTAAAAAACGCACATGCTCATAAAATGTATTTGCCGAGCGCCAACCTCCCGCTCTCTCTCGTGAAGCCAATAAGGAAGTGACTAAAACTGTAATTCATCGACTGGCCGCTTGAAGCTGGCTGCAAAAGAGAGTCAATCCCATAGACTCCCCATGTTAAAATGCCCAACTTTACAGCAGGAAAAAACATATTTACAGCCTGGTGCAAAAACTGTGTTTGGCCTATAAAACTAATCTTGCCCTTCATGACAACTTTGAGGGGGGGGGGGGATTTTTTTTATAACAGCAACCAGCTGATTGTCCAGGACAGTCATTGCGGTGACGCGTTGCCAAGATGGCAAAGGGCCGCTTTGCACACTTTGAGCTTCAAAAACGCTCTCCATGAGTCTATGGGTGACGTTACGGACACTACGTCCATGTTTTTATACAGTCTATGGTATTTGCTCTATAAATCATAACTTTGCATGTTTTCTGTGAGGCTAGGTTTAGGGGCGGGGTTAGGTGTGGTCATTCGAGTGAATAAGCCACCTCATAAAATATGTACAGATTACTGTCCACACATTCCATTTAAATAAACGCTCATTTTGATTGGTAATGGCGTTATACATCATTTCATGACGACAGACACAACACGATACTGTCATTATTTTTTCACTCGCTCGAGGGCGCTTAACTTTAAAACCATAGTTTAAAACGTAAATATAGGTCATAATAAGGTGCATACACAAACTACCCATAAGGTCTTTTTTTTTTTTTTTTTTTTTTTTTTGAACAATTTTTTCTGTCTTTCTTTCACAGATAACATCAATAATTATATTATACCTTTATAAATAGCTTTTTGGGGTAATTACCAATACTGTTAATTTAGAACAGCAGTAGCACAAACATTACAAAACTGGTTAAAAACCTTACATAAATAATACAAAAATAGCAATCTTTCCTATTTAATCAGGATTTAATCAGGTAGAAACAGCTCTTTAGGGGCGGACTCACACTAGGCACTGTAGTCCTGTACAGAGCATGATTTCCCTCCCTCTCCTCTCCCAGCTGGCCTGCACTCTCATTGCATTTAATGTTCGGAGACCTGATGTATGGAATGTATGGGATGGATATGTGCAGTTTGTAAATGTGTGGTTTGAACAGATCCGATGACCTCACTGTTTAACCTCTGTTCACAAGTGTCAGACACAGACAGAAGCCTGATAATAACTTCTTTCATGCTCTTCTCAATATTATGACGAACACCATTGTATTTAAAAGATTTAAAGGAAACTTTAAGATATGTGCATTATATTTTTTAAATGTTTTGTTATTGACGCAATGAGTCAGACAGTTATTTATACTGAAAAAAATAGGCCTATCTCTTTCCATTAAATTATATAAACATTGTAAAATATATGATTACCTTTTAGGTGAAATTGCATAAATTTGATTTGTTTAAAACAATTTAAAATACTATTTGGCCTGTGGAAAAGAAAAACAATGTTGAAAACTTTCTCTGAAATGTATTTTCAACGACACTGAATAGCGATGTGATGTCTCAAAAAATATAAATAAATAAAGTCTGTATCTCATATGTGACAAATAGCACAGGTATATTTGAAGCAATAGCCAACATTGCATGGGTAAAAATGATTTATTTTTCTCTATGCCAAAAATTATTGGAATATTAAGTAAAGATCATGTTCTATGAAAATATTTTGTAAATTTCCTACAGTAAATATATAAAAACTTAATTTTTGATTAGTAATATGCATGGAATGGAAAGCTTATTTATTCAGCTTGATCCTTATTAAAATTGACCCTTATGACTTGTTTTGTAGTCCAGGGTCACATATTTTTCTAATTTATTGTACCCTTAACTTCGTTAAACATGGGGTCACAGTATGACATCAGTATGATTTCATCAATAGCTGGTCCTTTCTCATCTTAACCTGAAGCCCAGTCGAACCATGAGCCACCTCTTCAAGCATGAAGTGATCGCACTAGTCAAACAAACTGACTTTGGTGGTCAAACACAAACGCTCAGGCACGGTTCAGATCATCTAGTGCAAGCAATGATTGCAGGTCACCATTTTAACAGTGTAATGAAATTATTAATACTTATTATTAAATTATTGTGGTTTACTTTGCCTGTTTTGCTCAAACTGATAGTCATTTGTTGTGCAAACAAAGGAAACCGTTGTGTGCTATGAATTATGAGAAAGCATGAAATATAATATATATGTGACACAGGACCATAAAACTAGTCTTAAGTGTAAATTTTGCGAAATTGAGATTTATAAATCATATGAAAGCTGAATAAATAAGATTTCAATTGATATATTTTTATAATTTTAATTGATATATGATAATATTTGTCTGAGATACAACTATTTGAAAATCTGGAATCTGAGGGTGCAAAAAAAAAAAAAAAATCAAAATACTGAGAAAATCAGCTTTAAAGTTGTCCAAATGAAACTCTTAACAATGCATATTACTTATCAAAAATTAAGTGTTGCTATATTTACAGTAGAAAATTTACAACATATCTTTATGGAACATAATCTTTACTTAAAATCATAATTTTGACGAAAGATAATACGGTAAATTTCTCAAAAACAAACTAAAAATTACTTAGTCAAAATATGAACTTGAATGGTTTTAAAGGACTTACTCTCACAGAGTTCACTTGTATCATTGAAGATATTTCCTCCTGACTTTAGTCTGAATCCAGCTTCACAGATGCAGTAGAAACCTCCAGCAGTGTTATGACATGATGCATGTTTTCCACAAAAACTGGGATCATTGCATTCATCTCTGTCTGTAATTTAGGGACAGATAATAAACAAAAACATGTCAACTGAAAACTCTGACCTTAGACTGCAATCAAAGGAAAACAATAAATAAATCTTAACTATGCACTGAACTCCTTGGGCCCTATCTTGCACCCAGCGCAATTGACTTTGTACACAGACGCATGTGTCATTCCTATTTTGCACCCGCGCAAAGCGCGCTTTTCCCTCCACAGAAGCACGTCGCTAAACTAGTGAATGAACTTGCGCTCCCTGGGCGGTTCAGCGCAAAAAAGGAGGCGTGTTCCGGCGCAAACAATCCCTGGTGCTATTTTGCTGTTTCATTAAACAATTGCGCCACTGACCAGAAAAAACCTAGTCTAAAGTCAGTGGCGCGTTGCGCGTTGTTCATTCTGCTATTTTAAGGGCGCATGCTTGACCATAATGTATAGCGTGCACAACGCGCATACACTTTGCTCATGTAATCTACACAGATGCAACAGTTATTTTTGCAAATCATAAATTGTTACACTAAAAAATATTAACACGTGAGATGACAGAAATCATTGTGGTGTGCCACGAAGATGTGAAAAAATAGGCATAAATCTAGCTTACAAATTATTCAGGCTAATTGTAGTAATTAAGGATCAGACCTGTTTGCCCTATAGTGGCAAGACATATATGTATATGAGGACATCTGACAAATATGTTTGTCCGTCAAGAACCAGGAAAATAAATCGATGAAACAATTGTGGCTATTTCCTCCCACGCCTGTTTAACCGACGCAATTTTGGGTGGGTTTCTCCCATCCCCATACAACACAACTTCTCTGTCTTTCACTGCTCTTACAAGAACATCAGTCTCCTCGGCTGTGAACCGCTCCTGGCGTGCGCCTGGTAAATACGCCATAATAATAGCAATCCATAATGGAACTTGCGCACCTGCTTTTAAAGGGAATGTTGGATGACGCTCTGATTGGTTTATTTCACGTTACGCCCAAACCACACCTATGAATAATGAAGCTACTTCAGACCAACCCACTTTAGATTTGCGCCGGGCGCAAGAGCCATTTATCCCGCCGGGAAAATAGCAACAGCGCCGAGACCCGCCCACAAAGTTACTTGCGCTTCGCGCTTTGACACTTGCGTTTCAGATCGTTAAAATAGGGCCCCTTGTCCTGAATTGAATATATCTTTTCCATTGCTGGAAATGTAGCCAGTTGCACATGTGCAGTAATAACCTCCTCTAGTATTAACACATGTTGTATTAGGACCACAATCATCACTGCCGACCACACATTCATTGATATCTGAGATGAGATGAACAGATTCAGATGTTTTCTCTGCTGCACAGAGATCATGTGAGATTCATCATATCAAGCTCTCTTTACCTTCACATTTAATCCCATCTGCTTGTGTGAAATTATGTGGTGACTGATTATCAGGTTTGAATCCTTCATGACATTGACAGTAGTAGCTGCCAGCAGTGTTGGAGCATGTTGCATTTTTTCCACAAATGGATGGATCAGACACACACTCATCCTCATCTATAACAATAACAGAGAAAGTCTGAATAACCATAGCACCTTTTCCTGATTTTAATTTACGTTTCATCAATAAGAGCTGTTTCATGAATGTGTCCTATATCTGCAATAGAATTTCCAGCTATTCAGTAATATACAACAATATCAACAAAACTTGATTATTATTTGTGTGTGTGTGTGTGTGTGTGTGTGAATAAATGTTGGCATGCCCAACCCAAGTCAAATCCTGTTAAGCTCTGACATCAGAGTATCATACTGTATATGTTAGCTTGTTTACTCATACCTACACACTTTCCTTTTCTGATTCTTCTCTCTCCAGGTTTGCAGGGTGTTATCATAAGGATGTTCTCTGTCAGTGCTAACAGAAGAACTATGAGCAGAAAATAAAGAGTCTGTTACTGCAGGTTTAGTGTCTTTGGTGTAGTTTGTTGCACAGATCCAAAAGTCCAGACTTCATCGAAAATATGAGATTTTCTTTATGCAAATCTGCAATGCAGGTTAGATTCACAGATAGATTTAGGAATTGTCAAAAGTCAAACCAAAGACATTCAGAAATACATAGTCAGTCTGACTTTTCAGAGTTCAAGTAGTAATGTAATACAAAAAAGAAAAGCAAAATAGCAGCATTTTCACTAGTGGTCTCAGACTACAGGACGTCACTGTATTTAAATTGTGTTTGAAATGATGGTGCTGTTGTTGGGAGCACAGCTTGACCCCAAACAGAGACCAATATGATGAAAGAAGACAAGGAGTCAAAGATGAAGTGAATCACTTTACAGAGAGTTTACTGAAAACAATGTTCTCTTCACTTCCAAAAGCTGAATAAGAGGATCCAGCCTCAAACTAACTTGATACAGAAACACTAAAACTTACAGCCATATGGATGGTCAGTGGATGTGTTTCTATTTTAACAGTACAGATTATTCTAGCATCTTCTGAAAATAGTATTATGTTCTTAACGCAAATGTGGTTATTACAAGATATTATTATTAAAAAGCCCTCTGACACTAGCTAACTCTATTCTTTTTCTATTCTATCAATTTTATTTTTTTTTATTATATAATTTATATAAAAAATGTACTGCGTTAAACTGAGACTTGTTATAGCACTTGTATATCATTGATCTTTTTAATTGCTTTCATTGTCCTCATTTATAAGTTGCTTTGGATAAAATTGTCTGCCAGATTACTAAATGTAAATGTAAATGTAAATGAAAATGTAAATATTTATCTTAATCTTAAAACATGCAGCCAAAATTAATTTGATTTATTCCAAATAATGGCTAAAATTCCTTTTTTTATTCGGAATAACAGTTTGAGGAGACAAAATGGAAAGAATTATAAAAGAAAGGTATAATTCAATTCAGCCAATTCAATACACTAATTCTTCAAGACATTTACATAATTCACCTGTAATGAGAGGGAACAAAAATGTGTTATTTAATAACTATGCATTTATTACATACTGCATGGACTGTTTATTTCTCCAGGGTCTTAACTTGTGTGAGTCCCTGCCAGTAATATCTGATTGATCAAATATAATAAAGTTAGTTACACATTACCCAAAAAAGACCATTCTGTAATCATTTACTCACCCTCATCCAAACCTGCGACTTTCACTTATTTTCTCTCAGATATTATTATCTGTGATAGTTTCTTCTCATTCATATTTACGGTTTCTCTTTTTTGAACAGTTTGAGTTTCACCCTACAAACATCTGTTTCTATTCAATCCTAAAAATGAACTGAAATGTGACTCACCCAGACTCAGATACATGTGCCTCATAGTCAAAGACTTGCAAATAGAAAAATAAAGAACAAAAATGGCTTATGATTTGATCTTGAGCAATATAAAAGTTATTGCGACTCTTCAAACGATGACGAAAAATGGTAAATATTGTGACTCTCTCTCTCTCTCTCTCTCCCTCTCTCTCTCTGTCTCTAATGCTGAAAAAGCTTGAAGTAACTGAAAGAGTTTTGTCAGTGCAGTCCAGCCCCCTGCTTTGGCTGAGAGATTTTTTTTTTTTTTTTTTTTTTTACATATATATTTCTGAGAAAAGCTCTTGGTTTGTAATAAGTTCAGTCTTTCATAAGTTTCTTTGTTTTTCGTAAAATTTCAATCTAGTTCTTCTGTAGCATTAATCTAGTTGAACAAACACTGTTGTTTGCATTCTTCTCATTCACGAGTGCAATGCAAAACACCAAAGTGATAACATTGTAATGTTTGCAGATGACAACATTGTGAGGCTCACGTATACGGGACGAGGTGACAGTTAACAGGTTAAATCCTAAAAATGAACTGAAATGTGACTCACCCAGATTCAGATACATGTGCCTCATAGTCAAAGACTTGCAAATAGAAAAATAATGACAGAAAATGGCTTATGATTTGATCTTGAGCAATATAATAAAGTTCTTGCGACTCTTCAAATGATGGGGAAAAAATGGTAAATATTGTGACTCTCTCTCTCTCTCTCTCTGTCTCTCTCTCTCTGAGTCTAATGCTGAAAAAGCTTGAAGTAACTGAAAGAGTTTTGTCAGTGCAGTCCAGCCCCCTGCTTTGGCTGAGATAATTTTTTTTTTTACATATATATTTCTGAGAAAAGCTCTTGGTTTGTAATAAGTTCAGTCTTTTCAGTATTTCATGTGTTTCTTTGTTTTTCGTAAAATTTCAATCTAGTTCTTCTGTAGCATAAATCTAGTTGAACAAACACTGTTGTTTGCATTCTTCTCATTCACGAGTGCAATGCAAAACACCAAAGTGATAACATTGTAATGTTTGCAGATGACAACATTGTGAGGCTCATGAGCAATAATACTGATAGCAGATGAAGATGTTTCTGCAGATGTGTTATTGACAGTGTCTCACCATCTGCTATGAAACCTGTTCAGTATCTAACAGGAACACCCTGCAGTGTGAAGACAGCACAATGTCTCACTGGAGACAAACTTTCTGCCACTGAAGACTTTCATATCACAAGGTGTGTGAAGAACCTCCATTCGGAAGGACTCCTCTCATCCTTCCCAAAACTACTTTAAGCCCCTTCCATCGATGAAGAAGCTGAATATAAACAATAACTTTAAAATCACTGTGCCTCACTCTAAAAAGTGATTATTTTATAATTCACTAAAAGTATAGTCTATATATCACATTCAATTAATAATAGTAAAATAAACTCTATATTTAATTCACTCAGTACTTACAAATAAATAATATATTACCTACTTAATTGTCAATTCAGTTTAAAACAGGGTTACACTTTATTTCGATAGTTCACTTTAGACATTCTACGAACTATAAGTAACTTTAACAATATTTGCAGCTACAAGTCTACTAACTCTCAGAGTAGACTGTTAGGGTTAGTATACAGTTTTTTTACAATCACTTTGTTACTATTTTCAGAACCTTGATGTAATTTTTCACAACTCTAGACACAAAACTCACAACTAATGATCAAAATGCACATTTTTCAAAACTCTAACCCTTTTCTCAATTGCTTGGATACAATCCACATAAAACTTTCATTTGTTCATTCAACAAAAATCACCTGTTCAATATGACACAACTTAACATCAAAGTGCTGCTATTTCAAAAGGCAATTCACACATTACATTTCAAATGAGTGTCTATTCATTTCCTTACAATGATCTAACTATCAGTTGATACAACTGCTCAAAATGATAAGTAACTGTTGCATTACTCTTAATGCATAGTTGTATGGAAACAGACAACAAATCTTCCATGTTTACTGTAAATCATGAACGTTTCAAGATAACGAGATTCATTGTCACCAATTAGCCCGGAGCATGAACCAATTAGACTACAATATCCATGGATGTAGCCTAATATTTGATCATAATGCGTCATCAGACACTGTGTCTATGGCCCCAAATACTGTACCACCTTTTCAGACTATTTACAGTATTGACAGTACTGCACTGTATAGATGCAGGCCCTTGTAATTGCTTGTCCGATTCTGCCAACTCATTACTGAGGACTGAGTGCACATTGTGGAATGAGTATATAATGAAGAGTTGATTGGGATCCAATTGCAAGAGCATAGTGATACGTAACATGGAGCCAGCAGGTGATCCAGGTCACAACGGAGGTCAAGCAGTGATGGGAGGAAGACGAGGAAGACGTGTTGGTCAAAGGAATGGTAGAGGACAGGCACCACTTCTGAGAGGTGGGCCTCGTTTGAGAGGTGTGGGGGAACGTGGTAGAGGACAAGGCCACGGACCAAGACAGCGGCAGCAACAGCCTGCAAATACATAACAGCAGACCAGTGTCAGGCCTGGATTCACCATGCACGAAGGTTTTTTCCAAGATGTTTGGTTAATGAAAACATCCATTGTGATGTAGATGAGAACCTGTGGCCAAATCCACAACACAGTGTTGATGACAATGTAGAAGTACAGTAATCACCTCCTGTATTCTCTCTACTACTGCAGTACTTTTACAGAGATGTATTTACTGTACATGTAGTACCATAATGAAACCTGTATCACCTATTTTGTTCTACAATATTTAATGATTGTACGAACAATGACACAGTGTAACTATCGGTTGCTTGTGTGTGGGTGATCTATAGTTATGTTTCAATGGTATTTCACAGTAAATTGTGTTTTGAAACAATGATTGTGCAAGTGCAAGATTTCTTTATAGATGTGAATGTGCAAGGCAATGTTTTGAACATTAGACAGCCTGTGTTACAAGTGATAACCGTTTTGAGTTTTGTGTCTAGAATTTGAAAAAAATGACATCAAGGTTCTGAATATAGTAGCAAAGTGATTGTAAAAAACTGTAAGTTGACAATAAGTTGACAAAGAAAGGGTAGAAGAGTAAGAAGACAGTCTACTAATACTCTTCCAACTGCTAGTTGACATGTAATTGCAAATTACTTACTGTTAGTAGAATGTCTGAAGTGTACTATTGAAATAAAGTGTTATCTAAATCAGTGAACCTTGTCTGAACATTTGTCTGTATTTATTGTCCATATTTACTGTTATCTATTAGTCCTCATGATTGTCTGCTACGTGTCATTGTTGTTTCCTTAAGGACTTGATAATATTTATCCATTGCCTTGTAAGCTGCTAAACGTTTTCTTTAATTCCCATGAAATAGAATGAATGTGAAGTTAGACTGCAAGTGCGTCTTTGCAACAAAGCCCCTTCAGTTAAGAAAACTGACAGACTTTATTACAAATGCACAGTATTTACATAATCAAATTTAAAACTTTCAGAAAAAACAAAAGTGCAAAGTTCAAAATATGTATAAATCTATATCAGGGATGTATGTGTGTGCACGGGTTTATGTAGCCTCATTTGCCATTTATATATTTGACAGAAAAAATGCATAAAAAAATGTGTTCAAACTCTAGAGAAAAAGGAACTAGATTATTATTAGATATAGTTTCCAAAACTTGTGTCATGAAATACAGGAAATTCATGTTATGACAGGTTAGGCAACAGATTCCATGAGATATGATTAGTTGATAATTGAAAAAAAAAAAATGTGTAGAAATTCATTTGCAACAATATATAATCTTTTGTAAAAAAAAAAAAAAAAAAAAAAATAGAAAGAAAATTGCAAATTATATCTCTTTGTTTTTATTTATGGTTTTTTTTATATTAGTATTTTGTTTGTAACTTATACTGAAATATAACTAAGAAGCTCGTCTGCCAAAAGACTATGATTTCTAAACTTGAGCAGAACAGACCACGGAGAAGTCTTCTGTGATCTATTTTGTAAGTATGAAACCTACAAAAAAAAAAGTTCCTGAGTGTTTGGCTTCATGAGGAGGTATTTTCATAAGGAAATAATTTCACTACTTGCAACACTTTGTTCAGTCTTGTACTTGTGTACTTCTTGAATACTTAAGTAAGCATCATTATTAAGAGCATAATTATGAAAAGATTGAAGGAAAGGTGGCACAAACAATGGGAGGAAGAGAGAAAAGGTCAATGGTATAAAGGAAAGTGGGAGAGATGAGATGTGCAGGAAAAAAAGCAGAAGAGATGAGATAATAATATTAAGGTAAAGATTTGGACACATGAGACTAAACCGTACACTTTATAAAATAGGTAAACATTACAGGAAGATGTGAATAACCACTGTGGACAAGAAGAAACATGTTATAGTGTCAGAAATACAATGCAGAAAAGAATGATTCTGATAAAAAATCTAGCAAAGATAAAAAAAAAAAAGATTTTTAATCTAGTTGAAATTCTAAATTTAAAATAATTCAGGAAATGATTGTTACAGTTTTCTAGTTCAGTATCTTTAAAAATGTCTCATTTGTGGGAATATAAAATAAGGGGGGGGGGGGGGGGTATTACTTATGACTTCAGCATATTTCAATGAGTAAAACATGTTTTTTTTGTACCTATTATTATTATTATTATTATTATTAATTATTATTATTATTACTGCAGTTCGATTTAAGGCTTACACGAGTGTGCTTTGTCTTAACTTTTTAAACCTAGCATATGAATTAGGGCTGCACGTTCTCAAGTTTTTCATTAACCGTTAACCGAGGCCCTTAGCGGTTAATACTCGGTTAACCATAGTGTGCCATAGTAACCATAACCATAGTAATTTCCGGACATTGGCCGAAAAAAAAAAAGGAATGTCCGACAAAATTTTATCTCTCCGGTCAAATTGTCCTATTAAAACTGCCTAATAATGCCGCCCATTAACACAATCTGAATTTGAGAATAAGCCTAAAATGTATAAGGCAAAAGGTAACAAGCAGACTCCGCGGCCGCCTCGCTAAGGCTATGACTATTTTTGACACGTACAATATTTGAAAAGCGATAATTATTTATTTATTTATTTAAATTACATTTATAGCTGAATTTATGTCAACCTATAGACTTTCAAATATCAAAATGTCATGAATTAATATGTATTTTTGTACAAAATGACATATAAACATATTTTCCTATTATACTTTGCCTGGAAACGCTTCCAACAAGGCGTCGGTTCTATTTCTAGCATGCACGCGTCGAGCCGCGCCTGAGCCGCGCGTCTCACGCAGGCAGTCGGCAAGCTATAACCTGTTAACATGGGAGCCGAATTAAAAACAGACACGCCACGCAGCTGAGATGCTTTCACGCATCCAGTGTGTCCTGACCGGCCTAATGATGCCCGGGTGTTGGCTGTTGAGATTACAACAACGAGGTTGTACTTGAAGTATATCTAAGCACTGTATTGCAATACTTGCATTTTGCCCCGTCACTCGTATTAGCCCGCTTCATATTAGAAAAATGACTTCTTCTTGTGGACATTACAAATGTCTGGGAGCGCTCTGGAGGTCTCTGGTGGTGCAAAAATGTATTACAACTAAATTCAATGCACGCCATTGACGTCACTTAACCGAGCAAAATGTTTCACTCGGTTACACAATTTTTAACGGTTAATCGGTTAACCGGTTAACCATGGACACTCCTAATATGAATATCTGTATAGACTCCTCAGAACCGTTTTTATAGAAATCTTATAGAAATATACTTACACAATTTAGGTGGTAAATTGAAACTGAACCCCCAATCGCTTTTTTAAGCAGGTTACAGATTTTTACAGTCTGACCATAATGCTCAGCTTCTCCATTGCTTTGAGAAAATCTCGGGCTGCTGGTGATCTGACTAAAGGCATAGTCCACTGCAAAGGCTGGAAATTTGATGCCCATTATTCAAGAAAATGAACTTGGAAATGCCATCCATGAAAAAAATAGACTTTAAGTGCATTATTACATCATCAGATCTTGAATGTGTTCATTCTCCACAAATGTTTATAGGTCATGTGTCCCATTATTGATGAAAGGCTAGTGACGCCCCGATGAGAGAATTCTCATGATGAGCTTTTTCAAACTGAATCGTCCAAACTACGCTGGCGACATCTGCTGGACTAAACAGTGTAAATGCTACAACAACACAACACACAACACAAACGTGTTGTAACAGTACAGTAACATATATTATAAACCAATCGCAAATGTTTTCATTAAAGTATAATAATTTCTTAAAAGTATTTTGCAAATCAATATGTCTAACATTAAATATGAAGTGTTTTTGTGTTTTATTATTGTGTTTTTTTCATTCCTGATCCTGTTCATTCCTGAACTGTTAGAGATGAACTAATGATCAGTGCCATCTTTATGACTACTTTTGTGTGTTGTATGACTAGTTTGTATATACATTATAAATTAATCAAAAATAATTAAACTGTGTCCATTGCTATAGTATATGTATTCCTTTGGGCCTCTTTTTGGAAAGTGATGCTCAATACAAGGAAATATCAACTGTTATTTGAGAGACGCTCATTATGACTACATGACAGAAAAGCTGTTCAATAAAGTTACAAAAGTCACGCTCAGATCAGTGCAAATGGCTCTTGGGGCTCCACAATACATATACAAAAGTTTTTTTGTCCAAAAGATGCTTTCATTCACGTGAAGGATTTCTCCAGCACTCAGAAACTGGCTGACATCTACACACAGGGTGCGTCTGAAAGCTGAAGAATGTTACCTTTGGAGTTACATTCTAAGGTAGGAAGGCATAAGGCTCATCCCAATCCAATGTTACACTTCCTGTCTCCTGAGATGCCCTCTTCTGCTGGATTTTTGAAGGCAGCATAGATGTATCCAACAATACCATGTATTCATTTCCATCACATAAATAAAAATAAAAGGATGCCATCTGAAAGTTTGGTGGTCAGTTTGTGTTTAAATGTATGTTCTTCTTGTGAGAAATTAGTATTGTAGTAATTAAATGTACTGGTAAATCAATGTAACTGTTTTTTTTTTTGTGTGTGTGTGGCTTCTTTGGTGCCTTATCAGCCATTTCATTTCCTTTGATATCAATAAGTGCCAGTAGGCAACCCCCCCAACATACTATTGTCATATAACCATTATTTGAATTCTGTATAATGTTAGCTGTATTTCTATTAAAATATCTGGTATACTTTGATGATTGAATTGTAAACTAGCCAATGATGAGTCTGAACAAATCTCCTTGCCTCCTCTATCCACTGATTTTTGGTAATCGACGATCAAGTCAAGACTAGTCTTCTTTATGTATATAGCACTTTTAACAATACAGATTGTGTCAAAGCAGCTGTACAACATTAATTAGGTCAATAATGCAAAAGGACAATAGTAAACAATAATTTATCAGTTGAAAGCAGTTATGCTTATGTACTGGATCCGGGTGACTGTAGTGACCATCTGACCACAGACTGGATCTGGTGGCTACGTTGACCTCGGAATAAGAAAGAAACAGACTAATATTAGCGTAGATGCCATTCTTCTAATGATGTAGCAAGTACATCGGGTGTTATGGGAAGTGTTCCCGGTTCCGGTTTACCTAATTAATGCAGCTTAACAATCTTTTAATGGATTTGAATATTAGAAATGTGTTTAAGTGTTATGTGTAAGCCAGGTTAAAGAGGTCCGTCCTTAATTTAGATTTAAACTGACAGAGTGTGTCTGTGAATAATGTTAGGTAGGTTATAAATAATAATTCTGGTTACTGTTTCTTTGGCATACTGTAGTCACATGTCTCCTATCACACAACATTATTTTGTGTGGAAGAACATTATTTTATTTGGAAGAAAGCTAATTCCTGTGACTTCGAACAGGCTGATTTATACGGCTAAAACAAAGCATTAAATGACACTGGACGTTAACATTCAGATTTCCAAATTACCAGATTTTTATTTATAAAAATGGTGCATAGCTTACAGGTGATATCTTTAAAGAGAAAACCTCAAAATCTATTTGTACAAATGTAACTAGTTTCTCTAGGGTCTGGCCCTTAGTCACCTGCCACATAAAAACATAACCTGTAACATGAGTATAACCCGTATAGATTCACTTGATTAAAAAGACTGTGAGTATCCACTGCTTAGATAAGAGAAGAGTTTTGTAAATCTAACCTTTCAATCCGATGCATGCGTGTTGTTCTCAGGCAGAAGTTAACTGTTGTGCCACATCACCAGTTTAAGCGGCTGAACAGTTGCACATTTTTGTTGCATAATGAGCAGTTGCTTAATCAAGTACCCCCCAAAATGACCTGTGAGGAGAAACATTTATTTTGCATTCTTACAGTAGATGGGCCTTTAGTTTAAAAAAAAAAAAAAAAAAGATCCTGCCTTACAGGCTGTTTCCTGATGGGGGCACTGTAAGACCCTAGACATTTCTGTATGCCCTTCACATCCTTTAACCTTTCAATGAATAACAATTAGTTCACATAATTAATAAGAGAAATCTCATAGTGTATTGTTATTTCCTTTCACAAATCTGAATAAGGGTATAAAATGGGTCATTTTTTGGCTTATGTGACATTTAAGGTTATATTTTTTTAAACTCAAAAACAGTATGATGGCAAATACATTCTTAAATATATTTATTGATGTTTTGTTTATTCCCAGTCTGATATGTTGTGCTGGTAGAGGGATATCAGTTTTTCTGTTGGTCAGGCAGGGAGACTATTTTCAACCAGCTAAGACCTGCAAATCAGATGGATCAAGGTGTTATTTTCAAAAGGGAAGACCTATGCTGTAGTGTAGACATTCCGTCAGACAGGCAAGAGTCACTTCCGACGGATCAGAATTTAAGCACCGACTGTTTTTTTTTTTTTTTTTTTTTTTATCGCTGCAGCATTAATAATCCTCTCTACACACTCCATCATACACACCGAAATAAACTGCCCAGAGCTCTTAGTACATATCAAACACTGTGTGTCCGAAGGGCACAGCTGCAGGCAGAGCACAACATTTGCAGGAATGATACTGGACAGCTGCCAGACACCAAAATCTTGGTGCATAGCCTTCACATGGAGAGAAAGCGACGCTGATAGGTGGTCTACCCCGAGGAGCCTTCAGTAAACAGCCCCATGGACGAGGAGACGCCGTGCTGTTTACACTGAAACGCGTCAGACACAGCACAGAGACGAGCGGAAATGTTTCCCAGCATCTGTTTCTTAATCAGACGCATTTAAAGTGAGGCAGAGATGACGCGACGCGCGCGCTGCTGTTGTTTCATGATGCATCGGAGCACCCTCATGCCTAATTTTCTTTTATGAAGCGATTTTTTTTTCTTTGTTTAATGAACAATCGCTGTGTCCTTCAGTAAATCAGAAGCCTTATGAGGAGGATGAAAGCGTTGGTATTTGTCGCGGTCATGTCCTCGGTTTTATTTAATCCCAGTTTTGCCTTCAGTTCGCATTTCGACCCAGGTGAGTAAAAACATGAAATTCTGTTGCTGATGTAGCTACATGCTACCAATGAGATTAAACCATTTAGACGTTATATTTGTCATTTTGAAACAGCCGCTTAAATGTACAATACACAAAAAAATACACAATAAAGGCCTAAATGTATGTTTTGCAAACATTTAATTATTGTTAATAATGTGTTGACATTGCTACATATTTGTGTATTGCTTTAATCAGTATTTGTAAACATTGTAATGCAAATAAATGTAGAAAAATATGATAAAATATGTATTCATTTGTTTGTGAATAATGCATTTATCAAAAGGCATCCTACATGTCTGTTCACTCGCACATGCGTGCATTATGCATTACAGAGCGAGAGAGTGTTTTGCACATTTGCAGTCAAACGGAGCTGACTTGGCATTAGTCAGCCAGAACTGTTGTGTTCCTCTTTTTGTGTGTCCTGTGTTCCAAGGCAGTTTCGTTGCACAACGTCTGTGTGTTTGACATATCTGAGTGAGCACTGCTGTTTACTTCCTCGAGAAGTCAGCAGCCTGTGGTGTCTCAGTCAGTGGCCGTGAGGGCAGACCGTGCTTTGTGGTTGGAGGCCGACTTTTGACACTGAGATTCACATACACTCCCTCTCTCATGGCATCAAGCTCACTCTTTATGCATGCCCTGCAGCCTGGTAAGAGAGGCTGCATGTCTGCAGTCTCTCACACATTTCATAAAGAGCAAAGTATACAGCATGTAATGCAGCAGCATGCATGCATAGACCTTAGAAAGCTGAGCGGCATTAATTACGGTGACATAGGTGAAGAAAGAAATAGGTAGTGCTGTAAACAGAGCCAAAAGCATCCCTGGCCGAGGTGATGAGCAGCATACTAATGAATCAGCTTCTGTTCAGCTGCCTCTGAATCTGGGGTGCGGAGGGGGTCAGCTTCTTCTCCATCGCTCTTGGTTTTATCTGTCTGTGTTTTTACCAGGCACTCTAGATATGCCCTTCGCATGCAGATCAGCGTTTGAATGGCTCACTGATTGGGAAGCCGTAACAAACTATTATGTAAAGCCCACTGCTGTAATTAGATTGAGCAATATGAGGGCCATGGACACTCCCAATCACGACCAAGGAATTATAGCTGAAAAGATGTCTTGACCGGTGCACAGTCCTGTGCTTGATTCAATTGTACTCTTGCATTCCTGCTTTGCAAGGGAACTTCCACTAGCCATAACTTCCCTCATTTGTCTTGTGTGTGCAATGACAGAAAATCAGATCAAGCTGAATACTCTTAAAATTAAGGCTTAAAAGCATTTTAGGTTCCCCAAAGAATGTTTCAGTGGACAGTTCTTTAAAGAACATTGGAAGGATTTAAAGAACGTTTTTCCACTCTAAAGAGCCTTTTGTGCAATGGATTGAGACACTGATGTTAATAAAGAAACCTTTATAGAATTAAGATGAAATGAGGATATGAGTTTCCATGTTTGATTCAGAACATTCCCTGGTTTGAGATGATAGTAGTGCAGGAAGGCCATTGGCTAAGCCTGCAAAAATACCCTCTCGCTTTATGAGGACATATTTAGGCTGACTGTAGGCTGCCTGGGTGATATACATGCCCTATAACAGGCTGAAGTCAGCAGCAATCTGTTACTCTGACTGGCCAAGTAATGGGATTGAGAATCAATGTTTCAGTGGCAATGGATGGTGTGGCGTGTGACAGGAGACTAATCAGACTCCCACCCTCAGAATCTTGGACGTACACAAGGATGTGGCAAAGTCATTTGGATTGTAATGGCACAGGGCAGTCTGCTTCATCACATTACAGCAGTTTGAATGTCAAGTGCTGTTTTAAGGTTAGGACTGTATTAGTGTAATGTATGGGGTTGGGAATCGGATAAGAACTGCTTCCATCTTTAAAAAAAAAAGATGTAAAACAGTAAAAAATCTAAATCATCGTGTTCTGGAATTTCTTAAAAAGATGGAAAGGCTCTTATCTGATTCATTTTCAAATTAGGCTAACTATAAGCAGATTTTTAAGAATTAGTCAAAAAGATTCAACTAAATCAATCTTTAGTCTTCAGATTGATTCACTGTAATGAATGACTCCCTCACTGAATTGAAGTGATTTGTTCTCTGAACCTTAAGTCATTAGTATGAAAAAATATTCTAAAAACATGTTTTCAGTTTGTGAATATAATATTAATATAATTATAATATTTTAGAAAATAAATGCAGTGAGTATTAGAGACTTTTGAATGGTAGTATAGAATCAGTCCAATTATATTACAGTTAGTCACAACTTAGTTTATAGTATAGTTATAGTAAACTGTTATTTATCCAACAAAAAAGAAAAGAAAAAAAAAGATTATAGAACATAATTGTTATGTTGAATTGAAATCAGAACCAGAGCTTTACATTCCTTTCTATACCCATCCCTTTGTTTTGGGTTGTTGTGCTAAGATGGTTTATGGATGACTAGGAAAGAACCACATCAAAGCATTCAAAAGGGGTTTGTTAGGTTAAGACTTCTTGCTTTTGTCAGATTTTGTAGCTATGCTGCATAGTGATGGTTATTTAACATGCAGATCTCTCAAGGCCAGGCTCTATTCATGTGTCCTATAAAGTCAAATGCATCTCGGATGTGGTTGGCCTGGAACTGTCTGTGAACTGGGCTTTACTGTTCCCTGGCCACAACAACACAATCCTCAGACACTGTTAGAGGATGATTGCACAATACTTCAAGGCCTGCCTGTGGTTGTGACTTTTTACTACAGTTTTCTGTAAGTTTATGAGGGTTTTGTTTAATCCCAGACTCTCTCTGATTCCAGTTCGCTTTGAAGTTTTGCTTTTTAAGATGATTAGCAAATAAATACCCCTTGCACACAAGAATGGTTATAAGTGTTTGTGTTGGACAAACAGCACTTATGTGAAGTGTCTGATGAAGGTCTCATAAGAATTAATTGAGATAAAAATAAGATTCGCTGAGACATTTTTCTTACCCACAGGGCATCCCGGATATACGTAGATGAGTTTGTTTCTTTATCAGAACAAATTTGGAGAAGTTGAGCATAACATCATTTGCTCACCGATGGATCCTGTGCAGTGAATGGGTGTTGTCCAAACAGCTGATAAAAATATGATCCACAAGTAATCCACACAACTCCAGGCCATCAGTGAATGTCAAGGACTTCAACCAGTGCTCATTCAATCTGAATTTTTATTCTTAATATGGATGCTATTTGGAAATTCTGTGGATTTCTGCTGTATATTTTGTTTTCTTTTGTCTGATGATATTAAGGTTTGAGTGCTCCCTGTAACGAACATGCTACTTTTGCTGACAGATCGATGCTGAGTTGATAGAGCTATTAATTGTGTGCATCAGGAAGCTGTTAAAGCACACTCTTTAGACCGCAGTCTACATCTTCTGTTGCTTTGCGGATGAATTACTTATGCAGGCTTCAGTAACAGGGCGACAGAAGGTGGCTGGCTTTTTTACCTGCTCAGAATCAGTACCATGGACAGGGTCGTGTCTGGATTCAAGATTTTATTGAAAATCATGGTGATTTGCTGAAGTTAAGAAAGTAAACAAAATGCAATTAAAAAGCTCAAAGCTGTATTTCAGGCCTATTCAGAACCATAAGATCACGAGATTTACAACCAGGGCCTGAAGTACATGAGCTACTTCTTTCCACACTTGTAAAAATGAAGGTTTGTTAAAGTCACCAAAAATCTAAATGGACAATTCTTACTTTAAAATGGAATATGTATCTGTCATTTGTCTGTGCACATCATTTTATTACAAATGCATGTGGCCTTGTAATATTTTATTCAAAAATGTCCCCTCCCTCTTTTCTCTGATGTGTTGTTCACTGGGACGGCCTGTCAATAGCAATAGCAAATGACAACAATCGATCCAATCAATTTCTGATGGACAAAATCAAGTCCCACTCATCCCACTTTTCCTTTTTTTTTATTCGAGTAGCTGTTGTTTTTTACACACACACACACACACACACACACACACACACACACACACACACACACACACACACACACACACACACACACACACACACACACACACATACACACACACACACACACACACACACACACACACACACACATATATATAAAAGACCATGGAAAATTAGGTAATACTTTATTTTAAAGACCAATCGCACTATTAACCAGTTGTTTATTAGCATGCATATTACTAGTATATTGACTGTTTATAAAATACTTACCCTATACCTAAAAACTACTATTAGTAATATTAGTAATATTACTACTAATAAAATACAGATTAGGAGTTTATTGAATTAAAACTCTTAATAGTTAATAGTGAACATATGTTCCCTAATCTAAAAGGCTAAAAAGTGATTGGTACTGAATGTACTTTTGACAACACTACTGTACATTATAATGTTGTGTTGCCTAAATTCACTAGGAACAGTTTAAATGATTTAAATTTTCATTTTAATCCACTTTGACAATATCTAGAATTTGTAGTAAATCTGTACATTCACTGGATTAGAGATGCATCTTGCAGTATTTTTTTTTTTTTTTGAAGCACAGGCACATATATAGATATCTAAAGAAACACAGAGCTTAAAAGAGTTCTCCAACACCATCTTTTGAAGTTCTTCTATGATATCAAGCCACAGATCTATTTTCTGAACCTTTATTGCGTTCATGTGCAGCAGAAATATGATAATATCTGGAGAAAAACATATATAGCACCCTTAAGCAGTAGTTCAGGAAGAAAGGATGCTGCCTTTACTGTCTTTCTGGCTTATGCTGATATTGTTTCCTGACAGTGCTGAACAGATTTCATAAATCAAACTTTAAGCCAAGTAACACAATCCTCTGAGGCGCTAGTCAAACAATAAAACTTGGAGCGAAGCGTCAGGGGGCACCACAATACTTTAATCCGGCCCAGACACCATTCTCAGATTGTATTTCTGTTAAGATTTGACTTAGTCCACTAAGTAATTTCTATTATAAAAGAAGAGAGCAATATTCCCAGTGCATTCCACTTGGATATACTTTTTAAACTTGTCTGCCTTAATATGAAGATTGGATTTTGTAAATACTGCTGTGTCTCCCTTCCCAAACACACACTTATAGTCCAATTCATTTGACTGCCTCTTACTGACAGATAAGTTCTGCAGTATTTATTGCACCACCTTATCCTGACCTCGTCTGGGTGAATGCTGCATGCCATGTGAGGTGGCCTGGAAGAAGACTGCAGTGGGTTGATATCTTTAAGAGGATGTGGGGAGATTTATGAAACATCTACTGTATGATCAGGTACAGTGGAGGTGTAAAATTTAATAACAGTCAAGGTTAGGCAAGGTAAATTTGTTCAAGTACTTTGGAAGAAACAGAATCTGTCTTTCAGTCAATGCCAGGTTTAGTCTTGTAGTGTGCACTGAGCATATGTGTATGTTGTAGTGCATGAGAGAAGAACTGTAATTCATCAAAATAAGGAACTACACAAGATTGTGCAATTGTGCAAACAGGCAGCAGGATGAAAGAGATCCTTATGTTTTTATTCAATGCTATATATCAGTCATATTTATGGAAGCCCTTTTCCACCACTGAATAAAAAATAAAAAAGGTAATTGCGACCTTTTTTCTCAATAACTTTTTTTTTGTCAATTGCATGATATAAACTCGCAATTGCGAGTTAAAAAGTCATAATTGGGAGATATAATCAAGTCCGATAAAGTCAAAATTCCATGATATAAACTCGCAAATGCATGTAATAAATTCAGAATTGCGAGATATAAACACAATTTCAAGAAAAAAGTTAGAATTGTGGTATTTTTATCACGCAAATCTGACTGTATAACACAATTGTCAGTTTATATCACGCAATTTTGAGAAAAAAAGTTGTAAAAGTTTTGAGATATAAAGTGTTTATATCTCGCAAATCTGACTTTATATGTTGTAATTCTGACTTTATAACTCACAATTGCGAGTTTATATCTCATAATTCTATGAAAAAAGATTTCAGTGGCAGAAACGGTCTTCCATACATATCTGTGAGGGTTTCCTTGTATGATGTAGGTATGATCTTCAGGCGTTTAGAGGAAAATCAAGTGAGATTTTAATCTTTTTTGATAGAATATAGTTTAAGTATATTTAGTGGCATGTGTGTGTGTTTGTGTTGAGGTATAAATGTGAGTTTCAGTTTTAAATTTGTTTCTTATTGTGTGTGTGTGTGTGTGTTTTTGGATTTTGTTTTCTTATCTGTGTCACACATGTTGTTCCTGAGAGGGAATGGTCACAGAAAAACACATCGCCTACCTCCTTCCTGAATGCGTCTCAACACACACACAAACACACACACACACTTAGAAACAAATTAGTGTTCTCATAAGTTTCTGTAGGGACATGAAATGAACAGCAATGCAAAGATACAGCACTAAAAATAAACGACTTTGAGTAATTAATTATGAATTATCTAGGGACGGAAACAACTCAACAAAGCTGGTGTTCTGGTCGAAGGATCTATTCCAAAACCTAGTGAGCTGGAACATAAACAGCATTGTAAGGCTTCATAGATGCGTTCCTGACACAAAGTCAGTTTCAAATGATAAGCAAAATTATAAATCACCTTGGCATATATCATCCATGGAGAAGGTTATGCAATTCAGTGAACTCAGTGAAGGAAATCCATTCGGAAAAAAAAAAAAAAAAGTATGTTTACAATTAACATAATACCAAAGCTTATTGCTAAAATTACTAAATCTAATTAATTAAATTGATTAATTTTTTTCATTTTCTTTGCAGTTTTATGCTCAAAGGCTGTATATACAAACAGTTAATTGGTATTAATTTGAATAGAGGAAAGTGCAATGCACAATATTCTGTAATAAGTCCTGCTTTCTACTAAGCCAATCGGCCTTTACCAATAAGTAAAGACATGCTTTTTCTAATGCTTAAGAAAAAACATTTATGAGATCAGATTCCAAATATGTTATTTAAATATGAGTTTGGCAATTAGTTTTTGAGATTTGAATATTTCCATATTCAAGTAGAAAGGAGTTGGTCTTGCATGTCTGAAATAGCTGCCCTAGAGGCATTGCAAATATGGCTGCCGTTGAAATCAATTTGAGTCGAGTTTGTTTCTTATCCTAAACACAAAAGGAGATATTTTGAAGAACGTTGGTAACCATAGTTGATGGTAGCCATTGACATAGTACTTATTCTAAACTTTCAGTGACTGTTTGCCTTATTTACAAAAATTCATTCACCACCAGCAGATGTAATCAGCTCCAGAAGTAAAGCTTCTGAAAAGAGGCATTTAAGATCGCTTGCTCCCCATCACCCGTCAAGCCCCACTGATTACTGTGGTTACGAGAACTATTGGTTGCCATCTGTGCTGAACTAGTGGTTCTGTGCAATGAAAAGAGCCACTTGCTGTTTACCCTCAACCCTCATTCAAACTTCATCAAGAAACATTCCTTCTCCGAATCACCACATGGTTCAATGTCTTCATTCTTTCAGGCGTTTCAACACCCAATAGTAATTTGGCAAAATATATCGCTCTCTCACTCTCTTGGTGGTTTTGTCGTTTCACTCACTCAGTGGTGGACAGAAGGCAGCTGTCAGCATCAATTCTTCTCTAGGGCAGTGTACAGACCACAGCACTTTTCCACTGATTCAGCATTGATGGTTTAATGAAAGGATGTTTTTTGTTTACTTCTCTTCTCTGTGCTTGTGTGTATTACTGCGTAGGCCATGATAAGGCTTTCTTGGGATCTCTACACTTTTTCACACGTTCTGCTGTGACTGTGGCGAGAAATCTGTGCAAATATGATCAAATGTGTTAAACGGAGTGGAGCTAAAACATTAATGATAACTGAATGCATTACCGAATCTGTGTCATACAAATAGCACTGCATGGGAAACTCATCTCACAATTGTTTCCATTAGCGCTTGCAAAGAGCATGTTGCTAAGCTAACTACGTGAGAAATATATGAAAGTACAGCACACATAAACGATAAATATATAAATGTGTGCTACTGTATGCAGTTTCCTCTCAAAATAAACACACAACAAAAATGACAGCAGTGAGAAAGCAGCAGTTAAGAAAGCATTAGTCATTAGCCAATAATACGTCCGAGAGCTTTACACATCGGTCTGTTATTGTAGCGACAAACTGTGATTGGTTGTTTGACATGTCAGTCAAGCGGCCTCATGGGCGGGCCTTGGCCAATGAAAGCTGCCATGAATTCCAGCCGTCAGTCTGAAGGTCTAGCTACATGAGACTAAGAAAGCATCTAATGGAGCAACAAAGCAATGTGGATATGTTTGCACCAGTTCTGCAGTTCACCAGCATCACGTCGACAGATGAAGTGATTACAATTACAGTTATGATAGTTTGATTCTGAAGTTTATTTGAAATACAATAGATTAATTATTGATTGAATTAGTCCCTTTTCTTTAGTACTTATAGTGCAAATAGTACTTTTGGAATTAACCTAAACATAAGCATTTGTTTAATGTATCGAAGAACAGAAGTGAGGCTCTTGGGAGTGTATGTAAATGTCATTGGCAATAAAAAAAGTGATTAATGCATTACAGTTCTTGTAGTTTCATTTATTGCCCTTTTAAGGCTGAAGACTGATAAATGAACAATATTAAAATGAAAAGTTCATTAATTTAAGATCTGCTAGATTAAATTTACACCTGATATCAAATTTTATAAAAAAATTATAAAGATTAACTATAGATGGCAAACAGGATAATTTTTTCATCCTATTGTGCCCACCTACACTAAAATGTATATTAAAAATTAAAAGAAAAACATTATTTGTGAAGTTTGCTCGCAATTTCTGTATAAAGATTGCTTAAAAGCCATTATTTTTGGTAGGCAGAGCCAGACTTTTTCCTCTTGATATCCCCTTAACTCAAAAAAGGCCAAACTGGGACAAATGTGAATCACTCCCCCCTTCCCACCCCATGTAGGCCCAATATTCTCCGCTAAATGTCACTTGTCCTGTTTTCCCGTTGTCTCAGCTAGAGTCTGGTGCACTCTGCTCTATATCAGTGTGTAAAGGTCAATACTGTCGGGGAGCTGAACGAGTACCTCCACTAGCATTCCAGCGCTCATCGTTTATTCTCTGATTCCCACTTATACAGGCTTATCCACTGAAGCGAATGGAGCCTGGTCTTGTTTTTTAGTGCGAGAGAGGGGAAAAAATGTGCTGCCCATCCAGATGACCCCAAGAAACATTGTCTGATGAATAATGTTCCCTGCCTGAACCGGTTTGGTTGTTGTGGTTAAAAAACTAAAACTATGAAAATTGTTTTTTGGGAACTGAAATAAAGCTTAAATAAAGTTAATTATTAGATTATTAATTATTATTATTATTAATTATTAATCTTAAAATGTTGACTTGGCAACTAAAAAAAAAAGAAAAAAAATAGAAGTACTAAAATGACTAAAAATAATAAGTCATTTTAAAAAATAATAAGTAACAAAAAGAAAAAAACTAGTACAAAACATTCACTGTAATAGTTTATTAAATAACAGTAAAATAATGCTGTTCTGGAAGAATGCTAACCGCACTTACTAGATTTTTATTGCAGTAGTGTCAAGATTGGCCGAACACCAACTCTGCCAAGCTTTCAGCACCTGGTCACAGAAGTGAAAGGCATTGTGGGTATGTGTGACTATGTATGCGTGCCTTTAAAGTGTATAAACATGAGGAAAATAACAGCTCAGCTGGAAACTTAGGCTGTGCTGAAACAGGAGGAGGAAGAGAGAAATGTAGGCTAAAAATAGGGACACAGGTGGCCCTCCCTCCCCTCTGTGCTTCCTTCCGATCAGACATCAACGCGATTGTTAAAATACGCTCTCTTGCAGACACTGCCCACTCCTAGTAGAGGACGAGGCGATAACTTTTGATGCCACAACAATGTTGTGCCACGGCTTCATAAAGTCCAGCTCTCGTCCCGAAGGCCTCCTGTCTGATGAGTTTTGGAATGAATGTCCATGTCCGGAGCCCTGTGGGGAGTCATATGTCTTTTGGACAACACCTACTACTGAATTCAAGGTTGTTTTTTGGTAGTTTCTTTTTAAACATTAATCTGCAGAGAGTCAGAGTGTATCAAAGAAATACAAAAGAGATGCTTGAAGAGTGCCAACAATGGCGTACTTAAAAAAAGCAGTTCTTGAAATTAAAGTCCTGGTGGGGCATTGTATTTTAAAGTTAAACAGTATGTGTCATGAAATGACAAATCTCAATGCTTTTGTATGCCTTGTTGAATATAACAACAGCACTTTGCAGAAATAACCTAGAGGGAACTGCTTCATCAGCTTTCTTATTTATTCACATTTACCCATTATATACTCTCTGCTTCATCTAGTTAACCTCTTGTTTGATAATGCTATGGAAAAGTGATGACAGTCTACTCTTTATTCATATTTTTGATGTGTGGTTTTGTTCTCTGTAAGTTAAAGTCACTTGCCTCTTCAATCCCCATTTCAGTAAATCAGCTTGACTAGCTTATTTCCCCTTCTCCCATCTCAGTTGACTTTGCCCCGCTTTGCTTCCTACTCTAAAAATTCAACTTTTTTCTAGGATAAAATATGGCCAAGTAATAGTGACATTGCTTTGGTGCTTACATATAGTAAATGTAGGGAAAAGTCAATGTAGATGTTGCTTTCCTTTGTTTTGTTTTTTTAAATACATAAGTATACAAGCCTGTTTCCCACTTATGTAAATGTGAGAATAAAAGTCATATTGTGAAATTTGTAATCACATTTAGAAAATACAGTATTAGGTTGTGATTAATTGGTAGATATAAACTTGTAATCATGTATAAACATAGCCACAATAAAATAATGTTACAATTGCACTTCTGCCTCTGAACAAAAAAACAAACAAATAAATTGGGGATCAGTCAAAACACTGATCATTAAAAAAAATATCAAATCAGCAAATCAGAATGATTTCTGAAGGATCATGTGACACTGACGACTGGAGTAATAATGCTGAAAATTCAAATTAGCAACACAGAAATAAATTACTTTTTAAAATATATTCAAAAATACATTTTTAAATTGTAATAATATTTCATAAGTCTTGGTAAGCATGAAAGATTCTTACCAACCCCAAAGCTTTAAACGGTAATATACAAGTTACCTTTTAGGTGAAAATAGGCTTATACATTGGTGACATTGGGGTAATCCAAAACTAACTTAAAGAGAAATTAGATTATGTAATTATCGTCATATTAAAATATTAAGCTACTGATATTAGTAATATAAAAGCTTTTAAATGTAACCCATCATCTGTGATGATTAAATGTAAATCAGCCACACTGCACCACGGTGAGTGTCCTGTGTGGTTAGAGGACGCTCACACAGCACAGGTTAAGCTGAGCGGCGCTGCACCTGAGGCTCTCTGCAGTCACTGTGTGTTATTAGCAGCACCTCTTGCATTGTCTTTCATCAGAATACAGCAGTGCACCACAAAGGCTATATCGCCACAATGTGTCTAGTCATGAACCTCTCTTGTGAAGTCATGAGCTCACTATCGAGGCAGTGACATGGGTTTGTTATGACAGCTGAAGATTTAGAGCTTTTTCTTTTGGTATCTTATCTGTTATTTCTCTCGTTTCTTCTGTTGCCCGTTTTCAATAGCAGAGAGTGCTGAAACTGCAGCCTTGAGTATCCATCTCAAGTGTCCATCTTTGGACAGCTTTGTAATAAAGAGGATCTTGGTGCTCATAAAACGAAATGCTGTAAGTCACGTACTCACTACAGTTGAATACACTTGTCACTCTAAATGCTTTGTTTGTTTACAGGAGTGACAGCTGCATTTTGCAGTTGAATGTACTCCCAAAAATTCAGATTGACAACATGATTTTTTTAATTCTAGACACTACTAGAAACTTTCATAAATATGGTAGTTTGAAGGAAATTGCAAGTATCCCTGAATGAAACATACACTTTTTAATAAAAAGACAAAAAGTATTTTTTTTTTGGTAAAAAGTACTGCATTAATATTTCATTGAAAAAGTTATTTTGGACATACTATGACCATCCATTTGACATTTTATTTATTGGTATTAATACAAATATTGCTCATTCTTACCTTGAGCTCATGGATTTCATTAAAACATCTTACCCAGTCTGTTGGTCTTATGCAGCTTAGCAATAAATAAATAAATAAATAAATAAATAAATAAAAGGTTCAAATAATTCAGTGCACCTGAAGCTCAAAACAGTCTGGAAATACTGCATATGAATATTGCTGGACCTCCACATAGCCACTCTTTATTGTCAAGAATTCCAATTTGTTGTCATTTAAACAGGATGCAATATTGCATAAACCATGTATGTATGGGTATGATCATCACATATTAGTGGATGGGAAACACTGTCAGGTTCCACAGTTACTGTACAATAAAATATGTGTATAAATACTGCTTTAATATATACTATTTCCAGTTAATTTCCCCGTACTTTTTGTGAAATCGGGTTTGTTTTGGAAACCTGAATGAAAACAGCAGCAAAAAAAGTGTTTTTTGGGGTTCCGCTGCAGGACCCACAAAAACGGATAAACTAGTAAGAGAATTAGGTTTGGAGGAAACCCTGTCTGTTTGCAGTGAACAGGATGTTTCAACTCCCCAGTGACCACTGCCCCCTACTTCCTTCCATCTATTCACTTACCCTCAAGTATCTACTCATTACTTTTCTCTATACACGCCACAACTCCAGGTTTATCAGCTGTTGTCTACTTGTCTTTAAAGGTGAAAGGAATTGGTTGGAACTAGCGTTAATGTGAATACATTTGAGTTTGGTTTATCTACAAACTTGTTTAGTATTTCTGAATAACAAACCTTGGATTACTAAACATGTTAAAAGTTTGATTAATCTGAGGAATATTTATTATAAACAAGGTGAAGTATTCGGTACAGAGAGGCCCATAAATCAGTGAGTAGGAGATTAGCCAAATTGCGGTATAAGAAAAAAGGTAGAAACCATGTTTATAAATAGGAAATCTAATTTAGCTTGGGATGGAGTGAAGTCTATAATTGGAACTAAACAGAAGACTAAAAGTATTTTTTTAGGTGGAAAATCTGACCATGAATTAGCTGATAATTTTCATTTATTTTATACACATTTTGATTCTCAGGATTTTACATCCGAATTGTTGAAGAATGGTGGGAATGTTGTGACTCTGGACACTTCTGTTAAATTTCAAATTAGTGAAGCTGATGTACATTTAAATGTACATTTAATCATTTAGCTGACACTTTTATCCAAAGCGGCAATCATACCATCAAGAGAACAACAACAGTATACAAGTGCCATGACAAGTCTCAGTAAGTCTAGCACAGAACACATAGCTATGTGTTTTTTTTTCAAGAATAGACTAGAATAGAATAGAAAAGAAAAGGTAAGTGTAAGTATTAGTTGGTCAAGTGCTGGTGAAAAGATGTGTTTTAGATGTTTTTTGAAAATGAGTAAAGACTCGAATTGACATTGGGAAGTCATTCCACCAACTGGGCACAGTCCAGGAAAAGGTCTGTGAGAGTGATTTTGAACCCCTTTGAGATGGCACCACAAGACACCGTTCACTTGCAGAATGGAAGCTTCTGAGGGGCGCATAAGTTTGAACTAGTGAGTTGAGGTATATTGGTGGCGTGCCAGTGGTCGTCTTGCATCAGTACCTTGAATTTGATGTGAGCGGCTACTGGTAGCCAGTGTAACCTGATGAGGAGAGGAGTAACATGAGCTTTTTTTTTTTTTTTGGCTCATTTAAGACAACTATCACTGCTGAATTCTGGATAAATTGCAGAGGCTTGATAGTACATGCAGGAAAGCCCACCAGGAGAGAATTACAATAGTCCAGTCTGGAGAGAACAAGAGCTTTGACAAGAAGTTATGTGGCTTGCTCTGACATGAAGGGTCTAATCTTCCTAATGTTGTATAAGGCAAATCTGCAGGACCGGGTCGTTGCTACATTATGGTCTGTGAAGCTGATGATCGATCACAACTCCTAGGTTTCTTGTCCTGGAAGGAGTTATGGTTGACGAACCTGCAGTATAGAGTAGTTGTGATGAAACAATGGGTTAGCTGGAATCACAAGCAGTTCTGTCTCAGTAAGGTTGAACTGAAGGTAATGGTGAAGGTGCAATGCGAGCAGCTACCATCAGATCATTTGGTTGGAATGAGAAGTAGAGCTGAGTGTCATCAGCATAGCAGTGATAGGCAAAATCATGCTTCTGAATGACAGATCCTAATGACATCATGTAAATGGAGAAGAGAAGTGGTCCAAGCACTGAGCCTTGAGGAACCCCAATAGCAAGGAGTTGTGACTTAGAAACCTCTACCCTCCAAGAAACCCTGAAGGATCTACCTGAGAGGTAGGACTTAAACCACAGAAGTGTGGTTCCAGAGATGCCCATCTTTCTGAGGGTGGACAGTAGAATCTGGTGGTTAACCATGTCAAAAGCAGCAGACAGATCGAGAGCAGGGTAGTCTCAGTTGAATGGCAGCTTTTGAAGCCATATTGGTTGCTGTCCAGGAGGATGTTCTGTACAAGAAACATAGAGAGTTGGTTGAACACAACTCGCTCAAGTGTCTTTGCAATGAATGGAAGAAGTGATTCTAGTCTGTAGCTTTCTAAAAGTGCTGGATTAAGAGATGGTTTCTTAAGCAGTGTGAGTAAGTGAAAGTATGACTGAAGAAGAAATAGCCTGAGGGAGGTGAGTGGGGATAAGATCAAGTGGACAAGTAGGAGGATGATTGGAAAAGATAAGTTTTGAAACGTCCACCTCTGAGAGTGGAGAGAAGGAGGAGAGAGTATGTATTAGTCGTTATGAAGTTATCATCAGTCTGCGGTGTGGAGAATTGGTCACTGGTTCTTGTTTTATTTGTGAAGAAAACTGCAAAGTCATCAGCTGTAAGAGTTGATGGAGGAGGGGGAGGAGGACAAAGAAGAGAAGATAAAGTTTTGACTGTGCAAGAGTGTATGTAGCTGTTTTGATCTGGTTAAAGTAAGGAAGAGTCCAGGCCCTGATCTTATTTGTGGACGACGAGAAATTGTGCAGAGCAGCTTTCAGGGATTTATTCATTTATTTTTAATAAAGCAATACAACTTTCTAAAGTCCCTCGTCTCAGGAAAGATTCCATAGTAGTGCCAATTGTGAAAAAAAGAAATCCTATTTCTTTTAAAGATTGCAGGCCTGGTGCACTTACTTCCCTGGTTATGAAATCTTTTTGAAAAAAAAAAAAAAGTTAGGAAGGGAATTTTAACCTTAACACAGTCTGCACTTGATCCTATGCAGTTTGCGTACAGGATCTGGTAGAGGAGTGGAAGATGCCACTTACCTTACTAAATTTGATTCTTAAACATTTGGAAGGTAAAAATAATTGTGTATGATTGCTCTTTATTGATTTTTCTTCTGTTTTTAATTGAGTTCAGCCTCATATTTTTGCCAGGAAACTTGTAGAAAATTAATATTTAGACTTTTTGTGTGTTGGTTGTTGGACTTTTTAACTAGCAGATCCCAAAGAGTACGTGTTAATGGAATGTTGTCCAATACATTGTTGTCCTCTGCTGGTACTCCACAGGTTTGTGTTTTGTCCCTTCTCTTGTTTTCTTTATATACTGATGATTGTCAGAGTGTTTTTGAGTGGAGACACATAATTCAATTTGCAGATGATTTTGTGATTGTGTCTCTCCTCATTGAGTTAGATGGGAGTAGATCATTCAAGCTCTTCAACGTACTGTATGTATTTTCTAAGGAAACTTTTCATGTGGATGTGTCTTTTATGAAGATGTTTTATTGAATCTATCTTAATTTTTTCTATTATTTGTTGGTATGGCAATTTGAATTTAGGGAACAGGGGTAAATTGAAAAGTATAGTTAAAATGTGCAGTAAGATAGTGGGGACTGTTTTAAGCGCTACCACACAAATTTAGATGTTTAAGGTGACTAAGAAGGGCCAGTTAGTCCTTTCTGATGTCACTCATCCATTGTGTAATGAATTTAAACTGCTTCCTTCTGGCTGGAGATTTAAACTCCCTTTGTGCAAATCAAACAGATATAAAAATTCCTTTGTCCCTGCTGCAATTTGGTTTTTAAGCGATTTATTATAAATGTATGTGTTTTATATGTGTGTGGTGTTGCTACTGTTAGTGCATGTGTACTGCTGTCTACACAAATAATTGCCTTTTAAGGACAATAAAGTTGAAGTAAGTAAGAATTTTCATTTTTGGGTGAACTATGCTTTAAACGTACTGCCTTTTGGTTATTACTGTATATAGTATGTATTAATGTCAGCTTTGTACTTTTTGCGATTGTAATTAGGTTTCAAAATTGATAAAGATTGGTGTTCATTTGTGAAGATTGACTTGTCATACTAAATGTAGAGCTTATTTTCTGCAATGCAAATGAATATTTATTAATATACCAATTAATATTTATTAAGACAAGTGGCTTTGGTGTTTCTGCAAACATGCAGATGCTATGCATACCGCATTTTGCATTTTGCAGAAGTAGTATGCGATTCTGAACACCTGTGTCTCCACATGCGATATCCTTCTCTTATTTCAAAACGACAGGGAGATGTTGTATCACAGGGCCCAGGTGAGCCAAACTTTATGTGTTTAGGACACTGCGAAAATGTTGGGTCCGATTGGGAAACCTGATGAAAGAGGGAGAGGAAAATTATAGAAAGAGCAGCTGTTAATGCATCAGCAGAAATGTGTCATCATTATGAAAGGTGGGGGCTGAGGAGAGATTTGACTAAAAGCGAAGTGCAATAGAACATGATAGGTCAGCCAGCCTGTTACCATGGAGACGCAGGAGGGGGTGGGAGAAATGCTTTTGTACACCCAACACGTTGCTGACCGTGTCTTTGCATGTGGTGTTGTGTATACACACATGCTCCTCTGCTCCTTGGTCACATTGCCTCTGTTCCAAAACCTACATGGACAGATTTATTAAGGCATCACAGCTGTTCTCCCAATGTGAAAACTGTTTTGGAAGAAATATGCATTTTTTTTTTTTTTTACCTCATTTTGGCTAATTCTTTTACAGGAATGCATTTATCATTTGTGAAGTCAATCCATAGTGCATTGTGGTAAATCCAGTGAAATAATAATTAAAAAAAAACTTAGAAATTGAGTATAATTTGTTTAATAGTTAAAAGTATTAATAAAAATAGTTCAGAGTAATTAAAATTCAATGTTGACCCAATCTATATTTACTGTTGTGCTTACTGCACCATTAGCTTAGCAACATGCTAACCCCAAGCTCTATTGAAATCTATTGTGAGTCGAATCAACCGTCAACCGTGCGGTTCGTATGAGGAATGCAATTTGTTTGATTAGATTTTTTTTTTTTTTTTTTTACTTTTATTCAGCAAGGACACATTCAGTTGATCAAAGCTGACATTGAAGCCAATTATAATGTTACAAAATATTTAAGTTTCAAAAAATGCTGCACTTTTGAACGTTGTATTCATCAAAGAATTCGGAAAAATTGCATGATATTTTCCACAAAAATATTAAGCAGCAAATAGTCTTTTCAGCATTGATAATAATGAATAATCAGCATGTTAAATTGATTTCTGAAAGATCATGTGACACTGAAGACTGGAGTAATTCAGCTTTGCATCACAGAAATGAATTACATTTGAAAATATATTAAAATAGAAAATGGTTATTTAAAATGGTATTTTTTTTACTGTTTTGCTGTATTGTTACAGCTTTGGTGATCATAACAGTCCGAGCATAAAAAAAACCCATTAAAAGCATATTCTAATCACAATCTTTAAAATGGTATTGGATGACAATCTATTTAAGTTAGAAATAGGATGCTCCCTTTAAAGACAGCTGCCTTTGTAATTAGTATAAAGCAGGGCACATTACTAGGTTTCGAAAAACAGAGCCCATCAGATTTCTGTTTTCTTGTATTTGTGTCTATACCTTTCATCCCATGACTATTTTCATTTTGAGGCACTGGCCTTCCAACCCACATGACCCCGACAGACGTCATGTTGGGAGCACGGTGTCCACAGCGACATGTGTCAGCATATCAGCAAAACAAGCCACTTCCTCCATTTCAGAACACATGGCCAGTGTGGTGCAAAGTTTTGCAGATCAGGATGTTCATGTCCTTTTTCAACTGAGAGAGAACACATGCATGTGTCCCCTGCTGACAGCAGGATTACAGTGAAAGTCAGATTACATCTCACTGGTCCAAAATGTGACACCTGCCCCTGCGGTGTCCTTGTAATGACAGAGTGTGAAAAGGCCTAAATGCTTTTGGCCCGAGTCCCATCACTTCTTTATTTGCATACAAGTAATCAAACTGGGCAGCTGGGAAGCATGTTTAAACAAACAATTCAGATTTCACCCCCTACTTTTTGGGAGATAATCATTATCTGGTGCCATTTTGCCAATCTCTGCTCTATCTAGTGGGTACATGTCAGTGTAATTCTTATTCAAGCTAACAGGTTTATGTGTTCTCCCACTCTTCAGGTCGTTCCTATGCCTCTGAATTATTATGTTCATGAATAATCTTTTCAATTTACATTTCATGACTTTTTGTTCATATAATGCTAGAGTGCTTTATGCATGAGTCTTAAAACCTTGAAATGGTTTAGCTTCTATTAACACAAGCTCAAATATTTTCATGTTTTACAAAAAAATGTATAAAAGTAAAGTAAAAAGTAAAGTCATGCAACTGGGGTGTAGCTCATTTATAACCTAACTTTAAATTTTTACTTAGGATAATTGTGTTAAGTATTTAAAATGAATATGTTGTTTTTATGTATGAAGATTATTTTGATAAACATGTAAGAATAATACATGTTTTTTGGTCACAGAGCTTATTTTCTACATTAATTTAAAAGCAAATGGAAAATCCCATTGTTAAGGGAATCTGTGATGTAAACTTCTAGATTGGCCTACAAAAATACACCATCACTGCAGCTGTCTATTGTATGTCTTTAGAAGACTTGTGAGACAGGGCACATGTTGTATTGACTTTCATGGAATTTCTTTGGGCACTTTTTTGTAATCTTTGTAGTTCGGCAGTGTGAATAACCATTCATTTCAGTTTGAGAAAATAAGCGGCATTTTTGGCATCCTGTATTTTGATTGACAAGGGTGTGTGAAAAATAATATTGGGTTTATATGGAATATCCCTTAAAGATCGCATTATATTTTCTCAATATACTTTAGTTATATGTTCAGCAATATTCATGAATACACAGCTCCTTTGCATACCTACACATTTCCTGAATTTGCTTTGACATCCATAACACTGTCTCTCACTTCATTAACTGATAAATGGTGCAATTTGCGTTTCATTCTGAATAACAAGTGAGTCATCATCGCATATCTAGGTTTTTTAACCCTTTACTGTATCATCATACAGAATGCATCTCAGTGATTCACCGCAACAAGGTGATTTAAAAGCAGATTTAGCTTAAATTATCCCTGGTTTATTCATCTTCCTTCATGGACAAGTGATCTGTTCAAATGTGATGCCCACCAAATTAAATTACTGACCGCAGCCGCATGCTTTATTCTCTTATTCTCTTATCAACTTTTAATAGCTCAGGATAGTCTCGTCATTCATAAAGACAAAGAGATTATGATAAGTCATTTTCTCTGTAATGGTTGTCATGGATTTTTATATGGTGTTTTAAAGTTTTTATTCATGAAGTTGGCAAATTTTCTTATTTTCTGTAGTTTAACTTGCACAAATTATTATTATTTTTTGCCTCAAGACTAGTACAGTACAAAGTAAATTTTGATTTCAGCCATACATAAATTAAAAAATAAAAAAAAAATAGTTTTTTTGCTTTGGATCTGTTTATGCACTAGAAGTTACATAAGTGACACATTTGACCTTAAAGCTTTGTCACTGACTGTTTATGCACTGATGTCGGAGGTTTGGAGAGCAGAGTTTGATGCTAAATGACTGTTTGTGCACCCCAGGTGGCTCCCCGCTGAGTGAGCTGTCATGGCCGTCCTCTCTGGCGGTGGTTGCTGTCTCCTTCTCCGGCCTCTTCACGTTTGTCTTCCTCATGCTCACCTGCCTGTGCTGCAAGAAAGGGGACATCAGCTTCAAGGTGAGATCTCAGTCCTCATTAGTCATTTCATCCATCAAAATGGCCCTCCAAATTAAAGGAAGATGAGAAATGAACGTCTTCTCCAGCACCTCATTCTCATTTCTTTATAGGCTCAGTTCACATAGTCATTTTTACAACAACCTACAGTATTATCATTTTTGTTTGATTTCGCCTTGTTTTTTTTCACCATGTCATTCAGCCTGTTAGGTTGGATTTGTCTTTCTAGTCATGTACACATGTACCAACAGAGCCTCACAAAGAAAACGTCAATCTTCAGCACTTTTTTCTTCTTCTTCTGCAAAACACAAATGTCTTTGCGTTCCTTTTTACTTCAAGGTTTAAAGTCTCCATTTTCTTCTGCCCAGTTTATGTTTTATCTACTTCTGAACTGTGTATTCTTCAAACCCATGCTAACCTGAAGACAAATGAAACAATCTGTTAGACTGAAGCATCATAGCACAATTAGTCTGACTAGTGACTGTGTTTTTTTATAGACTGTGTCCAAAACCTTGTCAGATTCTTCCTTAGACAGCATTTCCTGATCCAAAGCTGTTTGAAAGGTTGGCAGGATCTTGTCTCTAAAGATTTCTTGCTGAAGTCAAAATCTCAAGCAGTATTGCGTGTATCCTTTGTGGAGATGGCAGTCTCAGTGAAGATGGTGGACAAAGCAAGATAAATTCACTGATAAAAAAAAAATAATACTGTAGAGACTGCAGATGCACTGATATCAAAATCCTGGATGATAATTACTTTGATGCTATGAGAGAAATGAAAACTATTAACCCTTTGGTTTGGATACAGAAAAAAAACAGTAAAACAGTAAAAACTACAATAACTCATTTTAAATGCTACGATTGAATTTAGGCATCACAACACTAATGAAAATGGATTCATATTGGGATTTTCTAAAGATTACCTTTAAAAGTGTTATTCGTATGAATGTTTTCAAAGTATGTAGAATAAAAAATCAGCCAGTGTACACTACAATAAAAAGTTTGAGGCCAGTAAGATTTTATTTTATTTTTATTTTTAAAGATATGAATACTTGTATACAGCATGGACACATTCAATCATTCAAAAGTTACAGTGAAGACACTTACAAGGTCACAAAATGCTTATATTTCAAACAAACACTTTTAAACGTCTGAAAATCTATTATAGTTTCCACAACATTTTTAAGCAGCACTATTATAACTAATGTTTCTTGGGCAGCAAATCTGCATATTACAATGATCTCTCAAAGATCATGTGACACTGAAGACTGGAGACATGATGCTGAAAATTCAGCTTTATGTTAACAAAATGTATTAAAATAAAAACAGTTCTTTTTAATTATAATAATATTTCACACTATTACCATTTTACTGTATTTGTGATGAAATAAATGCAGCCTTGGTAAGCATAAGAGAAAAAACATTTACAAATCTCACTGATACCAAACTCCCAAACTGTATTGTTTATCCAGTATATGGAGACAAATAAATAAACAACAACAACAACAAATGCATGGCTTTCATTTCAGTCAGGATGCTGCATTATAAGATCGCTGCCCATTTAGGCAGCACTGCAGCTCAAACGGTTTAGGAACAGAGCCATAGCATTTCTTTGTGAAGTATGGCACATGTAAACCCAGCACGGCTCTGATGCATGGGTCGATTCAGCTCAGGTGGCTGAAGACTCTGCCTAATAGAAATAGGCTTTGCTCAGCAAGAACGAAAATTAGAAGGGAACATGGATGTTTGACAGAGATATGAACAGACGGGGACAGAGGGATAAGTTGTTATCAGATTTAGTTTGGCACACACAGTTGAGGATTAATGGATCAGAATAAGCGAGCTGTTTATGTGCACATGCACTGCAGCAGTGGGAGAATGGCACATCAGAGGAAGCATCGCAGCACACAGATACAGGCCGTGAATAAGCTGCTGTAAATCCGTGTTCATGGACTGCCTGTTTTTAATAGGATCGTCTGCTCTAAGTGACTGTGAGTGGGTGGATGGTTTGTCCATGTCTGTCCCACACTGGGCTGTCTGTGGCAGACTGTGAAAGTGCTTCTAGTCCAGGAAGTCACAGTGGCGCAGATAATTAGCACGGCATTTGGTGTTCTGCGGAAATCACAGGGATGCCACCCTGTGGAAAGTCTGTCCATGTTTGTATGGCCGTTCAGAGAGAAAACAAGCTGACCCATATAGACTGACCTGGAGGAAGGCAATGGAAAACATGGTTGAGATTGCTGTTATATTTGTTGTTGTGTAGGATTTTCTTGCCTTACTTGCTCTTTCTCGATAAGACATATTATAAGCATGTAACTGCCTGCATGAAGAATTCACATTAGTTCATTCTAAACCTAAATGTGACAACCAAACAAAAGTGATAGTGAGGGTGTATTATAGGCCTGACTGTGCCTATGTAGTAAACCTTAACACAATTGTAGCTACTTAGATAGATACTTCCCACAACAGGGAACTTTCATAAGTCCAGGAATTGCAAACAAAATAAAATGCACCATTGATTTTGACTAATTAATTAATTTAAATGTTTATATAAATAACACTTAGACTTGTAGAATATCATTTTTCAGAATAAAATGCGCAATAGTATAGCTCCTGAATAATATAATATAATATAATATAATATAATATAATATAATATAATATAATATAATATAATATAATATAATATAATATAATATAATAAGGTCTAATTTTGACTACTTATTGCTAATAAATTAAGCAAAATATTCATTCACTGATATGTATAATACACTGAAATGGGAAATTATTGATATATAATATAATATTTATATTTATTAATATAATATAATATAATATAATATAATATAATATAATGGACAACATAATTTGCACACATTACTGTTGTGCCTAATTTGAACTAATAAATTAATCAAAATATATATATTGTTAATACAGTTTGATCTCAGCTGCTAATATAATGAATAAATTTAATCTGATCTAATCTGATCTAATATTATTATTTATATACAAAACCAATACGGTATTCAGGACCTGAATTGACATTTAAAAGGCAATTTAATTTTAAATGGTGCATGTACCACAAAACCCATTCCATAGCATATTTTAGCTGACTAAATCTCTCAAATATTGCTCAGTAACCGAACAGAAACAAAGAAGTGTAGATTTAACTGACATTACCAAAGAGTGCATGGCATTGCTGCATGTGGGGCCAGACCACATCTCTCCATCCAGATTTCACAGTCGTGTTGGTATTAAATGTGACTAAAGCCTCTTTAGAGATTGTGTACGAGCCCCAGCCCCTCTTTCACACACACGCTGCTGATGGAGTGAGACAGCTGCTCTTCCTGAATGGAAAACAGCCCTCGCTCCCCAGCGCAGTGCAGTGAGTGAGCTACAACCATTGCTGGAGTCTAATTGAAATGAGTTGGCTGCTTTACACTGGCGTACTTTTCATCAAGATGCTTGGGCTTCTTATTGTGCATTTGTTGAGAAGAGTCTGACTGTATGGCTGCAGTCCATGGTGGTCGAACATCCCGGGCCAAAATCAAACTGAATACTCTCTACTATCTGTATGTCAGTACATTTGCCAGAGTAGATTTGACTAGATCTCTTAAACAGTTAGACCCTGCTGATAGATACCACAACTACACTGAAAATAGTCTCTTATTAGATGAGGTGGAGTAAGAGTTCATTATGATCAATCTGTCATGCTGTCTTCTTAAGATGTAAGATTGAACAGACTGTCCTTCTCTCAGAGTCAGACTCATCAAAATTGTATTGGCATGTATTAAAACAAATTGTATTAAAATGTACTATATAAGATTATTTACTTACTGTACTGTTAAATAGACAAGCTGAAATGAGAAATGAGACACAAAAAAAAAAAAAAAAAAAATTATAAATACCTAATACATGTACCCATAACAAGAAAAAAAATATTTTAAACTCACCAAGGCTGAATTTATTTATATCACAACCACGTAACATAATAAATAGCATAACACTGTGAAATATTATTACAATTAAAATATTGAAAACATATTTTTGTGTAAACCATTAATGTGTTTTTTTTCCAGGATTAATATGCACTGGGAAAAAAAATAAAATCTGTTTAGAAACAATTTTGGCTTGCACTTTATTTTAAGGTGTCCTTTTTACAGTGTAATTATATATTTAAGATTTGAGAAATATTAATGAACTACGTGTTTTGTACTTACTATATGGTTAGGGCTAGGACTTATTTTAGGTTTACTTGCAGGTAATAACATATAATTTATTGCTATTACAATAGTAAGTACATTTAACATATGTAACAAACACAACTTAAAATAAAGTGTTACCAGTTTTTTACTTAGAAATCGGTAGTAAATTTCACCATTAATTACAAAGAAATGTAAGTAATACATCGGATGAATCATGCAAATGGAAGTAGGGATATTATCTTCTAAAATGTACAGCAATAATCTTTGTTTTATTTGCAATTTTGAAAAATCATTTTGTATAAAGTTAAAAAGAACACCATTTATTTGAAACAGACATGCATCAAATTAATGCATCTGTCCTGAATACAAATATTATTTTCTTAAAAACCACAAACTTTATAAGTAATGATAGATGCTGCCATGTCTCTCACTATGTTTCAGAGCAAATATAATGAATATCTGTAAGCACAAATGGTACAGTAGAGAGAAGCAGGTCAGCATTTCCCAGCCTCTCATCTTATCCTCTTTATCCCAGCATGCACATAAAGCAAGAAAACCAATAGCTCACTTCAGGTTAAAGTTTTTATCAACTGCTGTTGAATAAAGATAAACTGCTGCCTCCAATTCAAATATGTCCTGTTAGCACTTTAGTAATGCACACATAATGCATGAATAACACATTGAAGTATGAAATATTTAGATGGACTGTGTGAATTAAGTAAATTACTTTGCACCCTCAAGTGGATTTAAATGATATTGCATCAATTTGCCTCTGAGCCACATCCCACTCCCGATGATATACGCCACATTAGCAGATACAGTTCAGTCTAGATCTGCTCTTACAGCTGTTTTACATTCAACGTGGAGAAGGAAGACTACATTTTATAAATATCTTACTCAGGACAGTACTAAATAAAAAATAACATGCATTTTGTATGATCTCTCTTGTTTTGTAAACATTTTTCACATTTTCAGAGATTCTGCACGGGGTTCCCAAACTATCGCATGCCACTGTATTATACAGGAAGCTAGTCCCATTCCTGAAAAATAAAGAAATGGATGTTTTTTTCCCTTCCTCAATAAATCCAGCAGATAAGAGATGTTGTCCATTGCACACAAAAAAAAACCCCGACATGTTTATGAGGATATGCAGGCAGAGAGAATGCTCTATTATAAGTAAAGACAGGGCTTCTAGTCATGGACAATATTCATAAGTGAAGAACTGGCTTGCAGGAAGATAATTGTATTGGCCAAAGCTAATAGCAATTTGGAATTTCATTACATAATTTTCATTACAGTCACACAACAGATGCTCACAACTGCTTCCACAACTCTCTGTCAACAACAGTACTGGTTACCTACTAACTAACTACCACGAACTTCAAATGTGTTCAAAAATTTGTTAACCCCTCTAAATCCTGAAAAATTCAATCTAAATTCATTTAAAAGATTTTCCTGTAAAATAAGCATTTTATCAGGTTCCTATTTGTAGTTTTTGGTAATTTCACTTTAATGATTATTTGTATTGACATTGAAGTGAAATAACATACAGTAAACAAAAATGTTCAATATCAAAAGGCACTTAAAGGGGTTTACATATGAACTCTTCTAAAACATTTGGTGCAGTTGCTGATATTTAACTATGCAATTATGATTTCAGTTTGTAAAGGTAATGCAAATCAAAGATATTTTATGAGTATAACAGGCTACTTGCATAAAATGCATATAAATATCAGATGTCACTTTATATCTCCTTATAATATATCTTAGCAAGATGAAATTGAAATGCTTGCTTTTATGATCAAAGCTCTGTGGTTTTTATTGCGGGTGTAGTTTAATGCAATGCAATGATGATTGAGAGATGAACTAATAAATGTTTCTCAAAAGCCACAACCTGAAGGAGGGCATTTTTTACAATGACAATAAAAGGCCTTTCACTTGCTAAAAAGTATAAACTATCAAACAGATGTGGATCATGTACTGCGAAGTTTTGATCATGTTATTTGTGCTTTGAATATGATACAGCAGGCCTTATAGTGTTTTTTCACCTTAACATGTACAGTGAATAAAAATGTAATGTTTTAACCCTGTAATTTATGTAATTTAAAGTAAAATGCTGTCAAATGTATGTTTTTTTTTTTTTTTGCATGTAAAAACTATGAATTACTAGTAAGAAACGGTAAAAAGCCATTCCTAGAAGCTTTCATTTAGTGCTTTAGTGCTGTACAACTTACACATGCTAAATATAATTAATTAAGACTACTGGTTATTAATATATAATATTACTTACTTCAAATGCAAAGTAGTTCTGCACCCTGTTTACTACCCAAATCCAAATTCGGAACAAATACAGGAATTGAATTCATGCTGGTTATGGCACAGATTCAGTACAACAATTCCCCAACACAGATGCTCAACAATAGTCATAATGTGCGAATATGAGCCAACATGTGGAGCTGTGGGAGCTGGATAGGTTATTGGGTCCAAGCATATGATTGCCTAATTTCCGAAATGTGGCATCCAGCATTCACAACAAAGAAAATCCCACATTAGAGGCTTTCATCAGCCATCACGCTGTGACAAAAGAGACCATTCAAATTTCATATTAATTTCACAGTATGCATAAAGCACTAGAACTGATATAAGACTGCAGACTGCAAGTAACGATGCTGAAACTTCTGCTTTGCATCACAGGAATAAATTGCATTTGAAAATATATTACAATAGAAAGCATTTATTCGAAGTTTCTGTGTGCTTTTGTTCCCTGCAGGAGTTTGAAAATACGGAGGGGGAAGAAGGCCGAGCTGACCTTTCCACTTTAGCCTCCCCCAGCTCTCAGAATGACCCCGAGGTTTATATCCTGCCCCTCACGGAGGTTTCACTACCTGTGTCCAAACAGCCTAGCAAGTCATGTAAGAATCTGCACGGTTTGTCATTATTTATTTATTATTCACAAAAGGAGGTGTTTTGAATAATGCAAAGATTTTTTTTCTCCATGTTTAGAAAATGCCAAGCAATGAAAGGGATATTGAATGCGTGCTGGTCATGTGATTCATGGTGGCAATCATTAGGAGGCATGTTTTTAATGGAAAACATGATTTAGATGCTGATTTAACACTGCCTGTGTTAACTGTGGTGTTTAGAGTACATCACTGTAACACATTGCAATGCTGGTTGCATTGTTTCATTAATAAACAATACAGGAAGTGAAGTGCCACACTATGCTGATGTGTGTCCCTCACATTCCTAATGGCCTTGTGACAGGAAGGGTAAACAACAGGACTATGCCCATTGTGAACGGATGGTTCCGGAAAAAGAGCAGTGGCCTTGTTTATGTTCTCACAGTGCAAAGAGGGGTGGAGAGCGAACCGTCTCTGGAAACAGAACACACGTTTGTCAGTTGCATAATGCGTGTGAGACAGGCCCAGAGGACTCCTGGCATGATGGATGCATGTGAACTGGGCTGCAGAAAGGGAAGGAAGTTATCAATGCATGGAAGCACTGGAGAGTACAGATGGAAATTAAGATGTTTTTAACAGCAATATTAAAACAGATATGAAACAGATGTGTCCCAAAACCAAATCAGCTGTACATTTTCATCTCTTTACAAGTTATTGATTTCTTAGTAGTGCTTTCCAAGGCAACCAACAAAGGCTTATGCACATATTTGAGGTTGAAAGTTTTGTAAAACACATTACCTATCTAGAAAAGTTTTTTTGAAAGAAATGCATTCAGCAAGACTGCATTATATTGATCAAAAGTGACAGTAAAGACAGTAAGGTTATAAAAGATTTCTATGTCAGCCCCAATATATTCGGGCATCTAGAGATTGAGTCCCAGCTCGCGGATAATTCCCTTCCTGTCTAGGTACTGTCCTGTTATGATACAGGCAAAAAAAGCTAAAAAAAGCTCTTCTTTTGAACTTTACTTCCATAAAAAAAAATCCCAAAAAAAATTATTACAGTCTCAACAATGATAATAATAATCAAAAATGTTTCTTGAGTAGCAAATCAGCATATTAAAATGGTTAAAAGCATATATATATCACACACATTCTAAATATATCCTAACAAAATACATGTCCATATAGAAGCAGAATGACCTCTATTACCACCTAGTAACCACTTAGGACACCCGATAAACTGCAAACCAATGCAGAAAACCTTACCAGCTACATAGGAACACCCTGGCAACCGCTCAAAATGCCTGGCCACAATGGCAGCAAGTTTTACACAGGCTGACAACATTAACAGGTTCTTCAGAATTGATAAAAATCTACTGAATCTACTACAGTTGATTTTGCATCAAGTCAAATCCAGTCACTCGGTGGCTGACTGTGTGGAATCTGGAGGTGGAAGAAGCCGTGCAAGTCAGGTTTTCTCCCTATGACTCACGCTCTCTTGTCTGCGTAGCGCATCAGGGGAGGGTGAGGGAGACAGCGGGATGCTGGCTTGAAACACAGGCACGGATTGGACAAAAGAGTTTTAGGAGCCAGCCAATAGCCTCTGGACTGTTCGTCGCCCGTGGTTACAGCCATGTGATTGGTCCAGGTGTTGCAGAGGGAGAGGGTAGCACTGAGTCCCTCGTTGAGAAGGCCTCGGTCATGGTTAAAACGCTCCCTTTCCATCCTCCCCCTCTTGTTGTATTAATGCAAAGAGCCAGAAATGAACACTTGACTGGTTCCTGGTGTTTTTTCACCTCCCAAACTACATTCACAGGTTTTCATTGACTGCGACATAAGCTTCAGTCTGGAAGAGGTTGAGCAGGGAGAATCAGAGAAAGAGGGGATCACATTTATGGCCCTAAAATGCCTACTGCAGACATTTTCTTTGTGCTTATTCATGAAGCTGTGACTTTTATTCAAAGCAGCTTATAGAGCGTTTAATGCAGATTTCTCAGCTCCGGCCCTCAAGGTCCACTGTCCTGCAGAGTTAACCTTCATCAAACTCACCTGTCTATAATAACCTTGATTTGCTGGTTGTTTAGGGTTGAAGCTAAACTCTGCAGGACAGTAGACCTCGAGGAACAGAGTTCAGAAACCATGGGAACTGAACCAACAATCTTGTCATTACTAGCACCATGCTTGACCAGTTGTTGAGCTATGGGAACAAATCCTACAGTGTATAACACTATGTCACTTTATATAATAGTAAATGCATACATCCCAATATAAAGTCGACATGAAATGGAAATTGTGATCTTCTGTTCCTCCCTGTTGAGATATACATCTGTGTGAAATCGTTTCTTAATGCGGGATTTAATTTTGTCCTTTGGGAATTGATAGGACTGCTTTTCTTTAAATTAAATATTAGTAACTTTTTCCATTATACAGTAGATCAATTATTCCAAAGATACTTTAATTTTAATTTAAAGACATTTTCTGACATACTTCACACTTGTGTGAAGACAAAGGAGCACAGATCCATGAATGAATGTTCCGAAGTGAAATTAAACTTCAACGGAATAAAGTTTAAAATTAATTAAATTGAATTAAAGATTAATAAATGTCAACCATGCAATCCGCAAATTAATTGCAAAGTTTAACCATAATAGAGTATAAGTTTATCATTTGCTCATATTTACACACGCAAGTGAATTTTAAACAATTCCAGAGAGAAAAGGGAACTTTGTTACTCGCACACAGTTTTCTAGGCGCACAGCTGCATTTACATGAATCACGCACATGTGTTTCAGATAGCGCACGAACACCGAACTGAATCTTCTGAACAGACACATACACATAAAATTATGTCAAAATACCCATCTCGACAATTATTCAGGTAAACACAGTTATGTCTCAAGTAAATGAAAATAGCTGAGAAAGAAATGGGATATGTCATGTGTATCATTATATCAGAGCCGTGCATCAGGTCTTAAAGGGACAGCGGCCTATAAATACTGCTGCTTTCATTAATGACCATCAAACAACAAAACAGTTCTCTTGTCTCTTTAATTATTTTAAACTTTCTTAGTTAATCTAGTAGTTTTTGCTGTGGTATCAAAGAAGTACTTCGCTTTAAGTAATAAATGGAAACCAAGTTAAACTGAATAATTGTTCTTTTCTTGCTGATCCAAAAAAAGTATCTGATCCATGGGTCAAAAACTGTAATATAATTTGAACAGTGAGATCATCCGTGACCACTGAACAAGTATATTATGCACAAAAAATATTGGCCGATATATCGTTATCGATATTTTTTTACTCCCTAAAATCGTATCCGTATCGGCCTCAAAAAAAATAAATAAAAAAAATCTAGTAAATACTGTTATTACGCAACCCTGTTTAAGTACCATGCTACAGTAGTTTCATACCAGAATCAACACCAGAATCATACATATATCACCAAATCACAAAATTTGATGTACAGTATTTTCTCTTCCAAATTGGAAGTTCACATAATATAACTCATCTTAACACATGTGAAATCCCCTTATCCATTTAAGTTGGCAATTTTACTCTGTATGAAGTCTTTTGTCGACACATTAAGTAGAATTTCTCTTCTAGTCAGTGTGCAATCGTAGACCAGCCTGGACTTTCTCGTGCAAATATGCTGCGTTTTAATGCATTTTTAACATGGCCCAGGGCTGCTCTGGGAATGCCAGGAGTGGGACAGGAATGCACAACTCACAGATTCCACAGAAATCATATAAAAGGCCAGTTCAAGTCTGCTGAAGAAAAGAGAGATAGTTGTGTCAGGAATGGGGGGGTCAATGCTGTGACAATCCTGGCTTTGAGCGGCAGAGAATGGGCTGTGTGTCTTTGGCTGGTACGGGGGTACCAGGCGCTGCTGCTCTGTGGACAAAAGCCACAATGTAACTGTGGCGGGGAGTGTGAGGGGCTGGAATGAGAAGCTTCTGGAACGCTGCAGAGGAGGAGAACAGTTTAGTGCATTAATACAGGGATGGGTCTGTGAGGCGCACACACGCACACTGTGAGACCTGCTGGTAGCGCAGGAGGAGGTGTGTGGGGGGCTCGTGTTAATGACAGAGGTCTTTCTGCTGCTCACAGTGCTTTATTTGTTTACAATTGCCCCATAGTCTCTGAAACAGACAGAGGGAAGGGGGCAGAGGAGCGAGGGTTATTATGTGCTCATGGCATTGCTTGAGTGAGCAGACGCATTTGGCATGTGCCGAGCTGTGCTGCGGACAGACGTCCAGATCCTGTTGGGACACTTGGCACTTTAAACACCGATCTCAGCAGAAGCCCCTTGGTTTACCGCAGCTTCAAGTTGAGTTGGCTCCAGCTGTGAGCTCCAGCGGTGTGTATTATGGGAATGTTGTGGGATGCAGTATCTCAGCGCGAGGAGATGCGCTCTGTCTCTGGGAAGGTAGACAGACAGGGCTGCTTTCTCAGCTGTTCGAGGGCTTGGAGGGTTAAACCCCTGGCGTGTGAATGGAAACATGGAGAACTGGAGAAGAACGGCACCTTCATTATATGGTTAATTGCCAGACAAAGAAAGCCACTCTTCGTCCTTATATTCAACATCCAAGCTTATCTGAAGAATTATGATGGTTCAAGGTGGGACTAAAGTTGTCTAAATTTTTGTGACAAATTTCTTTAATTTTAAATCCTCCATGCGGTAGTTTGAGATAACCATGGTTCTTGTGGGTGTGCCTCCCTGGATATTGCTCATCCATTTATACGCCAATTCTGAATGTGTATTGTCTCTCTGTTTCCCTCAGTTCAGCAGCTGAAGTCTACAGATCTTGGACGCCACAGCCTCCTCTACATCAAAGAAATGGGACAGGGCTGGTTTGGCAAGGTGAGCCCTTTTATAACTGACGGTAATTTGGTGCTGAGAAAATAGCAATGTTTTTTGAGTACCGTACTCTCAAGGCTGAATTTATACACAGTACAGTGTACGCATTATGTTACCGTAATCTCTTTATGAGCTACCATTATACAAACGGTTTAATTTTAATTGCACACCAAGTGTCCACTCTTTTTAAACCGGGGCTGTCAGTTTCACAAGCGGCAGGTGTGAGCCCTGTTAATGTGCGGTTTGGACTGGCTTTCAGGTTTTGCTGGGCGAGGTGAATGCTGGACTCAGTACCACACAGGTGGTGGTTAAGGAGCTAAAGGCCAGTGCCAGTGTACAGGAGCAGATGCACTTCCTGGAAGAGGTCCAGCCTTACTGGTACACACCTTTCCTTTCTCTCTTACCCATTTTTTGTTACAATTCTTGTTACTCCCTAATTTTTTTTACTCATCTTATGCTGTATGCTAAAATATTTTTTTTTTTTGTCAGTACATCTAATTTGGAGGCACAAAGGGAAGCAACATTAATGATAGCTCTTATTTATAATGTGTAACTAAACGGTTTCTCATGTGAGCAGTGTTTTGATGTCTGAGTGTGTGAATCCCACAGGGTGCTCCAGCATCCAGCCCTCCTGCAGTGTCTGTCCCAGTGTTCAGAAGTCACACCCTACCTGCTGGTTATGGAGCACTGCCCGCTGGTAAGCCACTGAGTACCAGCTGCTTCGCTCACCATCTTCACTTCAGTACATACTCTGAGTTGGTCCAATTAGATTCTATACTAGCAGTCAACAATCCTCTTGACATGAAGTGCCATTTTTACACTATATCCATTATTACACAATGTATTGAAATAGCATCCCCTTTATTTACTTAGTATAGTTTTGAGAGCAAGAAACTACAAACCGCATGAGTTTTTGAGTCCAAGTGGCTGTGCTGTTCAATTGACCCTTCTTTAAGCCACGCCCTTAAAAATGTTGACCAATCTGAGCTTAGCAACTATATCGCCATAGAGTATAATCAGACTTTTGTTCTTTTCTAATGTAAGTCTATGGAGAATCTGTGGCTTTGGGTAGTTTACTATGAGTAATGATAATTAAAGATTTAACAGTACCATAAGGAGGATGTTGTCATAATGTTAAAAACAGCTTATCAAATGAGGATTTTTTTTAGATGGTGGTGTATCTTGATTCTGAATTCCCAGTTTGAGTAGTTTAATCACTATATGGCATCATTCAACATGTAATTAGGAAAAACAGCATTGCTTTGTTTCATTCCGAGACAGAAAATAATAACATTGAATTTATGAGCACATTTAACTAAAAAACGTGCTGTTCACTGACCGCTACCAGCTGGTCTGAGCATCCTAGGGGGATGGAGCTTAGCATAGGGTTAATTGAACAGCTTAATGCTCCCTCTGCTGGTCATATTAGAAATTGTGCATTTGCACAGTTACAAACTGTACAGTGGTACCAGAATTACAGTTGCTCACTATAACAAAAATTAGCATTCCTGCTGTACTTAAGAATGCTGTTTACTCAATACAGGGAGATGTTAAAGGATACCTCCGTAGCTGTCGGGCAGCAGACTCAATGACCCCTGACCCTTTGATTCTTCAGCGGATGGCATGCGAGATTGCTTCTGGTCTTCTGTATCTTCACAAACACAATTACATTCACAGGTGAGGATACACTAACCTTTGGCCTTTCCCTTGCATATTGATTGTCTCTGTTATTTTTCACCCCACCGCTCACTGGACGTCCAGCTCTGGTGTCTCCTGGCAACAATATCCTGGTGCTGCCTGAGTACATGTCACAGACTCCAGCATCAGTGATTTTGTTGCTGGGGGAAAACCCCTTGCTCAACACACATCATCAATTATTTGTGTCACCAATGAAGAAAATGTGAGGTGACTTCCTTTGTAATGAAAGTTTGCCAATGACAGGAACTATAAATGATGCAAACATTGCTCCACTCTGTTCTGTTCTCAGTGACCTGGCCCTAAGGAACTGCCTGTTGACTTCAGAGCTGGCAGTCAAAATTGGAGACTATGGCCTCAGCCACAGCAAATACAAGGTGAGTCTATGAAGGCTTTTATTTTTAGCATTAGCAGCCATGCTCACGCTATTATTTTGATGTTGTCTCAGTATTACTTTTTACTAAATATCAGTGCATCCTTTCCCTTTGTTAGGATGACTATTATGTGACAGCAGATCAAATATGGGTTCCTCTACGCTGGATTGCCCCAGAACTTATTGATGAAGTCCATGGCAATCTCTTAGTAGTGGACCAAACCAAGTCCAGCAACGTCTGGTGAGAAATAACAGGGGTTATCAGCCTTTGTATTAAATTGCAATCTCTATTTTATTAAATTTTTTTGTATAATTTTTTACAGGAGGATAAACGTATATATAAAATATGCAGTGATATTTTCACTAAAACATAACCTGAGTGCAAAGATGAACAATAGTATTACAATCAGGATGTTACTAATTTTGCAAATGATGAACGCAGAACTAGCATGCAGAACTTATTCAAGTGGAGACAGACATGTTCTTCAAGAATTTGACAAGCTTAAGCACAAAACACAAAGCTCAGCACCTTTCATAAAGGTGACAATTATAATAAAAATTTGCAGCGTACTATATCCTGAAGTATATTGCTCAATTCTGTGAAAATTCCTACAAACTTTGGAATTAAAAGGCATAATCAACAAAAAAAGCTTGAGAACCTCTGCCCTGTGACATACAATAGGCTATAAGGAGAAAATAAAGCTCCAGACTTTTTGTACTTTAAATACATTTTAGACCAACAGACATTTTGCTGAGTCTTATGTTTCTGTGTTCTAAATTTTATTTTATTTTTTTCACTCTGCAGGTCACTTGGTGTGACGATATGGGAGTTGTTTGAACTGGGTAATCAACCTTACAGGCACTTTACTGATAGGCAGGTTTTAACATATGCTGTAAAGGAACAGCAGCTCAAACTGCCAAAGCCCCTGCTGAAAGTGCCTCTGTGTGAACGCTGGTGAGTCGTCTCACAAGTCCAAATCATCATTATGAGCCACCCATCCCCTTACGACTGCCAATGGCAATGACCACATCCAAACCAATCAGTGGTCCTCTCCAAAGACACACCCACCAATCACTTTGCTTTTAAGTACATGTAAAGCAATCAATATCTTCCAACCACAGTTGCCTCCACCTGCCTCCATTTCCTTTGGCAGGACCAACAAATCAATACTCCTCAAATCCTGTGTAGTCAATCATTCATTTCCCCCTCTGTAAGGCCATCAGTCATACATTTATCCAGTCCCGGAAGCACACAGTCATTAATTTTACCCCTATACACGCCAATCATTGTCCATTTAATCAAGAGCAGTCATGCGTACAAGTATACCACTCCATTCCCAACATGATACTAAACAATCAATGACCCTACTTTAAGACCACAAGGATACTATCATGCTAAATTGTTCATATTTCAAAACATCAAAAATAGTTTCTGGATATCATCCATACTAGCATCCATTACCCATATTACAATAAGATAATAAAGCATTGATAATAGAGCAAGGGTCTCCAGCCACCCATTTTATAAAAAATAAAAATAAAAATAAAAACAGCACATGCTGGTTAGGTATGTTTTGAAGCATGTCTACTGGTTTGTGCTGGTTTAAGCTGGTCATGAGCTGGATTAAGCTGGTACTAACCTGGTCCTGAACAGGAACTAGTTGCTTAGGACCAGCACATGACCAGCTAAGGACCACCTTAAGCCAGTTCATGAGCAGCAAAGGACCATCTTAAACAGCTCAAAGCAGCATCCATGCTTCAAAACATACCTAACCAGCATATGTTGTATTTTCAACAGGGCTTGCTCCTTTAGAGCTACTGTCCTGCAGACTTCATTACCAACCCTGCTCAAATACACCTGCCTGTAATTATCATGTAACCCTGAACACCTTTATTAGCTGGTTCAGGTGTGGATGGAGCTGAAATCTATAGGATGGTAGCTCTCCAGGAGCAGGGTGGGAGACCACACTAAGAAGGGATTAGCAAATTATACAACAACACAGTTTTTTCCCCTATTCCATTCTAATCCCTACAGTAAACCAGTGGAGTTTCTCATAAATTTTAGTTTTTAGTCTAAAATATTTGCTTTTCTGTCGTGTGTGTGAGCAGGTATGAGATATTGCAGTTCTGTTGGCTGCAACCCGAGCAGAGGCCTGTTGTGGAGGAAGTCCATCTCCTGCTAAGCTACCTGTGTGCTAAGGGTGCAACTGATGCTGAGGAGGACTTTGAGAAGCGCTGGAACTCTCTCAGGCCAAGTCTGGGCTCCAGCAGCTCTCACAGGACTCCTGCACCTGAAGTAGCCTCTTCTACTTCTTCTTCATTTCCTCTACTTGAACACTTCTCTATGGCAGACAGCTTCCAGTCTGAGAATGGGGATGATATATTGACAGTAACTGAGACCAGCCAGGGGTTCAACTTTGAGTATAAATGGGAGCAGGCACGAGCGGAGCAGCCCTACTGCTCCTCTTCAGCTAGTGGACCACTGGGAAAGAATAATCCCCATTACCAAGATGTGTATTACCCTCTTAGCAATTCCATGGGTAGCTGCAAGGGTGAGAGCCTCCCTCTTGGGGTTTCTCCATCCTACTATGAGTCAGACCATCCAGGTGTGGTTCCAGTGCTAAGTGCACACAGCCCCTCAGTAAGTAGTGAGTACTACATCCGCATTGAGGAGCCAGTTGAATGCAACATCAACTTAGAAGACACCAATCTTGATTACAGCCCAACACCTGAAGCCAGCAACAATAGCTTGTCCTCCGCAGGCAGGAAGAGCCCCATTGGGTCTCAGCCAAACTCCTACTGGTCAGCAGCTAAAGAACCCAACAGTAATGATTATGATTCAGATAGTAGCCTAACCATTGAGCCACTCCAAAGAAGAGTTCCAACCTCGGTAGAGATAAACCAATCAGAAGTCTATTTTTCTTCCAGTGACAGGCACAATTTACAGTGTGAACAATCACCTCAAGCAGGGCCAGCTGTTCATTTGATAAGAGGGCATGGTTCAGATTCTTATCAGCAGAGAAGAGGGTCAGGAAGCCTCTGCCATAGACTCGAGGAGGTAAAGGAAAGCCCACTTGGAGTTTCAGTCTCTCTTAGCAGTCCCAGCTTGGCACATTGTGACCCATACCTTGAGTCTAACCAGAGAACTGTAGAAAGAAGTATGGCCAATAAGGCCTATTATGACATGATGGGCCCCTTAGAAAAGAGCGTGCCAAAACCCCACTACATGAGCATTGATATTGATGCCGGTGATGGCCTTCTTTTGGGCAGGGGGAGTGCTGATTCGGAAGATGATGAAGATCTGTTTTCTCAGAACATGTTAACTAATTGGAACTCCAACCACTCAGCAAACAACAACAGTTTAAGCGATCGTACTCAAGCTGTGGGTTTTCGAGATGCATACCTTGATTTACGTCACCCAACACCCTCTTCTCAAGTTGGGAATTTGAAATCAAGAGCGTTGAAGACAAGCAACAGTTGCACATATAATTCCATCGATTCTCTCAAAGACCAATCATACATGGATACTTTGGATAGTATGCCCACTGCTAGTAAACCTCATGCTGACTCAGAGGGTGGTGAATACCTACATTTAAGCCCTGAAAGTACTCAGGATGTTGAATCATCTTCCAAATGTCATTCTGTCACAGAAAGTCAGCCTATTCATACACAGCAGAAGAACATTGCTCATAAACATATAAAAAACAACACATCAGACTTTCATGCAGGAGGTTGCTGCAGAATGAATCCATCAACTCTTCCATCAGAGCTTGTATTGACTAAAGAAAACGTGTTGCTTGAGACAAGGATATCCCCTGCACAGAAACTGAAACTTGGGACAGACGGTTCTGCTGAAGTTTGTGTAAAAATCGTGTCATGCCCTATGGATCTATCTAAAACAGTTTTAGAGTGTAGCCATTTGACAGACAGTAGAATGGTGCCCAACAACTCCAGGATCAGTCTAGTGGAAATTAATGACTGCAGCGATGACCGCATGGACATACCCACTGGAGTTTTAGCAGGTAATACCTTGGAGTATGCAGAGGTGGGCAATATTGACCTAACTCATAGAATACTGCGGAGTGAGACTGGGTCCAGACACTGTGAGGACACAATTAATCTTCCCTCTAGCAGCAGTCCATGTGAGGCCTTCAGCCCTGATAGTTACCACATGTCCATTCAGCCGAAATCCTTAGACAGTGGTTATGACACAGAGAATAATGAATCCCCAGAGTTTATCTTTAAAGACTTTGAAGGGAATCCAGCCCTTAGCACTAGTGTAGAATCAGATGAATGTGACATGTTGCTCAATATGGACCTAGATGAAGATGTTAATGTAATGCTCCTGCATCCATCTAGCAGTCATGTACCGCTGTTCAGCCTTGGTGAGAGGAATCAGTACAGAGACTCTGCTTATTTTTCTGACTATGACATGGAGAATGACAAGAGCCCCAGTGAAGGGGTCCAAATGTTCTTCAATCGCCAAGATGAGGATGATGCCTTTGATCTCAAAGCCGAAAAAGAGGGCTCAGAAAAGACATTTGGGAGAGAAGGTCGTAGCATGGAGAGTGAGAAGAGAAATGGCATATCTGTGACAAAGGACAACAGTGCTGCCCTTAATGTTAAACAGTTGTGTCTTAAAAAGTCAAACCCAAATCTCTGTCCATCACCTGCATCAGTTCCAATGATATCTATGCTTTCGCCCTTTCCTCCAGAGATGGGGGGTTGCTTGACCAAGGAGTCAACTCCAGATGATGGTATTGGGCTGGAATCTGATCACTCTGGAGAGGAACCAAATTCTGAATGCTACTCGTCCACAGTGTCTGAAGGCTCTTCCTCAACACAGGAGGCCTCAGGTCTGGAGGAGCAGTTTAATGGAGACACCGGAGACTTCTCCTCAGCAGAGTCATTAGGCTCAGACTCTACCATAATAGAATTCAGTGGGGAGATAATCCAAGCAGAGGAGCAAGAAGCCAGTAACAAAGTGGACAATCCGGAGCTTCCAAGGGAAGAAAACAAGGTGGAAATGGAAGATTCAGCAGAGAGAGGTGCCATAGGTTCAGCACTTTCAAAACCAAAGCGTGATGAATCTTTGGAGAATATTCTTCCAGCCTTGCCAGAAGACCTAGATGTTCCAGCTCCACTAGGGAATGTAGAGGAAGCAGATGAAGAGGATTCAGAGGATAGTGATGAGTATGATGAAGTACTTTGTAGCTACAACATACAGGAGCAGAGTGATGAAAGCGATGAAGAGTTCCCTGTGGTGCCAGTCGTTGTGAGCGATCGTAGCAGTGCACGCCATCTACGCAGCCTCCTCAAAATGCCCTCCTTACTAACACAGTCCTTCTGCGATGAGCTGGAGAGCAAGAAAAAAGCAGTGTCATTCTTTGATGATGTCACCGTGTTTCTGTTTGATCAGGTTTGTAGAATTATATCTTGTAGTTTTGAGGCAGTGCGTTTAGAAGCATGCTATTTTAATTTCAGAACAATACATTGATTTGCGCAGTGCTTAAATGACTCACATCCTGTGTCTTGCTGTGTATTGACTCAGGAGAGCCCCACAGGTGAGCTTGGGGACCATAGTTTTCCTGTGGATGAAGAACCCACTGGCCAGGCTTCAGAGGTGGAGCTGCCACGACCCCAAAATAGGGTCACTACCCCTGAGGAATCACCAGGACAGAATGTCTCAGAAGAAAGTGAGTGTTCAATAACAATTCCTGGATATTTCCTCTTGTTTAGTAACAATTGACAAGCCTCTCACTCTAAACAGGTGGGTCATTTCAGTGGCAAGATGATTTTCCATTGATTCAAAGCCCTTCAACATCAGAACCTGGTTCTGAAGAGATCGCCACACCACCCAACTCTCCCGTCACGTCTCCAGATGAAAAACCAGCACCACCGATTTCCAGATTTAGTGTCTCTCGTTTTTCCATTACGCATGTGTCTGACTCTGACATGGACTCCATTGGAGGTCAGTTCTGCTAACACAGGCTATGTTCACACTGCAATCAAATACGACCCAAATCAGATTTTTTGCTCACATGTGACTCAGATCTGTTTTTGTCATGACAGTGTGAACGGCATAAGCCACATGGAATCTGATCTTTTCAATTTCGATTTGTGCCACTTCCTTATATGGTACTAAATCCGATACAGGTCAGATGTTTTGCGATGCGACCACAGTGTGACTAGTCATGTCGGAATTCATTTGACTTTTACATCACTCTAGATCGAAATTCGTCATAATTCCGCGCTGATTGGAGACACTTAAATGATTTTACATACCTAAAGTTAAGACAATTGTGAAAGGTAATCCATGAAGTTTGATGTGTCAGAACTTTGATGTGACAGAAGTATTACAATGACAACTCTGCTGTATAAAAGCAAAACATGAGAGCTCTTGTCATAAAAGTTTCAAAACTCTGCTCTCTTTTGTCCCGTCCTTGTCTTTATTTTTCATATTGCCTTTTTGCAGCAGATCACACTATAAATAAAACACATAATTGCTTACCTTATGTCCTCCATGTTTACTTTTGTATAACAGTGCGCTGTGCAAGTGTTGCCAAATCTATAGTTTTACTGAAGAATTAGGCTACTTTTTTCCACTGTTCCCGCGGGTTGTTTGAATCAGTGTTAATTTTGACAGCAAATTCGGATTTAGTCTTAGTCTTAGTCTTTTGAATAACACACCATTTAGTTTTAGTCACATTTTAGTCATCTAAAATGTTTTAGTCTTAGTCTAGTTTTAGTCGACTAAATATCATAAGAGTTTTAGTCTTAGTCTAGTCTTAAGTCTTAGTCTAGTTTTTTTTTAGTAGAACAAAGTCAACTTAGTTGACTTGACTAAATGTTTCCATTAGTCTGTTATGGAATGGTATTTATAAAATAAACATAAGGCCTGCTCTCCATGAAAAATATACATGCTCTCTGAAAAAGATATGCATTCGTCCTGAATGATATGCAATGCATATGACATTCTTTCAAGATGAAGTACAGTATTATTGAAATAGACAACCACCTATATTATATTTGTATTGTATGTTCATTCTATTTCTTTATTTGTGCTATTTACACAAAGTTTAAATTTTTTTAAGTTTGTTTTTGTTCATTTAAAATAGCACTGCATAGTCTTCACTGTAAAATAAAATACACAATCAAACCAAAATGTATTCAGACACCTTCAACGTTTTTTTTTTTTAGTCACTAGTAAAACAATATAATCTATTCTATCTGGTTTTTGGATTGACTTTGGATAAATTCTTGTTAAAACTACTAAGTAATTCAATAAAGAGCAGTGATTGATTTACTTTCATTTTCATACATTAAAGACACTGACAGCAGAGCTAGTAAATTAGGCGCGGTCACTTTAAGAGACAAATGCATCCATTATAAAGATACGCATCCGATTTCTTTCCAACTCTTTACTTTCACTGAAGGCATAACTACAGGCTTTTTCGAACACACTTTCCAAGACGGGTATTTCGACATATTTAGTATGTATTTGTTGTCGGTACAAAAGCAAGAAGACTTTGAGACGCGTCTCTGCTTGCTCCCTGAACACCAGAACACCGCGCTGCTGAATTGAGCTCTTTCACTTTTCGCTCTTTTTCTTATGTTTATTTAAAATGCGATTTGTATTTGTTCGTTCGGGTGCAGGAGGACGCAAACGTCCTGAAGGAGAGCTCGGTTCAGTGTTGCGCGAGTAACCAGCTGCTCAGTTCAGGGCATCGCGGGGCTGAAGCCAACTTGATGTGTTGAATGCTCGGAGCACGTTATAAAACGTATTCTTAAAATACACATTTCAGTTTTAATAAATGCTCATATTAAAACATAGCATTACACATAAGTAGTTACAAAAATAATCAGTGATACATTTACGACCCCATAAAAATTTGGGTCGCAATGGCATTTCAAAAGGTCGCAGTGTAGTTCCCTGTGTAAACAACTTAACTGTTATGAAAACGTCCTCGAAACTGTGCTAATTTCTGCAAACTCATCTTTGTTCTCTTTTCTGTGTAACTGCTGCTGCGTTTGTTTAGCTGTTGCGCTTGCATTTGCCGCGGCTTTTTAAAATGGCTCGCTGCTTCTGCATAGATCAACCTACCCTCAAAGATTCGCTCTGATTGGATCTCTTCTCCATTCGTCCCTCCCATATATTTTCGTCTCATTTTTATTCGTTGACTAAAGTGTCAGTTATATTTCGTCACGTTTTTCGTCATATCTGACTTTTTATTTAGTTTTTATTTAGTTTTCGTCCTTGAAAAAGGTTAGTTGACGAATATTTTTCGTCATAGTCTTCGTCAACGAAATTAACACTGGTTTGAATACATTTTGGGAAGCTACTGGCCAAATTTTGTTGTGAAAATCTGGAAACCCTGTTCGCATTGTTCTTTTGTGCATGCAGGTCAGTTCAGAACAGTGAACTGTTCACACTGGATATCTGATATTTTCCACATTTAAAACAGCGTGAATAGCTACACACACACACACACACAAAAATGGATCTGAGCAAAAATTGGAATTGAGCACTAAAGCTCGCCATAAAGACATGATTGATAGAGTTTAGAAACATTAGGTGCTAGATATAATGCTTTTGAGTTTGTTGCTGTATGCAGGGTTGACATTGAAAGTTAACTAGCTTTCTCTTTTTGTCACACAGGTAACAATGAGAATGGGGTCCAGGAGTGAAAGGGTCAATACCCATTTAATTGAAGAGGTGTTTAGAACCCATATGGTTTGATTTGGTCTCATCAGACTGGGGGCTTTCCTGTATCGCTATATATTTTTGCTCTTTTAAATGTGCTGGACAAAAGGGTCCTGTCAACCTGATATGCTGTTTGGACACAGTGCCTCATATTGTAGTGGATTAGCCAGCCCTTCCCTTTGTGTTTCTAGACAGATGTTGGTTAAGTGACAGTTTTTGGAGGACAACAGTTTTAAAAACAAGGAATGATCTGTATAAAAACATATTTATTATCTATGTATTAGAACATGAGGTAAGACGATTATAACTTATTTGCACAATTCAGTATCAGTATCATGCTGAAATCATCTCTTTTATTTCATTTTACACATACAATATAGATGCAAGGCTGCTCTCCTCGTTTGCTTGTCATGTCAATATGTGGTTTACAGTCTGAAAGATCTGTCATAGTGCTTTACATTTTTCAGTTTGACCCAATGAGCTGCATAAAATAGTTTCAAGATGTTCTGCCCCATAAAAGAAAGACCCACATTTATTATTGAGGGTGCAAAGAAATATATACATTGAACCCCTCAATACAAGCTGCAAAAATGTGATGTTTTCTATATTTGACCACTTTTAACTAACTTTAGCTCAGGAGTGTTAAGGGTATGGTACAAAAGTAGATATATTAACAATATAAACCATCACACTTAAATTCCTCATACAGTCTTAAACAGTGTTTTGCTTTATTTTTAATGCCGAAGAACTTTTACAACTACCTGCACTTTCATTAATGACTTAGGATATCTTTATACATCTCTTATCCCATAATCAAGTACTTAATCAAAATCAAGATCTAATGTATATCTTATTAAAAGTGCAGTTTAATCACTAACTCTTAACACTTCTTCTCTGGTTAGATTTTTAAACCCCTAGACCAAAATATACAACATATTTTATGGATGACAGTGATATATTACAGTATTTTTTTTTTTTTTTGCTGAGAAGCAATAACAGTATTGCAAGAGAACAGATAACAGACGTACTATTTTTGCTTCAAGTATTATGGTAGCATGCATATATATGGTAGCTCACATATGGGTCATTCCTGTTATGCAGCAATTCAAACTTTCAGAAATACAAGGCACTTTAACACTTTAAAAAAAGTTCACGTGCTACATTCTGTGTGCTCTGAGGTCAGTAGCTTTATGTGAGAAACATAAGACTTTAAGTTGTTATTTAAAAAGATACATCCAAACTTTGGCATAAATGCCTTTTGACTGCAACTATTGAATGTTTACACGAGTGCAAGGTTTCACTGTTAATGTTTATAATTATCAAGCCATTATAACAACAAATTAAAAATTCAGTCTGTTCTTCACATAAAGCTACTGTATCACTTCGCATGGATTTAAATAAGCTACATTTATGATTACATCTATGGTGCTTTGCCATATTTGGAGCGGTAGCTCAGACATTCAGTTCTTTGTGTTCCAAAACTTGAATTTAATATATCATCCAGTATATGATAGGGGCATGAAAATAAGAGGAAGTATAAGAGGAATGACCCTGATGGTACTGATGGTGATAAGTTTATTGGTGCTTGTCAGGATCAGAACTTAAGCAAGTCCATCACAGCAATCAGTCTCGGGCATGAATAACTTTTGCTTTGAATCCGAGAGCTACAGAAACTGATTTCAGGATAAACCGGTGGGTTATCAAAGTCACAGGTGTGTACTTCACAATTGTGGTACTCAAAGACGCAGAAACAAGCTAAAGAGAGAAGAGGGACCATATCGTCTGTGAACAAAATGTGTTCCAAACAACAACGGCAGCTCCTGCAGATCTGATCCTCCGTCTGTGATGATGCCTTGTCTCAGAAGTGTTATTTTTGTTAAATCCAATAACAAATAGATGTTCAAAATTATACTACAGAACAATTCAGATGGTCCAGACTGCATGTGGGCTACATGTGTTTCTACAAGTTTCTCTCAATATATTTGGTCTTTTGTCCCTATATGATCTGAGGTGTAACACAGAGAAAAGTTATGACCTGTTTTACACGATGATCTGTTTAAATGTAACGTACAGCTGTACCTGTCATGTTCTGCCTTGAATCACTGGAGCCCATACACATTTGTGCCAATGCTGTAAGTCACAATCACTGCACTTGTACCCTCGCTTTCTCGCTGTATGCCTTTCAAGAGTTTTATACTGTGCTAATAAACCTTGCGGCAGTAGCTACTTTTTCTCATTCAGAACATCAGTGCTTCATTCGGCTGGTTGTGGTTGCCAAAGAAAAGTCAAATGAAAGTGAACTAAATGTTGCGTTGAAGGGAAAAGTCTGTTGTTACTGCCTCGTAGCTGTCGAACCGTATGTCCTCACGACTCATGCCTACTGTACTATTCTAAAAATAAACCAAACTATAGTTTGTCCTTGTGCCTGTGACAGTTATTAATATACACACACACACACATTCAAACACATATACAGTATGCGCTTAATCTGAGACCACTGATGAAAATGCTCGTTTTGCATTTTTGTAGTTTGTGAGAAACCTGTCGTTGATGTTCTCCAGCATGTTTTGAGAGGATCCAAAGAACAGCTTGTGGCTAAATGGAAGAAGAAAAGATAATTTCTAGGTTAAAACATGATATCTCAGCCATTTGAACCGATGCAGTCTGAAAGAGTGGCAGTTTAAATGTGCCTTTTTATTTCAGAAAAGAAAAAAATGTTCACATACATTTGCAGTTGTCCATAAATAAGAATAAACAGAAGAGCCAAAACAAAAATAAAACTGGTTTCAAAGCTGATCAGACAAAATCTTCCAGTCCAGCGAAGAATCAGACATCGATCCCACCTTTCTCACACGATCCACAGAAGATGCCCTAATATAGAAAACATGCAATTCATAGCAGGATCTAAACTAGCTGATATTGTATTTTCCATATCATTTCAAAAATCAGTTGTTATATATACTGTTCTAGTAATGTTCAGTCCCTCAAGCAGAAAACAAACCAAAAGATATATTTACAGAACCTGCAATTTAATATTTTCACTATTATTTTATTAAGTCTATTTTTGATATTTAATAAGCAGTATTGCTCAGTACGTACAGTAGAAAAGCAAAAGCGGCAGGTGAAAACAAATAAACCTTCTTATAGATCTATAACAGTCATTGGAATTTCTAGGTAAATTAAAAAAAGGACGGTAGAAGCAAATAATAATACAAAAAATCAAATGGAACTACAAAATATCACATAAAGCAATTCCCTTTACTTACACCAGTGGAGTTACAGATATTCAGAACAGCATAGAGCACAAAACAGCAATAAAAGGCACAGTTCCTGTTGCACTATATATTGCATCTAATATACTGTACAGATCTCTACAAAGACAAGGATTCACAGAGGCATCACTAGAACTTTAGCAAAGCACAGTGGTCTGTTTAATACAGAGTGACCACAGCATCAAGATCCCTGCGAAGAGGTTCCATCAGCTTTCTGAAATGATTTGATAGAGGCATGTGAAACAAAACATCCATAACTGACAGAAAAAGAAAGGCTCCCCTTTAGAACTGCATTTATAGAAATAATATCCAAATTACTCACTTTTTTTTTTTTTTACATTTTCACATTCATTCAAATAAAAGATCTCATGTTTAAATGATCAGGCTTACACTTTCCCTCCAAAAAAGAAAAAAAAAAGTACTGTCACTTCAGTTGTGCCTGATTTGTTGATGAAGAAAACCATTCAGAAAAGCTGTTAACTTTTAAAATACGTGAATCGGTGGACACAAATACCATTAATTGTAAAGCTACAGAGTTAAGATCATTATTCTAATCCTTTAAGAACATAACCAACTCCATCCTCTGTGCCCTGTGGGGAAATGCATGTGCTCTGCCTCCACATGCTGTTGCAATGACACAGACAGAACAGAAGAGGGCGACATAGTGCGCAGGCCACTGCATGGCCCCTCTAGTAGTAGAGAGGAGCGGATCGGTCATCCATGATGCTTGGCCTGTAGTAGACCTCCAGGGAACGGTCACTAGATGGAGAGGGGGTGGAGAACAAACACGGTCAGTATGCCCACAACACGGCCCACGCTAGTGACCCACTGAACTCTACGACACATAAACAGCTCTACTGCACTTTGATTTGGGGAACAGAAGAAAGGTACTGCTGAAAGGCATACGGTGATTCATTTGACATATACTTATGAACGGGTATCTGGAGAAGAGTCTATGAAGGGTGTTTGGTGCAGGCATGCAAATGGTACAAGACATACTGTAGTTACTTCTGTCAGCATTGATAGATGCATGCAAGAGTTAGATTCGGGGTTACCTCCAGCGCCAACACCATTTCCTGGCAACCTATGACCTCTCTGGCTAGTACGAACTACAGCTCACACACAAAAAGCCAAGGACCAACCAGAGAGGCAGGTGGCGGCATGAGACGAAACAGTTGTGAAGCCCTACTGTCCGTTTAAGCCGCACAGCGAATGAGAGTCGAAAACAAAAACCAAAATTAAAAGAAAGGGCATGACTGGTTTGGCTGAGCAGCGATGGAGGCAGGTGACTTACGGAGGTCCTGCAACACTCAGAACCGGGACAATTCAGGACCCAAACTGGAAAGTAAACAGAGTCCAGGGGTTTGAACCTGAGAGCTCAGCTCAGACGGAGACTATGAATGGCTACATTTCCACCGCATTCAAATGACTGTTAGTGTTGCGTTCAATGGCCGTACAGTAGGTTACTTGCTCTGTGACACACAGTAGCGCTTTTTTTTGCTCATGGATGAGGTCACAGTCTTATGTTTGTAGATGAGTCAATAACACACTTCTAGTAATGACATGGGTTCAAAATATAGTGCAAAATGAAAGGTCTGCCCAAAGCAGTTTGGTTAGGAGGTCCAATTAGTAAAGAGATGTGTATGGAAAACAGTGAACTCTTGAAGAGCACATTTCAATATATATACACATAAAAAAAATAAAAAATAATTCAGTTCTTTATACAAGATGCATGCTTATAAAAAAACTGACATGTCTTATACATCTCAAATATAACAGATCTTAGAAGATAAGAAGAAGAAAAAAGGCGAGCAGGCAAGCACAGACACGGAAAAACACACACGGTCACAAATTCATACAGACATGACGTCATGATGCACAAGTACACAAACTTTATGCTAGATTAGAACTGTGTGCTCTTCAGGTTCGTGAAATGTTGGTTAATAGTCGGTCTCAAAAGATGACATTTTATTTGTGGACGACCCAGTTGAGCATGACTTGTTGGTATGTGGGTGCAAGCAAAAAGCCCCCCAAAAAACCCTGAATAATATTAACCATTAATGGCCCAAAATTGCTCATGCCATATATATTTGGTTTATTTTAAATGTTTAGATTTTATAAAATAATACATCAGTAAATAACAACATGAAATATGATGGATATCGCAATAAAGGACGTTTCTATTGAGTTAGTTGTGCAGCACCCATTGAAGCTCAATGCAAATACTTGGAAATTCAAGATGACAACGTTAAAAATCATTAGAAGCTCATATGAACAAATGTTTTATTAATATATAGATATTTATTTATTCCTTTCGTAAAAAGTCACCATACATTCAAGGTCATTGTTCACTATGTTCCTCCTCAGCATGCATTTTGTGATTGTTACACTGATTTCTTGTGCATTTTTCCTAGTTTGTCTATTTTGCAAGAAAAGAAAAAGAAAGAAGAAACAAAAGAACATCATCACAGCGAGGACTACACCACAGCTCCAGAGGATCTGTCAGTCGACATCCTAAAACTGCATGGAAACATACTACAATGGGAATGTTTTAGAGACATGGGCTGGTGGCACTTCTGGATGGGCTCAGAATAGCCTAAAATGTATATATTCACATGATATGATACAGAAATGTGTAACCTGATTGAGATTCACAAAATTAAATTCATTTCAATCAGAACCACTTTCGTCAAGTATATTTATTACAATTATATTGCAAACAGTTAGTGTTGGCGGTATGGTATTGTTCTGGGCAACACTACTTGGACAGCCATGCTTGGACAGAGTGGGTAGAGCAGCAAGACAACCCCCCCGGGGGACAGAACAGGACCATTATATGCATACATAATTACTATTCACAATGAGTTGTAAAACAATCCATGATAGAGAATGCTTCCGATGAAGTGAAGCAAAAGTCAGATGGGATTACAGGTTCAGTTAGGTGGAGTTGGGGTTGGAGGAGGGAGTTAATTGCAAGCAGCGATGTGACGGAAGAGATGCTGAAGAGTGGGAATTTAAATAGACCACATGTGATAGGTGTCAACACTGGATTGGTACACATCAGGAACAGTTGAATGTTGGCTGATGCGAGCTTGACTGACGTAACGCGATGCTGAATATATTCCCAAAGGCAATAATTTAAAGAGACAGTTCACTCAAACACGAAAATTCTGTCAATAGCTGCGTTTACATGGACCCTACCAATCCGATCGTAATAGGACTAGATGCACAATCAGAATAAAAAAGTCCAGAGTAAACACGTCAATCAGATTAAATTGGCCTGATCCGTATAGGGTGGTTTATTCCTTTTCTAATCCAAGTGCGAGGACGTGTAAACACTTGATCGGATTGAAAACCGAAACTAGACAGTACTGTGCATGCGCAGTGATGTAGAAATAGCGCCATGACATATGACGCGCAGAATGAGCCGTTCTTCCTGACTAATAAAGTCTCATTTATTAGTATACCATCATTATAAAACTCCCCTTTCACTCAGCATCTATAAAAAGGAGCAGGGCAACATTCTAGAGTCCTTGTTTAAGACTATCGCGTAAATATCACGTGTGCTTTTTAAAACAGTATGTGACAGCAGCGGGAAACCCGGTATATTCATGCAATGTGTGCATGTCAAAAGTAAATCCGATCAGAAGCTTCTGACATAAGCGCGCATATCACCCTGATCACTTTATTTAGCGTTCATGTAAACACTACGTTGGGATTCATCAATCAGAATGAATTTATTCAGATGGAAGCAAAAAGTGTCCATGTAAATGCACCTATTGTTTACTCACCTTCATGTTGTTCAAACCTATAAGACTTTGGGTTTTTTGTGACAGAAACCTCTCAAGATTCACTGAAATGATCTAAATGTGTTTTTCAAATGGAAACCAAAGCAAAGGATTTGGAACAACGTGAGGGTGAGTTAATGATGACAGTCATTTCATTTTTGAGGGAATGGTGCCTAAGGCCCTTTCACATAGCATTTAATGTCAGTGTTGTACAATGCATTGATCTCCAACTCTCACTTGATTGGCTGAAGAGAATGTACCTGATGAAAAACAAATAAATAAATACAAAATCTAATTAAAAAAATACATAATATATGTTGCCATTTAAATCATTATTTTACCCAATTACTATTTTACCAAAAAGTGAATTTTAGTATTTTTGAATAAAAACCCCTCAATCACTATTTTACCAAAAAGTGAATTTTGGTATTTTTGGCAAGATGTATTTTTGTATCAAAACCTCTCTCAATCACTATTTTAACCAAAAATTGGGTTATGGTATTGTTGGCAAAATTTATTTTTGAATAAAAACCTCTCATTCATCATTTTACCAAAATGTGAATTTTGGTATTTTGGGCTAAATGTATCTTTACTAAAAACCTCTCAAAAAATAATACATTCAAAGTTATCCATCAGTTCATGAGTTTAAAAACTTGTGAACAACGTTCATAGGAATATTTGAGAAACAAATTTTGTGAATAAGGTCACACATTTGTGAATCATACTGACAAAAAAATATTATTTTTGATACTATTCCGATCCCATACTTCCAGCTGTCTGAGATAGGATAATGGGATATTTTTTTGGGGGAAAGGTTTCTGCTCAAAGCACTTTTCTTTCATGCATGTAGGGTGAGCAGACACGTGCAGGTCTGGACGAACAGCACAGTCCCACCCGAGGATTTTGAAGCTCATGCAACCTTCGCTCCAGTTTCATAGGTCCACTCTCATTTGGCACTAGTTTAATGAGGGAAAATTTCAATTTTCCTTCCAATCATTCCAATTTCGTGGGTGAATTGGAGGAAAATCTAAGCTTGTTGCGGCACAAAGTGACACAGCCTCTGGACCAGAAGAGCACCAGGTAATACATGAGGGATTCACAAAACGCAAATGCTCTTCAAAAACACACACAGAGAGAGAGTACACTCTGCACAACTAAACCACAAAGAAGAATAAAAAAACAAAAAACATTCCTCATTTGGCATGAGGCTCCCATTATATCTGCTTAGAAAAACACTCAGCAAGAGCTTCGCAATGAGGAGGGCTGCTCCAAAAGACCAAATTTGCTTTACTTTTGGCACTTTTACATGAGGATGTCATTTGAAAAAAAACAAAAAAACAACCACATAGCAAAACTTGTGCTCATGCATGAAAGACGGGAAGTGGTAAGCAGTCTCTTTGGAGTCCACAGCGATGTCATAGCGGCGTCACTACAGGCGAATCAGAGTCCGTAAAGCAGCGAGGCGAGCAGTTGGACTGCGTTCCGGTCGTTCTTCTCAGAGTTCCCCCCCGACCCACCACACGCGACCATCACTATCGCCCCAGCAAGACGCAGGGAGGAAGAGAGGACAGAAAGGAGGGATGAGACTGGCCCCTTCCATTGGAGGAGGAGTGTGTGGAGGCAGAGCTTAAAAGGGGAGGGGCTAAGGGAAGTAGGGGCGTGGCCCCTGTGCTATCCGGATCTGTGTCTGATAGTCTGTCTGTGTTCACACTGTCGAAATCAATTTGCCATCGGAACTGTGGAACAAAGAGAGAAGGAAGCTTGCCAGGTCGGACACATTCAGAGAGAAACGAAGAAAAGACAAGACAGCCACAAATGGGCAGGAGTGAAGGCTGTAGGGTGGCTTATTCCTCATCCTGTCTAACATCAAACTACACAGCTACTGAATGTGCCATGTTAAAGTGCCCTTTTCAATTGACAATGATCAAATTGAAAAGACAAAGGATCAAAACTGGTAAAAGGTCAAGATCTATCATAAAGCTATCTAGAAATAATCCGTCTTAAATACAATTTACAATCTACAACATAAATCATTTGAGTTGTTCATTAAATCAGGTTCACAGAAATGCACTTACAATTGACATTTATGAGGCAGGACATTCATTACAGTTCACACATACTTTCATAAAAATTTAGAAACATTATGTAATACAATCTCATAATATTCTTGTCGATGCAAAATTATAGTTATACACTGCTCTTTAAAAATGTGGTGTCTGTTTTGATTTTTTAAATGTTTTTGAAAGGTCTCTTATGCTCACCAGGGCTGCATTTATATAAGCAAAAACACATTAAAAACAGCAATATTGTGAAATAGTATTACAATTTAAAAATAGTTGTTTTCTATTTAAATATATTTCAGAATATAATTTATTCCTTTCTTAGAAAGCTGAATTTTCAGCAGCCATTATTCCAGTATTGTGTCACATATTTTTGATTAATTGTATGAGTACCTGCTGAATGAAAGTATTCATTCCTTCAAAAAAAAGAAAAGAAAAAGAAAAATTATGACCATGGAAAAAAAAAAACTAGTAAATTCTGCTTCCTGAAAAGGTTGTTAAATAGAGACAAAGATGTCAATAGGAGTAACACTGATAATGCATTTAAAATAGTACTCTCACTGCAAAAACGAAGATGCACACGATTATGTTTTAATTTCATTTATCTGCTTGAAAGGAAGTACAAGCATCGAATTACATTTAAATCTATTTAATGAACACATTTTCATTGTAAGTGCATTTCTGTACACAGTTTTTATAAAAAACAGGTTGAAATGAAGCTTGATATGAACGGGCTGATTTGAAGCTGTCCTGAACCTGAAACATTATTGTAAGTGAACTGAATCTCAACTAGAGGCTCCTAGAGACAATGAGATCAGGGTACACAGACTATGAGCAGCTCTGATCCTGACCTTAATGGATTACACACACAATGAGCTTACAGTGTGGTCAACAACAATGCATCTCACAATCCAACAGCTCATTCGCTCCACTCACAAAAACAGACAGACACACAACCTTCTCGTCAAACCATTTACAATTCTCTGATAAAACAGCGTTGCTCTCCCAACAAATATCAGCACTATATTGCACATTTAGCATAAGCAAGCAAGAGCTAAGAAAGGGAAAAAACACAGATATTAACTACTATTCACTAACAGAGGTATAATTAGCAGTACGGGTTTGGCATTTTGATATAAATTCATACATCTGATTCATTACTAAGTGTTGTCATGTCTGTTCATTAAGAGCCGATCTTACCTTGTAGCAAACTGACTGTCATAATCCTCTAGCGCTGGCTGGAATTCGTAAAAACAACATTTCAGTGCGCCTTAGAAGCTTATTTCCAGCTTAAGAGGGAAAATATCCAAGAGTGCACCAACACAGTTTATTAAAGGGACAGTTCACCTAAAACACTAACCCTGTCATCATTTACTCACTCTCATATCGCTCCAAATGGAATAATTTTGTTTGTAATGTTTCAATTCTATTTTCCTACAGTGAAAACAGAATGCAATCAGGAGCTAATATGCTTTTAAAATGAACAAAGAGCACCGTAGAAGTAGGCTGTATACTTTACTGCCTTTTTACTGAAAATAATAACAGGGTGAACTATCCATTTAATACGAAAATCATGCATGTTAAGAGAAACCCCCTTGCAGTTATCTTTACAAAGCAGATTAAAGAAGAGCTGACGCATAGATTAATCTTTGAGCAGTTGAAAGAAAATAAAAAAAAAATCTCAAGAAAGGAGACATTAGTGAGAGATTCCTGTCTAATGCTAATATGCATGTGTGTGTGTACCTGTACGAAGCCTGCCATGCTGTAGGGACGTGGTCGAGTCTGTGTTAGGCTCTGTGCCAACAGTCGGGCAGTCAGACCATAGTCAGGCATGGGCAAGGACATGTCCTCTCTCTCCAGCAGGTTTCCTGTGCTGCTGCTCTTCCCATGATGAAGACTACAGGATGAAGCTCAGTCAATCAGTCATCTTTACACCTGCCATTAACATCTGTTTTCTATCTGGCTAGTTTTTCGCTGTATTGCATTTATTCCAATGCATCTCCAGTGTGATCAGATGAGAGATGCAAATGCAAAGATATACTTTTAATTTACATTTGAGGTTTTGTAAACTGAATCGGTTGTGCTGAGATTGTGTTAACAACATGTTTCAGTCATTTCGCGTGTTTCCTTTAATTATGTCATTCAGTTCCTCAATAAAGGATGTTAGAAGTGAAGAAATGGGGAGACAAGAAATGAGCATTCCAACCATAATCCAGTGAAATAATTTGATTAAGAATCAGATACTGTTGATTAAATCAAGAGATTTAATCCAAGCGCAAGAACACAATATCTGTTGTCTTTCAAATCACCAGAGAAGAAAGAAACAAGCCCAGAACCTGCAGCCCACACTTAAGCAAAGAGATGTGTATGATCATTTTCAGTATAACCTCATCATATATTCCTACATGGCTGTGACTAAAATGTATTTGCATTTTCACCTTCATCAAATGTGGTCAAATCGGTCCATGAGTGATCCGTTGTTATCCAATCATTAAAAATGCAAGTTAATTTCCAGGTGTAAAGAGTGTTTCAGGGTACTCACTTGACTCTTAACTTCTCGCTGTCACTGTCAGGCAGCACTCGGGTGTAGGAAAAAGGAAACCAGCCACGCCTAAAATGAAAAAGCTTTTCTTAAGAAACTCCACATCCACGACAATGGTTAAAACCCAGTGTGAAGAATACGCATACGTTTAATATCTTTAGAAATACTCTTTTAAATAGAAAATAGATTAAATGGGTAGTGTAACAGAGTATTATTCCTCTCAGACACTCTTGTAATCAAATTGATCTGTGCTGAAATCGCTGTCTGGAGAAGACTCACTGTGCACACATAAACTGTACTGTAAGTCTTTGTTTACTGCAAAATATTTAAATGTATGCAAATATATAAGTAGTTAGAGGGTGTAGGGAAATATGTCTCATGGGAGCTGGCAGACGCTGCTAAGCTCTTTTGGTGCAGTTCTCATTTCCATGGAAACAGTGACTGATCCAAGTAGGCAGCCTCTCTAGGATTATGGGTAATGTAGTCTAGGACTCAATGGGGTATTATCAGCTTGTTTCCATCAAAAATGAATTTAGTTTCAGATTTTTCAGAAAAAAATGGCATCATGGCATCTTAGCAAATATAAACACAGTTTGGATCTCTTTTGAAACTCTAGAGGAGTCACATGGGAGATTTTATCTTTGGAGAATAATCTGAAATGGACAGGACAAGGGACCCAGAAATCCTAGCAATGGCATGGATTCATTAAATTACGTTCAGTTCTCATTCGTTTTCCTCTGATTTTCAAAATATTTAGCATTACTAAATCTATCTTTAATCCCATTAAGTTCTGTTGTTCATGTACACATCATTGAATGCTTACATCTTGTTTTTCTCATTCTCCCCGTAGTGCCAGCCATCCCGAGCCTCTGGCACCAGCAGGTTGATGATGTCGCCCTCAGTGAAGCTCAGAAGGGTGCTGTTGTCTCCAGCGGCGTGGGAGAAGATGGCCTGTACACGAGAACGTCCGTTCTTCTCCAGACCAGCCGCCATGGAACTCGACCTGGGCAGAGTCCGTGTCTCTCCTGGAGAAGATTCAAATAAAAATAATAATAATAGCCAGGGTGTAAATAATAAATGAAAAACGAAAGCCCAGAAGATCAAAAAGCAATTTATGGCTCAAACACCCCCATTTGCCCAAAGGTAATATGTAAAAGGGTTGGTTTCTCTTACCCACAGTGGTCTTGTTTTTAGCAGGCTGAGGCCTGCGGACGGGAAGGGTGTTGGAATAGACGTCGCTGACCTGTCTCTGGGGCTGGCTCTGTGGTTGAGTCTGATTCTGTGGAGAGGGCGGTCTTCCCTGAGAGACCCCGCCATCAGTCCAGTAGTCGTCTCCATGGACCCCCGTTGTCCCGTTCACCAGAGACATGCCATCAGGACCCATTAGCCGCTGCAAGCATACAGAACACCAAGTAAGCGATGCCACACACACAAAAAAAAATTTAGCCTGGGAATTTCGTTAAATTACTGACATAGTGTATGCAAATGAGCTACTCCTGACAACATGACAAATGGAAGAGTAGAAGAACATTCACTTTGAAAGAAGAATAATTTGGTACTCACTCTCAGGCCATCTAAGGTGTCAAAGAGTTTGTTTCTTCATCAGAACTGATTTAAATAAATGTCACCAATGAACACTCTGCAGTGAATGGGTGCCGTCAGAATGAGAGTCCGAACAGCTGATAAAAACATTACAATAATCCACAAGTAATCCACACAACAACCAGTCAGTACACCGTTTAATGGCTTGTGAAGTGAAAAAGCTAAGTTTTTAATGAACAAATTCATCATCAAGGCATTTTAACTTTAAAGTGTCACACAAAATATGAGTTCATGATCCATTATATTGCTTTCTCCAGTTTAAAAGTCCATCCACAGCTTTATAATGTCTTCATGATGGATTTGTTTCTTACAAACACGCAGCTTTTCATTTCACAAGATGTTAACTGATGGATTGGACTCTTGTTGGATTTTGGATTGGACTTGAGGAATATGGTGATGTTTTTATCAGCTGTTTGGACTCTTTTTCTGACGGCACCCATTCACTGCAAAGGATCCACTGGTGAGCAAGTGATATTACTGCTAAATTTCTCCAAATCTGATTCAACATAATCTACATTTTGGATGACCCGAGGGTGAGCAATTTTCAGCAAATTTTCAGTTTTAGGAGAACTGCTTCTCCCTAGATCTTTTGAACAAAGGGCCAGATTGAGGGTTGATATGTGCAAAAAACCTTATTAACATTACAAATGAACCTCAGGGAACATATTAAAATAATACAAAAAATTCATGTCATGACCCCTTTAAACCAGCAGACGAGGCCAGACTTCTAAACAAGCTCTGTGGTATAACAGCATCACTCCAGCAGCACCGCCAGTAGAGAGAGAGTGCATTATGGCTGTGGAGGCTCAGTTATTGTATTAACACTGTGTGAGCGTTCTGCTCTAGTGAGGGGCCACTCAACTAAAGCACTGCCTGCAGAAATGAGTTTTAAAGAGGTTGAATCATCCTACGCTCAGCTAAAGCTGCAGTATGCAAATGAGCGTTTACTTTTTCACATTAAGACATGAGACGCTTGAAATGCTGTTCTGATCAACAATAAATCCTTGTAAAACAGAAGGCAAATGATCCCTACTAACCCCCTGATGGCCCAGGCCACTTCCCATGAAGGCAGCTAGTTCGGGGGGCACAGGCAGCGGTTGTGCTCCAGGGATGGGATCTGAGATGACCAGGTTGCCCTTGGAGGAGTGCAGAGGGCTGGAGAGGAGGGTGCCGGATCCAGAAGTCATCTGCTGGGCGAGCAGCATGGCCCTGTCGGGCAGTTTGTTGGGGTCTGAACAGGCCTGCTGCCACACTGGGATCTTCTGGGTTAACAAGTCCTTACCCTACAAACAAAGACAAAAGCACCATAGATAGTCTAGGATGAAAGTAGAAAAGTATGATCACACATGGCGTGCTAAAATGTATCTGATTGAGTGAATGAGGGAGAGAGAGATGGCAGATGTCCTCTGTGCATTTTACACCACTACACTTGCTCACTAAAAATATTACCATGGTTACTGTGGTTTCTGCCAAAACACCAGAGTTACTCCAGTTATTGTTACTACTTCAAAATCGTGACTAGATTTTTACACTTTCAGAACACAATCTGAGTGGATGCCAAAGTGTTTGAGTAGGGTTTGTTCAATATGAGTGGTTCACAGTAGGTTGTTGTTCTGGTTTGTTGCTAGGGTATTACAGTGTGGTTTATAGCGTGTAGTTAAAGAGTTCTGGGTGTCTTTTTTAGTGAATTGCTAAGGTGTTTTGAATTTGTTGCTATGGTGTTCTAGATGTTTTGTGTGTGTGTCTGTGTGTGTGTGTTGCAAAGATGTTCCTAATGTTTTAAGTAAACTGTCATATTATCAAAAACCTTAAAAAGTACAGCTCTGGGAAACCTGCAACAGACAACAAAGGTTTCTCCTCTGTTATTGTAGTAACCAGACTTTATGAGCGATTGTAAAGTTTTGTCACCACAACAGAGGGCCCACCTCTTCATTCCTTAGATAGGACAATGGAAAACAAATGTGAATGATGGCGGCACTTTTCTGCTAGCTGAATAATATATATTTTTATATATTTGATACAATCACACTGTTGTAGTTAGATTGTTCAGTGCTGCACAGCATCAGCTGCTAAATTAAAATCTGCATTCGCTGGCTGGCGTTGAGCCAGAGACAGACGCTTTCGTACAGCGCTGCATGATAACCAATCACACGATTCTGTTGAGCTTATGAATGCAATGGCCAATCAGAGGCGTTCAAATAAGTCATCGCTGAAACACGGTGTTTTGTTAACTCGCTCGCTGACTGAATTCTCTCTTCAGAAACAACTAATTGCAGATAGGAGTTTTTGAGAGTGCCTGAACTTTGGCTAGACTAAATAAAAACGTTCTTTGATCATGGAAATGTTCTTTGCTCTCTATAAAATGAAAGACTTACAAATATTTGATGAAATGACATTCAATACCATTCAATGATCAATCTATAAAGGTGGACAACGCATTTACTTCCACATACTTGAGAATCAAGATATTTCCTGATATGATTAGCACATTTGGAATTGTTTTAAATAAGAAATAAAAAAGCCTACAGTATATCAGTTATGCAGTGCTATCCTGTCTGCTGTGTCAAATGACAAGCATGACCACATATCCTTGTTGCATGATCAGAGGTTTTATTGTTATCCATAGCACAAACAGTGGGGGGCAAGGATGTTCCCAAGTTAACGGTGTTTCGCGAGTTCACGCTTACATATAATTAGCTGAGGTATGGTATGCATATTTGGCGTGCTGTCCGGGTAAGGGCTCCAATCTCTGGAACTGCCCGAACTTAAGAGTACCCCCCTTTCCCGGTCTATTTATAAAGTGAACTCAAAGTGAGGAGATGGGTTGGAGGAGGGATGCTGATAAACCGTCAATGGATAGAGGTAAGTCAGCGATATTTATACTATGGGATTGATTACTTGATTATGGTCCACCTGTGTCGATTAGGCTAAGTATCTGACGCGCTCCTCCCGAACCTTGTTAATAAAACATCATTAAGAGTTTTGAAAATTTCCTAACCCTGCAGGGATCCGTCTATCTGTTCCTCAGCGTCTTGACCTCGGTCTTTTGCTTTAGATTTTCAACGTAGCACAATCCTTTCAACATATAATTCTCCTTACTGATATTAAGTGCAAATGACTGTTGGTGATTCTGAGCAACTGCTGATAGGTCTCTCACATCTCGGACCACTTACAGTACAGCACACTGCAGTGTGGGTGAGGGGCCTTCGTCTACATCCTCCCGCCCACTCCTGGTGACTCACACACACACACACACACACACAACACACTCACGGCTTCTGATTCTACCACAATCGCTCTCTCTCCCTCTTCAGTGCGCCCTTTTCTGAACTCTTCCCACACACGCCTCCGTACTGATTAGCCACTGGACAGGATGTTCTTGAAAACTAAAGGCTTATCTCCGTCCCTCCCTACAGCCTCAACCACATTCCCAGAAGACATAACCACACTTGTTCATGTTCAGGGTTTACGGTTTAGTCTGAGCAGGTATTACAATGACATATTACAGAATATAGCCATGTGCACACATCCCTTCGGCACATACACACAAGTACACATATGGATGTAAAACGGTGCATTTAAGCAGATTGCATATGGGTTGGGAACACCTGCTGAAGTTAATAACTGCTCTGCACGCAGACTGGAGTTACAATGATGTGGTTTTACCATGGGGAAGTGGCTCCGTTATTACGGATAATTGATATGTCAGAAAACGGCGTGCATTACTTCGCAGGCACTCCTGGAACACAGACAATTGCAGGGGAGAATAAATCTCATCTTTGCAATAAGCCCCAAAAAAACTGTGCCCAACAGAGATGGTTGCGAGGGCTGATCTTTGGGGATTGCCATGGCAACTGCTGCTGTCTTCAGCCATATCAGAGACTGTGAAAGTACATCGGCGGTGATGCTGTCTATCTTGTACAGCAAAGGAAAAAGCATCTGGGTCTCACCTTGCCATGGTAGGCGCTGCTGTTCTTGGCCACAGCGCACTGGCGGTCCACCAGGAAACAGTATCTCCTACGTTCCTCGGAAAGTGCTGTTTTGTAGCCCTCTGCAATGAAGCTATCCAGCTCACTCTGTTTGCTGCTGATAGTCTCAACATACTGCGGAAGATAAAAGGAAAAGCAGTTAGTTACATACAAAACTCATGGTTAACTCATGCAAAAAGCTTGTAAATACATGCAGAAAGGTTCTTGAATTTTTAACCTTCTTTTAGAACCATTTTTGCTGTGTAAGGTTCTTAGGTTGGCTATATGGTTAATTTATTAATTACTCACTACAGTGCAAAAAATTGGGGTTGGGATTTTTAAAAAATGTTTTTATAGGTCATATAGCATTTTTAACATACAATAAAAACAGTAATATTGAATATGTTTTCTAATATGAATTAATAGAAAAAAAAAACATGCATTGGGGTTAACTATAGAAAAAAAAGCAGCTAGTATTTTCTTCAAAATTTCCCTTTTTATGCTTAACAGAAACTAAAAAAGTTTGCAATGATATGAGTAGGCTAAATGATGATAGAACGTTCATTTGTGCGTCAAATTTCCCTTTAAAAATGTCCTCGCTTAGGCCGTTAAACTTGGTACTGACAGGAAACTTTAAGAGAATGTAGAGACTTTTGTAAATAATTGGTTGCAGTAGTTCGCCTGTCCTCTTTTAAAGCCTTACAAAAAGTATTACGCACCATGGTACTGAACGATTTTCGTGTTAATGCATTATGGCACTACAAAATGGGTGCTTTTTAGCGTTGTTTTTTCTGTGACTGTACTCCAGATTAATACCTGAGTAGGAGTGCTATGAATATATGAATGCATTTTAGATATCTGCTTGATAGTTTTTCTTATGAATACTAAAAGGATCTTTTCTCTAGCAGCTCTCTGCTGATTGGCCCATAATCACCTCGCCATCTCCCTCTCTCATATCTCTAGTGGGAACTCTAAACTCCCGGAAATGTCAGAACCATTACAGAACTCATTATCTCAACACATGCAGGTGTTTTAGTGCCCTATTCCAATTTACCCACAACAGGACGAGGGGGACTCCCCGTCGCCCACTGGTATTATCATGCATTTCGGTTATAGTGGCCTGAATGAGACAAGTGATGAGAAGAGCATGGTAATGAGGAAAGCACTTCAGACACCGTCAAGAATCAATGATGGTTGGAAACTACTTCAAATAAAAACGTGGATTTCTAGTGGGAGTGAAGGCAGAAGAATAAGTCAGAGTCAGAAATCTAATGGAGCAGAAAATCTCCTACAGTCACACGGCGAAAGCTCGACTGCGTTGAAATGAAGATTTGGATGTAAAATTAATGGGCTGTAAAACCAGTTTTATAGAGAGATTTGATGGACTTTTATCTACTTTGGGTCCTGTATACTGAACTATCTCAAACACGAGCTTGTTGAAGAGAGTATTCAACAGATTGAGGATCCGCAAGATAAAACATAACCCTTGTTCACGACTCGTCAACAAAATACAAGGTCCTGATTGAATTGAGTGCATGCAGTTTAAAGTTTTAACCACAGGTTGGCGCTAGTTTTACACCGATGGCAACTGGCTTGAATGTATTGAGTATAACAGCAGAAGATTGAATTACAGACGACATGCAGGTTTTGAGGGTTTTAGTTCATTTCTTTCATCTATATGCTAATGTAATCCAAAAAGTTGACAAAAGCAACTGTTACGCATTTTAAAAAAAAAGTCTGTCCTCCTCTTCCAGACAAACTAATTAAGACATCCTCTTCTTGTTAGAGGTCTGTTCAGATCTCTACCATGACTCCTGCTAAATTATATATATTATAAATACCATATGTCAATAGCAAACCATGTTGGTTCAAACTGTGAGCTGAAAGCTAAATGCTATTTGCTATTTAACAAAAACCACAAGCCATTATTCCACCCCAAATCCGTTTCAAAATGTCATCAAACTTCACAGGGTCTTTTGGAAAAAGTCTTAATAGATGAAGTAGGAAGTGTTACTGTATATATGTGGTTCGTAGAATAATAGTCATAATATATATACATTTAGTCATCAGTTATTATCATTAACCAAACTAAAATCACCAAAACAAACAAATATATATACACTTACCAGGGCAACATTTACTGTTTAGTTAAGAAGGTGTATTAAATAAAATAATAATAAAAAATAAAAACACAAAATGACAAAAAAAATTAAATGATTAAATATTTAACCAAAATTTTAATAAAACAGAAAATATAAAAATAAAACCTAATTTAAAATATTAACAAAAAACGATAATATACATAACGTCAAAATAGCATTTTAAATAACACTGGCTTATATTGAAAAGTCTTTCAAATCAATCATTATTAAAATATTATTAATACTAAATTCAGCATGATGTCATTGATCTTACTCTGAACGTTTCATCAATATTTATTTTGCATTCCAGTCTGCTTAATATATATATATATATATATATATATATATATATATATATATATATATATATATATATATATATATATATATATAAATGCTTTTTTTTCTTTTCTTTTTGTATAATTAATATGGATGCATGTGTAAAAAACATAAATTAAAAGTAGTTTGGACCCTGTTAATGACCCCCACACTTTAGAAGGCCCTTTATACCTAAATAATGTAACATACTTTATAGTAAAACAAGCTCACAAAAGCAAAAAATGCATTAAGAAAGGGTCATTCTTTTGGACTTTAAAGTAAGATTTTGCCTTGCAGAATAATACATCTATCAGAGATACAAACTTGCTTTACATCATAGATGAAGCTGAGTGTTTTCATTTCCCCTCCAGAATAATAACACAGATACAACTCCACTATGAGTCATAGAGTACAGCAGTGAGAAAGAGACACGGTGAGGTACGACAGCACAGAAGTGAAATGAGGAAAAGCACAACAGAAATCTAGAACATGGGCAATGAGTGTTTGATGAAAAGCTGCATTAGAGGTCATGACAGCAGACGGCCGTGTGGACAGGCGTGCTGATGGAGTGATGGATGGAGAAGCCAGGACCCTTCGTTTCAGATATGGAAGCTGTCAGACCTGCTCAATCAGCCGCTGTGAAAGATGTTACACAGGTCATGTGGCTTTAACACATACGCTCTAGTTATTAATGGAGACCGTGGAAAGAAGGGCTGGAAGGTTATACTGGTGTTACATTATAGCAACAATGACATAATTATTTATTATTTCATTGAATATTCAAATATTAATAAAATTGTATTTTCATTTAGCAGGGATGCATTAAATTGATCAGAAAAGTTACAAAAGATTTATATTTAAAAAAAAAAAAAATCCTTTGAATTTTCTGTTAAAAAATCCCCAAATGGATAAAGGATTATCTGAAGACTGTTGTATTGATTATTGATGCTGAAAATGCAGCTTTGCCAACACAGAAATACATTTAATTTTTAAATATATTCAAATAGAAACCAGTTCATTTAAATTCCATTAATATTTCATAATATTACTGTATTTCTGATCAAATAAATGCAGCCTTGGTGAACATAAGAGACTTCTTTCAAAAACATACAACTTTTTACAGACATCAAATTTTGGATTGGTCGTGTAACGTGATTGGAAATAAGAGAAATGGTATCAGCACATAATGCAGACCAATTATGAGCTTGTCTCATCTCTCACCGAAGGGACACAATATGTGGACGAAACTAAAAACAGCAGTGTTGCATTCTGGGAAACATTAAACCAGTCCAGCCCAATGTTTATTATGACGCAAAGCACATTTCTCTAACAAAGTGAAACCGAAGACGCATGTACCACAGGGAAATTCCAGACAGGTATTGTTATGTTTATGTTACGGTTAACACTATCTTGAATTCCTCCCCAGCTATTCCAGTGAACTGCTCATTTAAACTGAATATTCCTACAAAACGACACAAACACAAATCTACAATACTGTGTTTTTGAACAGTACTATGTTACTCAAGCAGCAGTTCCATTCAAACACATTCTTTATCATTCAGTGTCATGACGTATATCAAAGTACCATGGTATTACCACAGAAAGAATGCATTCAAAAGGGCAAGGTCTCCGATCAAATAACATAGTTACAGTTATTGAAAACTTGGTATATATATATATATATATATATATATATATATATATATATATATATATATATATATATTTTTTTTTTTTTTTTTTTTTTTTTTTGCAGGATCTAATTGAACAGGGAAAGACTGAAACCTCCAAAGTGTTTGCTAAGATGACATTTAAAAAGAAAAAAAAATTCATGCACAGCTTGCACAATATTTGTTGCATTAAATATACTATATGCTTACTGAAAATTTTTGGTATGTGTGGTTTTCTACTTATTGCCAATAACATATTTATATCAAATGCATTATAAAATTATTTTGTATTGCTGTAATCATGCTAGGAAAAGCTATATTTTTAAGCATGGTCTAATTAGTAACTAATTATATACAGTAACACCCATATGATTAATAAAAAAAAAAAACCCTATACAGCCCACTGTATCATATTTGATATGCAAAATTCTAAGGCCTCTAAATCAACATAACCATTACTTTTAAGTAAAATGTATTTATTTGTTATATACGAGTCAAATATGATTAAACTGGCTTTTGAGTAACATTTCAATGTATTGCAGTGCATTATATGTATTGCCATATATTATATGTTTTGACATATAAATTATATGTTTTGATTATATATAAATATCAGCAACTGCTCAAAAAATTTCATTTAAGTTCAGGCCTCTGAATAAAACTGGGGTGTTTTGTATTTTCCTATTTCTATGAGCCATAAAATCAGCCTGGAAGGATAGAAAGGTCTGCAAATAATGTCTTGGAGTTTGATAAAAGGGGGTTTGGAGTCAAAATCATTATGCATTGCAACATTATGTCGGCAGATCAAGTGTGTTATACCACTGAAACTTAAATATTTACAATGAACAAAATTATTTGTAGTGATTTGACATTTTCATGTGTCGATTTTGTGAGAGGCGGCAAATAGTATCAAAGTCACCTGCAAATAATCAAATAAAGAGAACAGTTAAATTTCTTTATTTAGGAATGAAATAAATGTTTAGTGCCATCAAATGATTAATCACATTTAATCGCATCCAAAAATTTTTTTTTTACATAATATATGTGTGTGTGTACGGTGTATATTTATTATTACTGTTGGGAAGTCGTGAGTTCGAGTCTTGGGCCGGACGGAATTGTGGGTGGGGGGAGTGCATGTACAGTTCTTTCTCCACCTTCATTACCATGACTTAGGTGCCCTTGAGCAAGGCACCGAACCCCCAACTGCTCCCCAGGGCGCCGCAGCATAAATGGCTGCCCACTGCTCCGGGCGTGGGTTCACAGTGTGTGTGTGTGTGTGTGTGTGTTCACTGCTCTGTGTGGGTGCACTTTGGATGGGTTAAATGCAGAGCATGAATTCTGAGTATGGGTCACCATACTTGGCTGAATGTCACGTCACTTATGAAAAGGATAATGTACATCCAGCCGGTTGTATGTACATTATCCTGCTTATTACATGGCTAAAAGATTTGTTTTTACCATACATACTGAAATTAATGCTGAAGTCTTCCACTGTAACACATGGTTTTTAAATGTTTTGAGTAACAATATGGAGTGACGGAGTGACTCGTTAAAGCATGTAAGTAGTACCAGTCGAGATCACTCGTAGTACCCAGATGAGCAGTGTGTTATTCAATTTGGCCATTGTTATCTGGGAATAACATACTGCTGGATGGCACAATTGACCAATCAGAATCAAGTATTCCATAAAGCCGTGTAATAAGTGTACATAAATACAACCACATACAGTATATATTTTGAAAATATTTACATGTGCAGTACAGACCAAAAGTTTGGACACACCTTCTCATTCAAAGAGTTTTCTTAATTTTCATGACTATGAAAATTGTAGATTCACACTGAAGGTATCAAAACTATGAATTAACACATGTGGAATTATATATTGAATTAAATACATAACAAATAAGTAAAAGAAAACTGAAAATATGTCATATTCTAAGTTCTTCAAAGCAGCCACCTTTTGCTTTGATTACTGCTTTGCACACTCTTGACATTCTCTTGATGAGCTTCAAGAGGTAGTCACCTGAAATGGTCTTCCAACAGTCTTATACATGAATGTGTTTGTGTGTATTTATATACATATTAAATATAAACAGCATACTCGTATATATTTTGTACACAACATTTTTAATTTGGATGTAATTAATCACAATTAATTGTTTGACAGCACTACAAATAATGTTATATTTTTAACAGGCAGTCAATTTTCTTAAATTAGCCAGCGCTCGCAGTGGTGTTTGGACACTGGCTGTGCGCGGAATGGGAAGTGGAATCCCTCTATGTATAAAGCACAAAGTCCTCTCAAACGTAAACGCTTCGTGCTGCGTCGCCCGCTGCGTCAGCCTGATATAGCCGCAGCTCCGCTTGTTCCTCTGACATCAGCAGTCCTTCATCCCGTGGCACAGCCACTTTCTCTCCAGTCCTGGCTCTCCCAGGATAAGTCTCACGCCAGAGTTGTGTGCGCTAACAGTGCATGCAAGTGTTCTTCTGTAGATACTCTAATTGCTTTCCCTGAACTCGCTGAGGAGTCCACACCATTCAGAAACATGACATGTCTGTTAACGTGCGATATCACTGCGAGCACCGATGCCGTAGACCGCCACCGAATCTCATATCCCTCCCGCTGCACCTCAGACCACTCTACTGAATAATTAGCTAATTAGCATCTTCAGAGGGACTTCAGCGACTAATTATTTCAGCAGCAACAGGAAGAAGGAAAAAACAGAAGAGGAGACGGAAGTACAACAGAGACGAGAGCGATAAAAATGGAGTGTATAAACAGTCATCTGAACATGCTCAGACAAAATAGTCAATTCATGCATGTTCGTTGAGCTTTTTTCAATGAATCGCAATCTATAAACCTCCAAACTGCCTTTCACTCTCAGCGATAACGGTGTGATTTATGGTAATATGTAGATCAAGTATATGAATTTGAGTGCGTGTACACTGGGACTTTGCTTTATGGGCCCCTAGGGCTCGCGACTAAATCAGTTGACTTTTCATGCTCTTGCTCAAGGCCACATTTACATGTAAAAGCTCTGAGGGAGAAAATGAAAGATGCTCTGTTCTTTAGACTGAAGCAGGTAGGCCAATTGAGAATCGATCTTTTAGAAGATCATAAACAAGATAACTTGTAACTAGAGATGTTCCGATACCCTTTTCCTCTTCCCGATACCGATTCCGATACCTGGGCTCAGGGTATCGGCCGATACAGAGTAGTGATCCGATACCTGGGTGTGTATCTGTATATACAGCTGTATATACTACTAGCCCTGTGTAAATTGCTAGAATTATTTTATGGTGTGCTTCAGACTTATCCCTTAATAAAATATGAACAAATACATGGTGAACTACTGTATTTATTACAGTATTTTTATTATCTGACATGAATATGACCGTAATATTATTTATTTTCTTAAGCGAAAAAGAACTTCAAATGCAGCCAAAAATCTATCACCACAAACTAAAAAAGGTATTTTAGTTTTACAATATAACAACAAAACAAGTAAAAAAAAAAAGCAACCGTCTAGCCATAATTATTATTATTAATACTACATAGAGCCATAGCTAAAGCTACTGTAGGCTACAACAGTAGCTTAACATATTTACGTTAAACTGAACAGTTTTCTCAAATGAAACGGTAAATTATCATGAAGTGACGTTTTATGTGTTCGTTTCCTTATATAGTGACACTCATATAGTGTATAGAGACTAAAAAACAGCGAGCTCCCGCAAATCTGCGTCCATCACACATAGAGATGTAGAATTTGCAAGAGTAATATTTAATAATATATTACAGTTTAATATTCACAGACACTAGTATATATATTCGGCTAAAGTTTGGAGCCGTGCCCTTTGACTAACACGGAAGCGACTGAACGCAGCTGCGGGTAGCGAATATACTCGAACTTAATACCGGTACTACAGATACGCTGGTATAATCACATTTTTACATTTTCAGCACTGACTTGGTAGCAAAGTGCCAGGACTTGTGGCATCCCTAGTCGCTGTTTTACTTTCTGGTTTGTCCAGTCTGAAATACTGCTAAACAGCGGACATACTGCTAACCATTAATTTATAATATAGAAGCAGCTTCACTGTCTGTTGGCAGTTTAGAACACAATGAGCGATCCAGTCTTATATAGATCAGTGCTGCTAACGAGTTTTCATTTCTTCTTCGCTGCTCTAAACGGGTTGCTTGTGGCAGCTCAGCAGAAGGCCTGTGTTTGCAATGCATTCTGAGCAGCGAAGAAGAACTGTGCAGCGGTTACACAAAACTAGCGGTCATAACTAGGTCTTGTTTAAGAAAATGGTATCGGATCGGTATATGGGTTCATGTACTCGCCGATGCCAGTATTTGTTGTGGTATCGGTGATATTTCCGATACTAGTATCGGAATCGGAACAACTCTACTTGTAACGTTTATCATCTAAAGGCCTTTCCACGCCGAGCACGAAAAAAGCAAAGTGAATATCGGATGCGATGGCGCGCTGGAATAAAACAACAGATTCTTATCGATGATTCCATATAGACTGCAAACATTCGTGCACTGAAAATGCAGATGTTTTTTTTTTTTTTTTTTGACAAATCTTTTCAGTGTGACCGAAGCATGACTCGGCGGTGCGAAAAGCTCAGAAGACTGCATTGAGCACAAGCATAAAAACACAGAAGGAGAGGACTTTCAACCAACATACAAATAATATGTTGTTGTCGTTGGTGTCTGAACATATAGAGTATTTTTTTCAGTGTTTAAAAAAATCAAGTTAAACATTTATCTACACATGACATATGAAAGCAAACAGACATGATGATACATTTTCTGTATGCGTTATGTATGCAGCTCAACAATAAAGGATGTTGATGACATACAAAGAGTCTGCCAATTATAATCTAAATTATACTATAGATCACAATCGGAAATTATTACAAGCACTTGATGATGATTTAAAGTGACTTTTAAACAAATACATTAATAATTACATAAGTTTTCAAGTGTAGCTTCATGTTGATTGTACCTCCAATTATATTATGGGATATTCTTGTAAGCATTAAAGACATTTGTGTTTCTGGTGCAGAACCAAACTTAATTTATCTTAATTTAATGCTATATATTGAGCAGTGGACCATATCCGATATATCTCTGAGGAAAAATACATTGTTGTTTGGCGCCACCTAGCATGCAAGCATGAATTAGCAGAAGACTAACAATCATTTTGCGCACGGCATGAAAGCACCATTCATCTGTGATTCGCCTCGCTTTTTCGCATCGTGCTCAGTGTGGAAAGGCCTTCAGTGTGGAAATGTACAGAATTTGATTGAATGGGCTGTGTTCATAGTCATTGAATGCACACACACCCATGACCAAACGTCATATATTAATCTGGTAAGGGACTTTGTTGCTTGGCAACTGTAAAGACTGAAACAAACTCTGAACAAGCATTAATATTAATACATCAAACTATTAATTGAACATCTGTGTCTACTTTCTTTTATTAAAGCTAATCCGTAGTGTGTTACAGTGATTTTATCAAGGGTAAACATGTTCTTAAACTTGACGGTTATTTCTTGTCATATGTATAAAACAGATATGATTGGATGAGACACATTAGGTAGGCTAAGTAAACTAAATGTAAAACTACTGATAGATTGTAAATGAGTTGAATTCTACACTATTGTGTCTACACTATACACAATATCAAATGTTTGAGGTCGGTAATCTGTGTTAATGCTCAGCACTGCTGCATTTATTTGATCAGAAATACAGTAAAAACTATTATTGTGAAATATTATTATTTTTTTTTTATAAGAATACTTTTTAAAATGTCAGCATCATTACTCCAGTATTTAGAGTCACATGATCCTTTAGAAAACATTATAATATGCTGATTTGCTGCTCAAGAAACGTTTCATATTATTATCAGTGTTGAAAAGAGTATGTATTCAGGATTTTGATGATTAGAAGTTCAAAAGAACAGCATTTATCATAATAATAATAATAATAATAAATATTAATTATAATATTAAAATATATATCTTTTATAACATTATTAATGTCTTTATTGTCAATTATAGAATAAAATTAAAATCCTATGTACCTCAAAGTTTTGAATGGTAGTTTATATTGTAAGTGTAAAAATTTTTGGGACCATTTTATAAATAAGTCTGTATCATGTAAAACATCCCTTAACATCCACCCTTGATAAAATCACTGCAAATCATGGCCTCTTGTGGCTTTAGTTTACAAAATCACAACACTCAAAATATTTGTGGATCTCTTAGGCGAGTGTAGCTTGGCTCAACATGAGCTAACTATCTGCAGGGTATCTGGCAGTAGACAGACACATTTACTGTATAAACTTCCAGCAGCGCTGCATCTCAAACCACCAAAGTGCAGTCACTGACAGATACCTGCTCCTGCATGCTCACAGCCTCAGGGGGGATTTCAGCCGCACACTCAGGGTTATCATCATTATCTTTAGCTAGTAATATAAAAAATGACCTACTGTGAAGACTTTTGTATACAGTATACAGTTGAATAACACCACCTATTATGACAGTGAAAACCATCTGAAAATGAATTTACATAAAATGTAAGCTTAGAAAAGAAAGAGAATATTTTAGCTTTTGTTGTTCGTTGATGTAATTGAACTATGCATTGTGTCAGACATAATCATTCAATGAGGCAAGAACTGATTGACAGGTGAACCAACCACATGTTCACTTCCCATATTTTCTGACAAGGTAACATGCATTATTTTAATGCCTTTTTAAAAATGATGTTCAACAGCACAATTCCTAGTAAAAACAAAAAAACTATTCGGCAAAGAAACCTCCACCAATCAGTGAATCATGACACTCCCATGAATCACTCCGATTAAATGTGTAAGAACGGCAAATGTTACGTTTTTCTTAAAAACTACTTAAATGTTTATATATATATATTTAGCTCAATACATCTGTTTAATGGATCATTTACTAAAAGAACACTGAGCTGCATCCAACTGATTGCACTGTATCATATTATTTATGCATTATTTTATTTTAATATGCTTTTAATTCATTTTTATTACATTCTAAATTAAACGTAAGTCTTGTGCATCTGTTATGATTATTTTAAAATCTTTATGTAAATAAAGTTTTAAAATTATTAGAGTACGCACTATACAAATAATAAAAAAACATTTTCCTTTTGTTATATTTTGACAAGTATAAAAGTCTTGCGTTGCCATATTTAGCAATAAACATAAAATACATTGCTTCTGTATACATTATCAACATCTTTAAATCAACACTCATCCATTTAATTTGATTACATGATATGTTACAGTGGATTGTAGTCCTTTCCCTCATTAAAAGCCATTAAATACAGTCTTACATTTGTCTGTTTTTTCTGATTTACATATATATTCTCGCTTAATTCAAAGCTCGTAATGTTGTGATTCACCTCGTTGCTGCTTGGTTTGTTCATGTCTTATAACTTTTTAATGAAGTTCTTTAAAAAAAATCCTACGGGAAAAATAATCCAGGACTACGCCATCTGAAAAAGAGGACAGCTACTAAACTGAAAATAAATAACAATTATGATAAAACTACAATTTTAAGATTAAATTAAAACTAAATGGAAATGGAAAATCCAAATTAAACGAACTAAACACAATTTTAAGGAAGTGTGATCCGATCTGGGATACCATGACTCTGTCAGGAGGGCCGTTCTTTCACACCTGGCAGAGCGAGTAAGCTTTCTGAGAGATCTGGGCCAGAGAGCACATGCACTTTGCTTATTGATCTATGCCAGGTCTCCACAACCCCGCTGTCACAGCGTAAGAGTCCTCTCAGCAGGCCAGCAATTAATATGCCAGGTAAAGGTCCACTCGCTCAGTTTAAACAGGGAAGAAAGTCAGTAAAAAACCGCTGTGATGTGTGTGTGTGTGTGTGTGTGTTTAGCGCAGCCTCTTAGCTGATATGCCGCAGCGCTGTTTGTATACACACCTACAGCTTTCGCCCCCCCATTGTGTTCTCTCTGCCGTGAGAGGCTCGCAACACTTCTTACATTCAGACGCCGTTAAAATCATCCCAGCATTAACATGATGTAGGTGGTCTCACTGAGCCAGTGCCTATCCGTCCACCTCCATCCCTTTCAAAGGCCTCGACGGAGCCCACGGTGACACGCTAGCTCTGTGGCGGCGGTGTGGGGGCTCACCTGCAACTCCTTCTCGCCGTACTTGGAGGGGTTCTTGCTGCCCTGGCTCTTCCTCCGCAGTTTCTTCAGCTCACCCTGGCATTTCTCCAGACTCTCTCCTTTGCTTTTGTGCTCCACCTGGTACTTCTTAAGAGCCGCCTTCAGGAGGAAAAACACAGGAAGATTGTTGGTAAATGCAGAAATCAACCGACTGTAGCTACTGCGTTAAGAAAGACACGGGAGTCAAAGCCCACTAGTCAAAAGTCATGTTCCAAAACACTCGCTGTCTGCTGTCTACTGCCCTCCTCTGAGACACAGCCTGGAGAAAAACAGCCTACACAGACAGGAACTTTCTTAGTGGTCACTAATGTACAGCACACAGATAATGCTCCCCTGACAGAATTCACATGATATAACAAACAACAACACTAATAACAACTGTCATTAATAATAATAGTGATAATAATATGATAATTAATATATAAATATTATAATAAACAATATAGTTACTATAAAGATGACAACCATTACAAATATTAATAATAATAACAATAAAAATAATAATATGCTCAATATATAAATATGTATCAATATAGTTACTATAATAACAGCTATTATTATATATGTGTGTGTGTGTGTGTGTGTGTGTGCGCGCGCATGTGATTTTTATCAGCACAGTCCTACAGACTTTTTCCAATCACAAGTGAATCTGACAATTAACCATTATTATTATAATAATAATAATTATTATTACTAATATGACTACTACCAGTATAATTTTAATGTTTTTATTACCAGATCACAATCAATTGTGATATTATAACCCTCAGATTCACTTGTAAGTAAAGAAGTCTGGACTATACCGAAATAATAATAATAATAATAATAATAATAATAATAATAATAATAATAATAAGTACCATCATCATCATCAAAATAAAAATGATCATTATACCATTATATAATACATCTTATATTTATATAAAATAATACAAATAATAATAACATAAATCATCATTATTTTAGTATGTAAATTTTACAAATTGAATAAATAATCAATTATTGTTATTAAGATATGAATTATAATCAAACTATCAAAATCGTGATATTCTGATATATAATCGTGAAATTGTGACGTTATCAGCGCAGTAATACAGACCTGCTCAACTCGATCAGACTTTAGCATGTTGCTAAGCTAATGATTCAACAACTAATTTTCTAATTTTGATCAAATACTGTACAAGTATCTTTACAATAAACGTTTCACCATTTTACTTTTCACAATCAATACACAAAAATGTTTATATAATTAACTTGACATGACACAACGCTCAAAGTTAGATGTGTTGCAACACCTTAAAAAGTTCTGTCTGGAACATAATGTACATAAACTGAACGTCAAACCCCAGTCTCACACATCATCCGATTCATCTGTTGAGTAATCATCAAGTAAAGTGGACATTGCCAGTCCTGGGATTGTCTTCTCCAAGATAGACATTTGTGATCCTGCCTTACAATTTGTCCAGAGCGTCTGAGAAAGCAGCATAGCTCTGCCAGCAACTTTTAAGAACAGCCTTCAAGTCAGGATCTCTTCATGAGGCCTTCAAACGCGGTCTGGCCCTGTGGTTCACCGGGGTCTGGAGCAGAGCTGAAGGTCTGGGGTGTTTCAGGGCAGCACTTCGGATGTCTGCAGAAGAAAGCAGCGAAGTTCTCCACTCCCAACCTCCAAGTTCTGGAGGCTGATACACTTGGCGGAGAACTTCTAGATGTATGAATCTTCACACATCCTACACAAGGTACGCTGAGAGAATGATCTCTAGACTACACGCTTATAAATAGTTTGGCAGCTCGACCAGATTCTTGCGCAGCAGGAAAGTGTCTACAAAGACAGCGTTACATGTGAGTGATGGAGCAGTCGCTCAATCTTCGGCAGGAGAGAGGAGGATTGTGCTTCGACAGCCCTGATCCCCGTTTCTCATCATATGAACGATTTACAAGGCTTTACAGGAATAAATAAAAAAACCAGACCTGACGGATCATGATTTCTTCTGGAATTCAAGAGATGGAGCGTGCGGCTGCTTAACTTCAGTTCACTTGATTCGCTTTCTTGTCCAGCTTGATTTGTTGTGGGCAGAACAGAATATACATATGAAACATTTTCTCAACCTGTTATATCACTGTTCATCTTTATAAAATGGTGCTCCTATGGCGGAAGCACAAAATGGAGATCATAAGAGTCATCCAGACCTACACAGAGATCTCACAATGAGCTCCAGAGCAGAGATGTGATGTGTTGCACAGAATGTGTAGACGGAAAGAAATAAGTGTTTGGTTTCCAAGGGGAACGACCGCAGACCGCTCTCTCCAGCGCTGAATAAGGCAAGACAGCAAGGCTTTAATTTTATCTGAATACAATGTGATGACAAGCGACGCCCAACTGCCCCCCCCCCCCCCCAATGAACTGCTCTACACAGCTCCTCTCCAACCCACTCACAGTCTAAAGATATCTCCCTCAGCACTGCTCCAAACATACATTAATCTGCCACAAATTGTGTATTTTCATTTGTTGAAAATAGTGGAAACAGGAGTGAAGTGAAAACAGGGTCGTTGCTATACAAGAAAACAAGATGTATTTCTAGATGATGTATGGGTGTGTTTGGAACGGCAAACTAACTACTAAAAAGAAGTCTGCGGTATATATACTGTGTAGTGAACAATTTTTCTGTTTATTTATTTTCTTTCGTTTCTGTAGCTCCACTGTACTGTGTGTTTGAATCAAGGAAACGTGTGCTGATAAGTTGCTTTGCATAAAATTATATGCCAAATGCATAAATGTTAATTGTTTGCAAATAATCCACTACATTTGGCAAAATGTGAAGCATGTAACCAAAGCAGAGTCAGCAATGTCATCCAGTTTTTGTAGTTTTTTTTTATTCTTGGCTCAATATTTCATCAGACTGCCAAAAGGAAAGACAAAATTTAACTCAGAAACACTGCTAAACATCCATATTGCCACTACAAAAGTTTGGCATTGGTAAAATTTTATTTTGAATTGTTTTTAAGAAATAAATATCGTTATTCAGCAGGGACACATTTAATTGCTCAAAAGTGACAGTAAAGACATTGATAATAAGAAATTATCAGAATGATTTCTGAAGGATTGTGAGACACTGAAGACTGGAGTAACGATGCTGAAAATTCTGCTTCGCTTCACAGGAATGAATTACATTTTGAAATATATTCAAACAGAAAATAGTCATTTTAAATTGTAAAAATATATTACATTTTCTACTGAACATAAGAGACCTATGGGTAATTTCATTCCTACTGTGATTTAACAATTGTCAGTTTAAAATGCCTTGCACAAGTTTTACTTTACATAATCTCATGCATTTTCAAGTGAAATAGAAAACGTAGAATGGTGTTATTCTTATTATGAAAAGTGTGTGTGCAGAGAGTGTGTGTGTCGGTTGCTCAGATAGACGTAGACGTATGTCTATTATCAGAAGGAGTGGGATGTGCTGTGGACTCACAGTCAGGTATCTTGCGTCCAATTCCACCTTCTTCTCCAGCTCCGACAGCAGCTCGTTGTGGAAGCATTTCAACTGCATCAAAATGGAGAAAAAAATGGGCTTTTAAGATCCTTAAAACACAGATTTGTGCAGATTGTACAACATACCTAGAAATGTTACATGTTCAGTACACTATCATTAAATTTTTTGAATAATGTTGATAAGCACAGAAAATGAGTCATCCCTCAATGTTGTGCTTACAGTAAAAACCTCAACTGAGCATTCCAGAAGGTTTTATATCAGACACGTCAAGGTTGTATATTTGCTTTGCGGTTACATCGGGGAGCAGTATGTAATGATGCCAGCTATCAGTTGAATTGGGTACTGCAGTCCAAATTGAAATTGGAGAGAGTTGTTTCTCCCACTCCTCCTCTTTGACACTCACGCGGGTTGCCAGATTGAAGACACACAGCGCAATTGACAATGGAAGGCGCCAATTTTGACTTATACAATTTGTAATATGCCTTTATTCAGAGAGAAGTTTTTAGAATGTCTCTAGTCAGGTAGAATCTGCAATGTCTGACCCAGTTTGTTTTCCCGCTTCCATGGCTGCATTACGCTGTATTTTCCACCACCTGGCAACCATGGGTGTTAAAATGGCAGAGGGCGGAATCAAGCAAAACCAAACAAAAACACATTATAATAACTGGCTGAAGCATTGTTTTTCAGAAAAAAAAACTAATTTCCTAAATATTTGCAAATATATTTTAGTATTCCTATGCTTTCATACATAAAAAAGTAACATACAGCACCTTTAATTATTCAGGGATCACATTCTTGTTATTTGAATTACAAACTTGTGTAAATCCTTTTTGAGTTTGCTCCATGTATACTGTGATTTACATTAAAATCCACTGGATTTAATTTATATTGAACATGACAAGATGGTAAAATTTCTAATCTAATCTATGTAAAATAGATACTTTCAAAAAGATGCAAAATGGATGGCAGTCAAATAAAGTACAGACCATTTCCTCTAACTGCATTTGAATCTGTCGGTGGACCTCTGCCATCTGGAAAAGCACATCCCCTGCAGAGAAGAGGGACAGATGTTAGTTAAGAGAGAGAACAACAGGAAATTGACTCAAAATCATGTGATTCAAGTGAGAACAAATGCAGAGAGGTTAAAGAGAGAGTTAGATCGAGTTAGGGTGGAGTAGGCCAGAAAGGAAGATAGAAAGAGGGAGAGAGGCAAGATAAATCCCAACGTGCATTACAATCATGCCATCATACACACACCACGGACGGGCAAACACAGGGACAATGACACGGAGACAACAGGGTGGAGAACAAAGAACAGAAACTCAAAATATAAAGCATGTCAAAACGGGGTTTCAAAATGTCAGAGTATTAAAGGAACATTTCACTGAAAAATGAAAATTCTGTCCTTTTTACTCACCATATGCTGTTGTTTTTCTGTGGAAAGATATCATGTAACTTCTGAAGGCTTTCATATGAAGCTTGACAGACATGGTCACTTTGAACTGCATTTTTATATTAAGGATTCCTCAAAAATGATCTTCTTGCATCCCGCAGAAATAAAAACAACAGCATATGGGTTTGGAAAGCCATGTAAATACTGAACTAATTTACATTTTTGAGTGAACTACTCTTATAAACAGAACCAAACAAACTCGCCTAACATGACTGTAAATTACAAATCAGTTTCATTTTTTGTGTTGTCAAGTGCTTTTCCTGCAAGAATGACTGTCAGAATATTGTGAAACTCTTTGCAAAAAAAATAATAAAGTAAACTAAAACAGGAAGAAAAGGACTAAACAAAAAGAGGCCATGCAGCTGGTTGAAGTTTTGTTGTTTTTCATATACCTACATGCTGCTGCTTCTGAATATGCAATGCATTGTGAAGAAAGGAACAGACAGTGAGCAGAGCACGGAGGAGACACTGTGAAAAGAACACACAGCAATGGAAGACAACAGCGAGCCGCCTTGACCTTCTCTCATCTCAGCATGGCAACCTAAAGTTAGGCGTACAGAACCTCTCCAAGCATGGTGCAAAGCAGATCTCGTGTTTGCGCATGCTTGAACACTTCATACGTGACAATTCAACAGTCAGTCCAGTGTAACAACACACATCGCATCCCTGCACGCTTGTTTACACCACAGACGCGTGATAGAAAAGCTCTCGCGGAAGAGCAGAAGCACTGGGTTCAGAATTTTAGTCTGTTGATTTCTCTGAGAGAGGCATCTGGAGAGATCAATGATGACTAGTTTGACCAAAAACGAAAGTTCTGTCGATGATCATTCATCCTCATCATGTTCTGAACCTATATATGTTCTATCTTTAATGAAAGAGAAAATGAGATATTTAGGCGAATGTTCATGCTGCTCTTTTCCATACAACAAAAGCAGACAGTGGTCAGTAGCTTTCAAACACCAAAAAAAAAAAAAAAAAAAAAAAAAAGATAGAAAATAGTCAACCAAATTATTATTATTTTTATTTTATGGCCAGTGACAATGTCTTAGAGAGCAGGGTGGTTGATGGCAGATGGAACGCTTTTATGATATTTAATTAAAAAAATAATAAGCTGCTAAAATCATTTATTTTAAAAATAAATTATTTGAAAATAATATAAACAATATAAAAACATTTAAAATATTTAAAAATTAAAACTGTAATATAAATACAGAGTTCTGGCATGAAACTCTAGATGGCGCAGTCCGATAGGTTTAACTCAGTCTGACCTAATGACATCATTATCACACGGCACAGCTGATTGGTTCTCTCCTGTTTTGTTAACCAATACGCTAGCTGCTCAGCGTTCAAATACATGTCTAGGGCTTACCGTAGCAGTGCAGCTTGCTTCAGAAACCCTCCACCTTCCCCAGCTCCACCTGTATAGATCTGCTACGAGGTGATTCATGTATTCTATGTAGGGGTTACTTCAAGTATGTTATATTTACAGCAGCAATATTTCTTACATGCTCACAGCAGATGTATTGGCAGTAGCAAATCTCGGTTTTTGCTCTGCCAAGGCAGCGTAGCAGATCTATTCGGCCAAGGCCAAACTCATTAACTTTGTCATGTATATTACCATGCCAATCCTTCCAAGAGTTGTCATGAAAGAAACAGATTTATATTTTAGATAGGAACTTAAATTATATTAGATAAGAACCACAAATTCTTATCGAAGCATTTTTCACAAATAATAATAGTTAATAACATAATTTAAAGGGAAGCTGTCATCAATTATACACTCATTAATCTCATAAAACCAGGTAATACTAATTTTACATACAGTAAACAGTGAATATGACATGGATGGCATGAAAGGCAAATGCCCAAAAATCTTACTCTCTGTTATAGCAATGAACTTAATTCTAAAATTACTTTTAGAATGTTTATAATGTTTGCGCATGCTTGACACTTCATACGTGACAAAGTTGTTGTATGACCACAAAAATAACATTGCACTGAGCAAAGATTTTATTGAGGCTGTTTTTTTTTTTTTGTAAAAGAGCAGCATGAAGATTCTTCAAAATCTCTCTTTTTGTAGTCCATGGAAGCCATAACAGATTTTGTAAATATAAAATGGTAAATGGGTGAACCATTCCTTTAAGGGTCACACAGCTGTTACAGATCACAATCTTGAGTTTCACACTCTAATCTTAATTATGATCTCTATGTGCATGTTAAAAGTAAAGAAAAACACATACAAATGAGCTTTTCAGTCTAAAATCATTCAGTCAAGCAGACATTGCTTGAGAAATCTTTACAGAACAGGAATGAAAAGACTCAGAACAGAGGGAACACGGCACTATAGAGACACAGAGACAACTGCACATTTTGTTCTCTCCTTTATTCATTTCCATTTTCAATCCATTCCTCAAATGCAAGTTATTGCTAAAAAATTCACACACTCCCATCATCTTAAGCTTATCTGAAACATTTCAAATCAGAGAAACCTCAATTCACAAGAGTGAAACCGGCTGATATGCAGTGCTCTTTATCTTTCCTGGCTAGTAAACACGACACTTTAATAACAAAAAAATAAAAAAATGGATTTAGTTATTCTGACACTGATATTTGAAATAATAACCCAAATGACTTCAGTGGCTTGACTGCAATTAATCTAGAGATTGAAACATACAAATCACACAGGTACGTGGTGCATACGTAGTGATGTTATGTCATCTCCAGGACAAACAGTGGCCTCTCTCATAAGTCTCACAGCATGGCACCTAAAGCGATTAAAGAGAATCAGCCGTGCTCAGGCTTACAATCTAAAGAGGTCTTTTGACTTGGTACTCAAACACACAGATACACACAGGTCACTCTCTTCTAGTCCTTAATCTGATTCTCTACACACAGATCAGAATTTTTTTTTTTTTTTACCAAGCTGAGCAGGGGTCCTTTCAATGAGATCATTTCCTGTTTTTTTTTTTTTTTAGGACAGGTTTTATCACCCTGGCATTTTTGAGGCAAATACACAAAAAGTAATCCAGAAATCTTTCACTCAGAAAAAAAAAAAAAAAGTGCTAATCAAGCAGTGAAAAAGGTTTGTTAAAGTATTTCTGAGTGCAATACGGAAACTGCATGGGCACCTATGTTTAACTCTACTCATCGCTATGTGAAAATAAGTGTAGAATTGAAACAGTTCATTGTTAACATTTAACCGTCACTTCCAAGAAATCCTCCAGTGTACATGTGACAGAGAGGAGCTTCCTTACACAGAAACACAGACACACCCAAACCTTCCTTCCTGATACATTCTGGAAAAGCTTCTTCTGCGATCCACCTTTAGATCATTTATTCACTTTGCAAGCAGACCTGAAAGCCTGATTTTATTTGGCTCAAGTTAAAGAAGTCAAAGGAAATGAGGTCTGAGGCAGTTACCAAATAAAAATAAATCAGCGAAATATTGTCTATATAAAAATGCTGATATCAGACCTTACATATAAGATCTTTGATCTGATATGTAGTTAAAGATGTGCAGCGAGTTTTTACAGCAAAACCACACAGCAAAAGCCTTTGAGGAAAGGAGCCTCAGCTTTGAAGTGTCTGACAGGAGCTCTTTGTATGCAGGTACTTTAAGCTCTTTATAATGGACTTGTGACATCCGCATTCTCTTTGCTTTGAGCACAGCTGCCTTCCTGACTGACAGACAGCAACAGGCCAGAGAGGAGTCACGGTCACTGCAGAGAGCTAAACAAGGAAAACTAGAACACACACACACACACACACACACACACACACACACTCTCAGGGCCTGTCACGGCCGTCTCCCTTTCTCCCTCACAATCCGCAACCAGCGAGAACAATGGATAGTGAAGCAGGTTTGTTAAAACAATCAAAAAAAAAAGCATACAGAAATAAAAGGAACTATTATTCTTATTCTTAAGACATTTTAATAGGGCAGCTTTATCACCTTAAAACTTTTGAGACAAAAATAAAAAAAGAATGATTTTAAGTTAATAATAGTAAAAAATATATGTTTATATTATTTATTTAATTAATGTATATATATCCTTTTTATTAATAATAGTAGAAACACAAAATATAATATGAATGAATAATATTTAATTAATATGTATAATTATTATTATTATTATGCAAATATTATGAAGGAATTTTTATTAGGACAGCTTTATCATCCTGACATTGAGACACACATGCAAAATATTTTTTTATATCAATTAATAGTAATCAATGATGATTATTGAATGATTATAATTATTAAGTTTATTATTAGGATAGCTTTATCATCCTAAAATTTGAGACACACAAAAAAATTGTTAAATAAATTATGTTATTAAAATAATACTAAATATGATCAATTTACAATTATTAATATAATAATAATAATAATAATAATAATAATAATAATAATAATAATAATAATAATACATTTCTTAAACTTATTAATTTACAAATATTAATATAATAATAATGATAATGATACATTCCTGAAACTTCATAAGTAATTTTTTATATAACAGTTTTATTACGCTGACATTATAAGCATGCAAATAAATCAATAAATAAACAAACAAACTCCAACCTCCAGAAACCTTTATTCAGAAATGAAAAAATATCTCTATCCTCTGTCACAACCCGCAACGAGGGGTGAGCGATAGATCGGTGTCAGAGGGCAGGTTCTCTTGGGAAAATCTGCGCCTGCAGTCTTGCATGTCTCTACTTGGACAGATGAAATGTGTGTGCATTTGGATCAAGTCCATCTAGTCAAATAAGTTGCCCTGTACTTCTTGCCACAGGCTCACCTCGCCGGCTTCATATGCAAACATTTGTCAGAACATCTGAAGAGCAGGAGTGTCGTCAGAGAGCCGCAGGCAAACCTGACAGGCCGGACCAGTCTGGGAGGAGGAGAGCAGAGTGAAGCACTGACAACGGTCAAGTGTGGAGCGCTGCAGGGTGTCATGGAAACAGTCGAAACGCTCAGGCTGCCAGCCAAAACCTGAACAAAATGGAGGACTCTGTGTATCAGCTTAACATAGATGCGTCAACTCCTTTATCTATTTGTACAGCGAGCAGATTACATCACTCCCCACTGTGCAGCACCTGACAAAAAACATGCATCCCATAGTGCGCTGGTGCATCCACTACATCAAACAGCTCTTAGCTGTGTCACACTGTATTGCGTGTGCAGTCCTCATTCACACATGCAATGATTTTAATCACCGGAGGTCGTCAAGTGGCTGTATTTTTGTATTTTCATAATGCTAGATGCTCTAATACTACTGGTGCAATGCATCAAAACGGAAAATCTGAACACAAATCAGATGCATTATTGACTGAAATAAGATGGCATTGTATTTTAATGAAGTGAACAGTTTTCTACGGACTAAAATGTATATTATGCACCGGAAAGTGTTTCAGTAGCAGTTAATGAGTGATCATACTGTACCAAGAACAGGATGGACATGAGAAATATATGGCAAAAATGCAAGGTAAAGCTGCTTATCAGAACAATCTCTTGCGATGCAGATATTTATGAAGCCAAACACAAACATCCCATTATTTTCTGCACACAGCTGCGGCTCTTTCATGCAGCAACAGAATGAAAGCACAACACGAGCCCGCTGCCGCTGCTTAGATCACATCAGGAGTGTTCAATCCTGCTCCTGAAGGCCAATCTTCCTGCAGAGTCTCGCTCCAGCCCCAATTAAACACACCTGAACCAGCCAATCAAGGTTTTCAGGATTACCAGAAACTTCCAGGCAGGTGTTTTGAAGGTAAATGTGCAGGAAGTGCCCTTTGCAGTAGCAGGGATGTACGTAGATGTATGAAACCATCCAACAACAATCAAACACGCTCTCTAGAACATCCTCTGGCTATTGTAGGGAAATCTGATTCATCTGAATGACACTGTCTGTTTGGATGATTCATTTGAATTAACTAATAAAAAATAAAAATAATAGATTCACTGAATCACAGTCATCATTACCATTGTAAGCAGAAGACTTGTTGTAGTGAAAAGAAAGCACATTTAGTTACATAACAGTTCTTTTACTATTTTGCCTGCAGTTATACAAGCGTTATTTTGTTTTAAATTTATACATTTATGTATTCAAGTTTGAAGGAATAATTTTTTTTGTACTAGATAAAGAGTGCTCCTGAATCACAAATCATGTGATTTATCATTTATCATGTTTTATTATTTGCCTGTCTTAGCTAGTTTCAAATATACTGAGCTATTATTTGTTAGTAGCAAAACGGGTAAATATAAATACATACATGTGCATAAAAGAGCTGTCATTTCATAGCATTAGCACAGTTCATATCTTAGTTCTTATACTGTTTATATACTATAGTAAGGAAACACTGTCATATTCCATGGACCATGGCACGCATAACATGGTGATCATTACAAGATATGTCAAAAAATATTATAATATTTACATGGTACCAAAAACATGGTAATACCATAGCACTTTTGAGCTGTTTTCAAAAAGATGCCTACATGTATGTGTGTGTTTGTGTACGGGTACATGGTATTCCCTACAATATGGGGAACAAAGTTTGACCTTGTGGGGAACTTTTTTGGTTCCCATGATGAAAACAGCTTCTAAATTACACATAATTAATATCTGTGAGGGGTAGCTTATCTAAGGGGATAGAAAATACAGTTAGAAAATATAATATATATATATATTTTTTGTATTGGGAATATCCCCATAAAACATGGAAGCCAACGTGTGTGTGTGTGTGTGTGTGCGTGTGTGTGTGTGTGTGCGTGTGTGTGAAGAAGAGTGGTTTAATGATAAAAATAGCTGGAGATCAGCCATGTCAGGTCAGGGATCCTGTCCTACTGACCCAGTAAAATCTGCCGTGACTTCTTCACCTCAGCATGTAGGACAGTTTCAGTGCTGTTCAGAGACACAGATCACTGAACTCAGTTCAGCTGAAGCCAGCAAACTAGGAGGAGAGCAAAAACCCAATCTAAAGGCAGAAAAACAGCCTCTTGCACAGCTTTACACTACACTACTACAGTGTTTTTCTTTAATCATTAATATACTAAAAGAAAGTACTACATACAATATAATTCCAACCAAAACAGAAATGCAAACCTGTGGTTTTTCAAGGCTTTTATGATTGTGAGCACATCTTTGTGTTTGTTTGTGTGTGTGTGTGTGTGTGTGTGTGTGTAAGGCTTTGTTCACCATAAGAAGCTTTAGGATTTGAGGATGGTGAAAAGAGGGAAAAGAAAGCGGTGGAGATCAGAGAGTGTGTAATCCTGACAGACAACACAAGTGTGTGAATGTAGCCATTAGAGCTGACAGAGATGCTGCTTACACTTCAATCTGCAATTTTTGTGGCAGATTTGGCAGCGAAGGGCAAGTGTGAGGGATCCACTCGGCACAGCCTGTGCTCCTCAGCTGACGGGAGGTGCAAACGCTATGATAGGGCTAATGTGAGGTACCAAGGCAAACGCACACACAGCTGCTGGAATGAGCCTGAGACATGAGGATAAAACTGAAATACACCAATGAAATCCAGCGGCTTCACACGCTTTCTCTGAATCAGCCTGTTCTTTGCAGAACCTTCTGCCTGCCTTGTTGTGATGTGTTTGATGCAGAACACCGACTGATCCAGATGACCTCAGGTCTGTCTTGACAGGAATATACCAACATAGCACAGGTTAAAGGCCAGGGGCTGTGGCATTTTTTTTTTTTTTATCTCTAAAGTCCACTCATAATAATTTAGCTTTACTTTAGTGTACATTGTTGAACCTCAGACCCTTGAACAATCTGTTTCTACTATTGTAGTGTATAAAAAGTCACTATTAACACATTTTAGAGATGTAAAATGTTTTTAAAGAAGTTTGTTCATAAACACTATTTATTTGACAACTCTTTTGAAGAAAATACAGAAGAAAACTGGAATATTCTGAAATATTATTGCAATTTAAAATAACTATTTTCTGTATTGTAATACTTTAAAATGTTTTTTATTCCTGTGATGCAAAGCTGAATTTTCAACAGCCATTAGTCCATTACTTGGTCACATGATCCTTCAGAAATAGTAATATGCTGATTTATTATCAATATTGAAAAGATATATTTCTTTCTCATTATTCTTTGGCGCAAAAAAAAAAAAAAAGCATTTATTTAAATTATCAGCATTTATTTCAAAAACAAAAAGTTAGGAGTCAGTCATTTTTTTCTGATTAATAATTTTATTAAACTAAGATGTGGTAACTTGATAAAAAGTGATAGTATATAATTTTATTGTTAGAAAAGGTTTCCATTTTAAACGGGCCTAAACACTGTACTTTTTAACTTTTTATTTATTAAAGAATCCCGAAAAAGTATTGTAGGTTCTATTTTCAACATTGATCATAAATTAGCATATTAGAATTAATTCTGAAAAATCTAAGTATATAAATTAAATCACTTTTACCACTGATGACTACACCGACCTCTTATTTTCTCAAAAGTAAGAAAAACCTTCTGTCTTCCATGAAAGAAGAAAAAAAAAAGCAAACTAAGGCAAGCACAAAAAAGAAAGGAGATATTATAATAACAGCAATTGAGAGGAAGCCATCTCTGTAATAAAGTACTGCAGGATGAAAAGCAGAAAGCCTCTAATTTCACGGGGCTACAGAAGCTTATTAACTATTCCAGCTCGGAGCTCTATGAAAGCCATGCCAGACGAAGCATATATACAGCAAGGATCAAGACACTCGGCACATATGTCAAGACAGCAAATCAAGGGCAAGGTGAGGGAGTGCATGTGGGCCCTCGTTCTCCCAGCATGCAGTGCAGCTCTCAGAAATAGAGCAGGAGAAAGCAGGGCTCCTGGGACCAAGGCACAGGGCTAATATAAGAGCTCCAGTGCTCTCATTCCGACAGGCCCAGGTGAGTGAGTGAGAGAGAGAGAGAGAGAGAGAGAGAGAGAGAGAGAGAGAGAGAGAGAGAGAGGCTGTCAGAAGTTATCATAGCACTCAGTCTATGTTCCATTAAAAGAAGTGACTGAGCAAAACACTTTCCCTCCTAAATAAACCACAACCCTTCTAGGCTTGCTAGCATCTACGAGTACCATTAGCCTGCTTCCTCTCTGATATACTGTATGCGAAACATCAAAAAAATAAAATACCAATAATTACAAGTGCTTAATCGCTTTTGCAGTGCTTCGATCTTACAAATTAAGGTTACAAAGTAGCTATTTTGCAGCGGTGCCCAAGAAAGAACCATTTCAGTTTCACAAAGAACCTTTCAGAGAACAGTTCTTCAAAGAAAACCATTTTTATTAGTGTGAAGATAATTTTAATAATCTTAAAAAACCTTTGTGGAATGAAAGTTCATAGGATGTTGAAGGTTCTTCACGGATCCAATGATGCCACTAAAGAAGTGTATTGATCACTGATATTACAATGAAAGAGAAACACTAGAACACTTAATATTCTAAATAAAAAGAGCCTATCGCCAATGGACCCTTCTCAATGGATTTCCGGGGTTCTCACAATCAGAAGTCACTGTAGGTTAAACTTTTTAATTATTTAGTAATAAACACAATTAATTAATGCCAAGATTTACAGTTCTTGCCTTGAAATGGACTTTGGTGGTGGATGTCAAGGTGTTCAAATCTCACAGATGCTAGCCTTAGCAGCTAATATTAAATGCATTCTCAATCTTCTCAAAGTACTCGCACGCAACGTTCGTGGATCTCTGGGGAGCAAAACGTGTCACCGAGTTCTTTCTGCATCAATATCTCTGAACTAATTCTCTGGCCACTCGACCTAAACCACTGGGGGAAATGCTTCAGACCTGACAGGAAATTAAATCGGCATATCACCACATCATTTGCCACTCAGAGGGGCGCCAATGCTGATGAGTCCTAATTATGTAACAGTTTTGCCCATTATACAGTAGGAATGGGCGCAGAAACGATCTGAAAAATACATCTCAGCAGCCTCTTTTTACATTTAAATGATCAGAATCCCCCTGAGGGAAGTTCACTCGGCCAGCCATCTTTACACAGCAATTTTCAATATCGTACTTCAAATCATCGATAAAAATGGTATAATACATGTAGCTTCTTTAACTGAAACGATGGCTAAAACCTTTGACAGCAATAAAGCAGCGCCTTTATTAAAGCTCTTTTAAATGAAAGGTGGGACTTTCATTCAGTCTCTGGAACTTTACGGTTTTAAATATCTAGTTGCCATAGAAACACTCATATGAGAAACCATTCAAAAGCTCCAAATTGGAACTTTCCACAAATGTCAGTCGCTCTACATAAAAGTTCCATTTTGAAAAGTTTGCACAGCATTGTTAAAGGCGACTCTTCTTCTCTTAGTCGTGTGTTCTCTCCTCAGGAAGTTTCTTTATGTCAGACGCAAGAGTCAGTTCTCATGAATATTAAGGCCTCTGACATTCTGATTGGCTTAAAGGTTTGTAACTGATAACAGTCCATTGAAGAATAAATAGGATGGCTTCTGGTTGGTCATTGGTTTATGCATCTAACTAAATCTGACTGCTTCAATGCCAGTTTGAGATGTCTAAGGCTTACTAATATAAGTCATGTTTGGTTTCTAATTGATTCTATATTATCAAATACTGAGATTTAGTGTTAAATTATTAACCTTTAATGTAAATGTACTTTGTTCTACTGAAAATAAGGTAGGATCCAGAGTTTGTCCTCAGGCGTACAGCTGGAAGGTTTATGTAAGTAAATATTAAGAGATGTATAACTGTAGTGCACACTGTCATCAGGCTCTTTTGTAGGCACGGTGCGAGGCAGAATGTAATGCAAATTTGATTAAATCAGTCAGTTATAATTTATCTGGTAACTGAAACTGAATATTTAAAAAGAATAGACACAAACAATGATTATTGCATTTATCACATCAAACAGAAGCCTAACATCAAAACAACATCTTGATCTGAATGAAAGAGCAAGAGGCAAATTTCAGCACACTTTGTTCTTTATAGTAACAGTTTCACTAGCAACTTTACTAAAGCAGTGAAGGATGCTGCTTGATTTGCAGTATTTTAGACTTTTTTCACTTTGCTGACTTACTGAAGAAGGAACAGTACAGTCCATGGCAAACATCCATAATAAAATCCAATAAGACAAATATTAAACTCATTTTTGGGAACATTCTTGGTTCAATAAAAGTGTAGCTCTGTCAACAACATTTGTAATAAAATGTCAGATCACCACAGAAAATGATTTTAACTCATCCCTCAGTTTTTACATGAAGTACACAGAGAAAGTACACTGGTCTAGACAGTACACATTAAAATACACACTGAATGTACACTACTGCACTGTACTGAATAATCTGAGTAAATGCTGCCAAAAAAGTACACACTTTTTCATGCAAATTTGCCAAATTATTTTCTGTGGCAATCAACACTGTGCCATAAATGCAGTTTTCAATATATAGTCCACCCAAAAAAGAAACCTGGTGAACCCTCAGGCCGTGCAAGATGTAGAGGATATTGTTGGAACAGATTTGGAGGAATACAGCATTACATCACTTGCTCACCAATGGACTCTCTACAGTGAATGGGTGCCGTCAGGCTGAGAGTCTAAACAGCTGATAAAAACATCACAGTAATCCACATGATTACAGTCCATTAATTAAAACCATTTCAAGTGAAAAGTTGCATATTTGAAACAAACAAATCAATCAAGGCGTTTTAACATCAATCCATCTTTAATTCTGACCAAAATACAGAATTCATAATAATATTTCCTCCAGTGAAAAAGTTGTTCTCTCACATCAGAACCCAATGACATGTTTGTTTAATACAGTTTTGGACTGCTCTTGCTTGATGGTGATTGATCTGTGCACATTTCTCTCCTGATTCGTACAAGACAAAGCAATATTATAATTAGAGGACCTAACAGAAACGACCTTATGTTAAAAACATCTTACTGATAGATTTGTTTCTTACAAACATGCAGCTTTTCACCCCACAACATATTAATCGATGGACTGGGTTCGTCTGGATTACTTGGATTATTGTGATGTTTTTATCATCTGTTTGGACTCTCATTCTGACGGCACCCATTCACTGCAGAGGATCCATTGGTGATCAAGTGATGTAATGATACATTTCTTTAAATCTGTTACCATGAAGAAACAAACTCATCTACATCTTGCACAGCTTAAGGGAGAGTAAATTGTCATGTTTTGGCAAACTATTCTTTTTTCTCAACACCAGAACATTCCTTTGAACGTGACGAAACACCAAAACAGTGGTGAAAAAAATGCTACGTAACCTTGGTAAGCGTACAGCGTATTGTGATGTGTCGTCTAAGTGCAGTCCAACCACTGTCTGCTTGTGTAAGGGTAAGAGAGTATGCCACAGAGATGTAATGAAGGCAGTAAAACACAGAGAAAGAGATGTGGTGGTGGGAGGAAATGAGTGGGAGGTGGTGACAGGGGCATCATTATCCTAAACAAACCAGTGAGCGTGGGAGTGTATACAAGAGGGGGAGGAATAGTGTGTGTGTGTGTGTGTGTGTGTGTACACACACTCCCTCATGCCTCAGTTTCAGATGAGAATGAGCGCTCTCCACTGCAAGTGCTTTTAGCATCCAAGGACACCATATATGAAGGCACGATATTTGCCCAGACTATAAGTGCATGATCATGTTTATGCAAGTGTGTGTGTGTGTATGCGAGATAATTTGTGGCATTTAATGCAAGAAATATCAGAAAAACAGCAAGGAATGAAGTGAGAGAGAGAGAAAAGCAGGAGCGCGTGTAGGCGGAAACCATTTACAGTCTGTCTCAAAGCGAACCCCCATGGCTCTCTCACCAAGAAACACAGACACACAGGACTGCAAAATGCCCAAAAGAATTTAGTGTTCCACCTCACGATGCGGGACATCTCCTACCCAAAACAGAGATGAAGCCATTTGACACTAAATGATACATCTTGCATTTCAGCTCAGCGTTCGGCAGGGTAAAGGAAACCCGTCATTATCCCCGGGGGTTGGCGGTCACAGCGGCGCTGTAGTGTATCTGCGCCTGTAATGGCCAGTTTATCATTTCATAAAGTGTGACGTGACACTCTGATATGTGTGTTTGAGTTGGGCCTGTTCTCACGAGCAGGTGGAGTCCTGTTGTTGATACGGGAGAGGATATAACCTTGGGCGATTCCTCTGGGAGAGACTCAACAAAAAAATTCAAATGAGGTTTGGGTATGGGCCATGAGGCAAAAAAAGATTAGTTCCCACTCTTATTTCTGATTGGATGAGCTGCGTTTGAAGCCGCCGACAATGCTGATAAATGCACACCGGTGACATTTGACCAGAAGAGGAACTAAATGTCACAGATTGACCTCTTGGCTCAACATAAAGGATATAAACATCAATGGTTTGCATTACGGATTTCAAAAGAAGTAGTGTTTTGGTACCAATTAAATGCAAAATAAAAAAAAAATAAAAAAAGGAAATGATACAAGTGTTCATGTAGATTGGTAATAAAATGTATCATCTCAATGGTAACGTCTTGTTTGTGGCTGGATAATTTTAGTGTACAACTTGTGCAAAAAGTGGGGGACAAAAAATAAATCTAATTTACAGCTCAGTTTAATTAAGGATCTGCTTCTCAGTCAATCTCTGACACCAAAAAATATTGTATTAGTAGTTATATATCTAATCATCTATTTTAAGGTCATTATTTTGATTAAACATATTAATGTTTAAATAAGTGTTACAGTACAGTAAAATTGAACATTTTATAAATTAATCTAAACTTAATTAAATTCTTTAAAACGAAGAATTTATTTTCAACAGAAGTATATATATATATATATATATATATATATATATATATATATATATATATATATATATATATATATATATATATATATATACACTTTTTTTTTTTTGATGTGGTATATTAAATTGGTGTAGATAATTGTGAAATTTCACTAGTATTCAGCCATATTTTGAGATTTTCAAACTAGTGTTATTTTAGTATATATATGCTATTATTAGCTTTTTTCCAGATTATTTTACTTGAAGTTTTAGTAATTATTTATTTTTTTATTTTTTATTTTCTTATATATAAATAATATTAGTTCTTTAACTTAAACTTATATTTCAGTTAGTTGCCATGTCAACATTTCTCATATTTAAATTCTTTAAAAGTACATTTAGATTTTAATACTGCTTTATTTCAATCAACAAAAACTATTCTTTAATTTTAGTTTAGGTTAAAGGGATAGTTCACACGAAAATGTAAGTTAAGATTTACCCTATGATTTACTCAGCCTCAAGGGATCCTAGGTGTATATGACTTTCTTCTTTCAGACAAATACAGAGTTATATAAGAAAATGTTTTGATTGTTGTGCATCGTGAATTAACCTTTTAACATTTTATAAACCGTAATCTCTCACTTTTGCAATATAATTCTGTTCCAGCGGAGGACGTTAACAATAAAACCATTAAGCTCTAGAGCATGACATCACATCCTGTTGCCCATATTTGTTGCAGGGTTCAAAGTAATTTTGGTGCTTGAAGCCTAGTGTGTCCATAGCTTAACATCGCTCCTGGATATAACCTTCCTGCAGAGTTCAGCTGCTACTCTAATCACACACCTGAAACAGCTATTCAAGGTTTTTGGGTTCACTAGAAAATTATAGTCAGGTGTGTTAGCAGACAGAAAGCAGCTACTGTAGATCTTCAGGCTTGAGCTCTCCTGCTCTCATGCATAATGCAGGCGCTTTTGTTCTGGAGTAATGAATGCATGCATGCACACACTCACATCACTTAATCAAAGCAGAATGACTCACTGTGACACTGCTGACGAACAATGGCACAGGTTCTCACAAACCACACCTGCCCATTATCTACATGTAACTGCATTTGAAAATTGCAGTGCAAAACAGCCATCAGTCAAATAGTCTTTTAGTTTTGTCACACACACACACAACATCTTAACTTATCTTGCATTTAAACAATGAATGTCTGGATTTAAGTTAAAAGGATATTTCACTTAAAAATGAACATTTGGTCATCATTTCCTCACCCACAAGTTATTACAAACCTGTATAATTCCTGTCAGCTGCTGATCACAAAAGATGATATTGTGAAGAATGTTGGCTACCAAACAGCTGACGGTAGCCATTGACTTCCATATTATGGGAAAAAAAATACTATGCAAATCAATGGCTACCATTAACTGTTTTGTTCCAGCATTTTTCAAAATATCTTATTTTGTGTTCAGCAGAAGAAAGAAACTCGTACAGGCTTGGAACAACATGAGGGTGAGTAAATGATACAGCCTTTTTGAATTTACCATGGCAGCTGCAGTTTCAGCCAAAGCTTCAAACTGTGCTAACTGTGCTAACTTGATTCCAGCATCTGTTGTCAAGTAAAAATAAATACAAATCTCAAGTGTCTTCTACTGTACTGAATGTGTTCGCGTCTTAATTTATTACTATTTTACAGGAACAGTAGTAATTATTTGTGGTATCTTGGCAGTAACTATGGTTACCCTGGATTTTTTTTTAGCAAGGGTTGGTATTGATCACCACCAGTGTCATCAAATATTAAATTTAAACTAAAAGATAGAAGGTATAAATGGGAAAAATATCATTCTTTTTACACAAATCTTTTAAGTAATATGCTATTGTGCCGAAAATGTATAGTTACCATAGCACATTGTATGGGAGTGTCTTTCACACATCAGAGATGATTTGTTGCGTGTATATGAAGTGTAACTAGATAGGGCCGCATTGTGTTGTATGTCCAGGGGGTCTGTGACTGAAGATGAGACTCTCTCTGTGATTCACTCTCAGTCGGAGTGAGAGAGTAGGATTCAAGTGCTAATACCTTTTGCAAGTTCAAATGAGAGGTGAACCACACTGTTGATTGCGTTATACATGAGGGGGAGTTTACTCTGCATCGGTCCAGGAAGCTCCCTGTGGAAATGAAGTAACGTAGATGTGCCTTTCATGTCCTGAGCAACAGCTCTAGCTTATGTGACACTCCTGACCCAGTGCGATAGTTATGATCCAATTAAATTCACTGCATTCCCATTTCAAACAGCATTTATACCACAAAAAGGACAGCTTATGCAGACATTTTGAAGTGTGGCTTAATTAAAAGCATAGTTCACCCAAACATGAAAATTCTGTTTTATTTAATCACCCTGATTTGGTTTCAAACAAGACTTTTGATCATCTTCTAAACACAAATGAAAGTATTTTTTAATGAAACCTGAGAGATTTATGTCCTTTCAAATAGCTTGATTCATATGCATGTCTTTTTACAATCTTTATGAAATTTTGGTGTAATGGGATTTCAATAGAGGGACAGAAGTCTCAGTTTTCATTAAAAATGTCTTAATTCGTATTTCAAAGATGAATTCAAGTCTTATAGGTTTAGAATGACATCATGAAATCATGACAGACGCTATAACTGAGTAACTTGAAGTGATGGTTCACGGTTTTCTTTTTTTTTCTAAGCTTGATTGTGTTTATGGGGTGCAGTCTAACATGTGTTAATGCTTCGTTTGAAAAAAATAAAAAAGTACATTTATTCACCACTCTGTCCCTTCTCTGAGAAATGCACTGATCATTTCCTGCTTTTATGAAGTCCCTCCCTCAGCAATAGGCGATGGGCTCTGATTGGTTAGCTAGCCCAGTGTGTTGTGATTGGCTAAATCGCCTCTAGTGCACATCTAAACGTCCCGCCCCTCACCTCAGCGCATGTGCTCCGGTTGTATTGTAAACAACAGCATCACTAATATCGCTTATTAGTTTGAGCCAGATTGAGAGACAGAGGATATTATTGAAGGGAATCGTGCAGAACCTATGCAAGCACAGCTTTTTATTTTAGGCCTATGTTTTTTGATTGTTGTTGTCTCATACTTTTAGATACGCTGTTATTTGTTAATGCTACTGCGTATGTTAGCTTTTAATTTATGGTTTTATCCTGATTAAAGCTTTAATACTGTACGGCAAATGCACATGTGTCCATGTTTAATGCTTCTCATAGCTTTGTGAAAATAAGTGTATAATTGGAACAGTTAACTGTTGGAGCTGAGCTGAAAGGGAGAGACAAAAGAGAGATGCAGAGCATATGAAGAGCAGGGGGACGCTAGGAACAGTATTAAGAACCACTGACTTAGAACACTGATTTTGAAACTTGTGAATACATTAGAATCGTAAGAAGACATAATCATGATTCATATATGAATAGATTTCCTACGTGCACCTCTAGTTCTCTCTTCCTCTTCTCTAAAGTAGCACAGCATGGCCTTGCCCCCTTTGCTCCCTTTTCCCGAGGACGGGGTTTATCTGGGTTTATGTCATGTCACAAACCCGGCAAGTAACTACTTGTAGTCCCAATCAGCCATTTTTGTAGGCATTAAAATGCCAGAATTTTAATAGAGGATTCCTACATTTGCATTGAACTTTTAGCTTTGTAACTTTGCAGATATTGTTTATGCTCAAACAGCAACATTACACACTAACTAACGTTAAAAAAGTGAAATCAACCCACCCCTTTAAATTTCAGATGCAATACTGTGTTTGTTTTTGCACAGCCAATGAAAACAGTTCCAAACAAAGTAAAAGCAGAATCATATGCAGCTTCTTTGTTTAACACAGTAGTGGTGTTTTGTTCCTGAATGAACAAATAAATTGACTGTGTATTTTTTTTTTTTTTATAAATTAAATGAGTCACTCATAAATCCAGTCAGCTGTATAGATTTTGAATGAATAACTATGTTTGAATGAATCAGTTGAGTGAATGATTCAATGTCTTACTCATAAAAACTGTGGCTGCATAATTTAGCGATGATTAAATCAGTGTGAAAAGAGTATGTCTTCAGTAGTATTCCGAAAATAGTAGACAAAAGTACCAAGATAACATTTAAGATTTGCTGATATTCTCATGTTTACTTCCAATTAACACTTTACTATCCCAATTGGTTGAGTGAATAATACAATGACTCATTCATACAGACACCTGCTGCATCTAAATATGTCCACTTGCCTAATATATAGCATGCAGCAGTATTACAAACAAGTAGTATGTCCGAATACATTCGAAAAACAGGAGTATCCAGAAATGGTATTTAGAGGACCAAGTTCCACCTAACAGTTCTAATTTCGATTCCATTAAAATCATTAAACAACTGTTAAAAAATAGTGGTAAGGAAAAATGCACAATAGTCAACTACTCAATACTGTATTTTACTTACTGTCAATTTAAAGGTTGGAAATGTCAAAATTACACATATATTACAGTAAAAGTATCTTCATAAGTAGGGTTGGGTATTGTTAGAATTTTTTTTTAGATTTTGGCCAAATGTAAGCTGCTTAAAAAATCTATCATCACTCTAAAGACATCAAAGTATTTTAAAGATATTTAGAAATGTTTGCTGCATTGTAAAAAACAAACAAACAAACAAACAAACAAACAACAACAACAACAACAAAAAAAACGGTTCCCAACCCTACTTATGAAATATACAGCCCACTTAGTAAACAATTTTAGATGCAGTAATTCCCTTGTTTAGCTCCTAAATGGATCAATAATTTGAACATAACTCGTACCAATACTCAATAACTACTTATATACTGTCTTATTAGTAGAAACTCTCCAAATATCTCAAACAAAAGTCTTACTAGGGTCTAAATTCACTTGGGGCTCTTGATAGTGAGGTAGAAGAAAATTCAGGCCATGCCCAAAAGGCCTTGAAAATTCAATAGATAATGGATATCATATCACGCATACAAAGTAGATTTTGCTGCTGTACCTCTAGCCAATCCCTATAAGCAATAAGCATCTTGAGGGTCACGCATACACCCACTCTCACATCCTTGGCAGAACAAAGAAACGACCAACAATTCTGACAGCCTCCTGTAGCAGAAAGTGAAATGCTATTTCAAGATGTTATAGCCCTCGAACTAGAACTGCTTTTTAAACGGATCATAAATGATGCATCGGTGAGTTTCCCTGCAGCATGGCAGATGATTTCCCATCCATTGCTGTCAGCCCTTCGACTTCATTTTCAACGCAAACTGGAGAAACTGAGCAAGTAAAACAAGGAATAATTCAAGCCAGTACATAAACTACATCCGAAATACTTCTGATTTAGAAAGGTTCAATATAAAGAACTTTTTCAGCTACAAATTCTGACAGTCGGGCCTAATGAAAGCAGCATCGGCACTTTGCTGAGCATGTGGTTCCATTAGTGCGTGTTTTATGGTGTCATTTCAGATCAAGCCACACAGTTTGCCTGCTCCCTTGAAGCTAAAACAGCACGGTGAGACTCACCCAAGTCTTTAGATCCTTGGCTTTCACTGGCCAACTCTCCCATTCTCACCAGAGCATCAAAATAGCCCTTGGCTGCAAACGTCACACCTGCAAAAAGATAGAGGCAAGTGCAAAAATATGTCACAAACATTCTCATCTCTCATTACAGCAGTATATTTGACGATCAAATTACGAGAATAGGACGGCTCTCAGCTGCGCAAGTTGGTGTCAGTACAGCTCGGTAATGAGTGGCAAGAAAAGCTATAGGACTAGATGAGTCTGTTGCACAACAAGAAACACAATCAGTTATACAGGAAACACATTTAGAATGAGTAAACATTAGCCCTCCTGTGACTATTGAAATTTGGCCCTTTTTTCTTTACCAGACCAGCCCAGCTGTCCCTGACACACACACACACCGTTTCCCAATCCCATGCCTCGTTATTGTTTTAAAATGTCAACTTCGGAGAAAAAGAATAAACAGAATATCATTATCTCCAAAAAACTCTCCCTAGATTCCCACATGTGTGAGGAAGTGAGAGAGGATGTGTACGATTTTCCAACTAAGAAGTGGTCTAACCTTGGCTGTTTTGGTGTTGGTCTAACTGGTGGGCTAGTAATGCTAGGCTATTCAGTAGTAAAACCCGACTGTTACAATGACCTTTTCGGAGACTTAATGAACTACAGTTTTGCTTCTTGTGGCTCAGACAAAATATCTCTAAACTGTGTTCTGATTAGTGATGCATCGATCTGATACTCAGGATCGGTGTCGGCTCTGATACTGGCATTTTCTGCTAGTATACTGGGAATCGGTCAGACGAGACCGATTAAAATCCGATATTTTGTGTATACTATTCTATGTCATTATTGAGTCCCACTAAAGGAACAAAACTGCGTGTCCCATTCAGTTACTACAGTCAAAACAACGAAACTCTCTTCAAGAGCGCACGGTAACTGAGGTTTAAAACTGTTAAAAGAAAAGTCTGCGATGAATTATCCCCTAACCTAGTTTTTGTCATAGATTATGATCATATATTTTTTAATTTGTTATTTTTCATTAAAATGAAGTTATCTATATGTAGTAGAATGTGTTTAACAAACAAAAGAGTGACAAACAGATCAACACAGAGAATTATAGAAATTATATATTGATTAAAAAATAACTGCACTGGTATTGGATTGGTATCGGCAGATACTCAAAAATGGTCTCATTGCATCCCTAGTTCAGATTGGTTTGTTGCTCTGTCAATCAATTCATAGATATACATGGTCTGACCCAATAATCTTTAAACCTGAGAAAAGTTTAATCTAGCAACCAATCAACCAACCTACCTTACTCTGCTTTTTTTTGAAGAACAAAGTTTGAAGAATACCATTTATTTGAATTTAAAATGTTCGAACACTATAAGTGCCATTTTTAATCAATTAAGGTGTCTTTGCTCAATAATGGTTTCAATTTTTAAAAAGAAAAAAAAACATTTTTAAACATTCTATTATGTTTGACATAGAGATAAAATGGAATAGCTGTATAGCACACCAAAAATAGAAATAGGGCATTTGTTTACTGAAGTTAGTAAATAAAACATGTGCTTGCAAAGTAGACAGCTAAGTTGACCATAATGAAGTAATTCAGTTGTAGCCATGTGTCCAGTTTAGAAAGCGTGTCAAAATAGCTCCCTATACTATATCCAAGGGAATAGCATTTGCAATTTGGTGAAAGTGTGAGAGACCAGGAAAATCCCAACAGCATATGCTGGTGATTTCCACAGGACTGGCAGCACTCCTATTATTAACTAGAGCAGTAAAGAGGTAAAGGTGGCCCACTCATACAGGGCTCACCTGTATCTCCTGCCTCACAGATGTTTACTGGAATCAGCTGCTCAGACTTGCTTCATGACTGTCAATCTTTACCTGTGAATACAGTACCAAGGAGTTACAAAGCCACTGCCAGCAACTATAACCGCAAAGTAAGACCAAGTAGCCAAGACACTGGTCTTCCCCAAAAACCTCCAAGAGCAGCTCAGGTATTGTTATGCAACAATGCTTCCACTAAGAATGTCCCACACTGCACCACAGCTGAAACAATGCCTCTTCAACTCCCTCAGAATGAGAATGTAGAAAACAGGCATGGAGAAAACGGTTAGCTATTATCAATAAAATATCAGTCAGCTTTTTTATATGGAGAACAATCAATCAATTTGGACCTTCGTCTGAATCAACTGAGAGCCTATGGAAAACCACCCTGCGCTTCTGACTTGGGCAGAAAGGCCACAAAAAATCAGTTGAGCAAACAACTCATCAAGATGACCAGCTGTGGCTCTGATTAAGTAAGCCAAAGCAGACTGTTGCACTAGGTGAGCCACTTTGGTGGATAGTGTTCAGGGCTTATTTAAGGAAATTATGCAAAAATGTGCCTGACAGATGGGACCATCAACTCTGGAAACTCACACAGAGACAACGAAGACTCACTGTATTTTTTCTTCTTCACAGTTTCTGTTTCTTTGCTTCTTCTCCCTATAATATTCTAAGTTGTATAGGCCAGTACAGGAACTCATTATTTGACTGGAATCAAGAAGAGGCCAACATAAAAAAAATAAAAAAAATAAAATACATTCCAACTTATTTTGGTCACACAAATTATATTTTAAAGGTTGATGGAACTATAAAATGTAGAAAAGATAAACATGACAAAAGTTGACTAAGCAATTTAGTATTTAAATTTAAAATATTAAAATCGAAAAAATAAAAATAAAGAACTTACAACCAAAAAATTAATTGTCACTGAGAAATAATAGATGTTTCAGCTATATTCAAGGTTTCTGATTATATTCAGTTGTAGAAGTTATAAGTTTCAAGTCACCACTACAGTGATTAGAGTTCTCTACAGTTTTAAAAGTTTACAAGGTTGTAAAACTTGTTTGTGATTTTATAAAACTTTCAGTTTGCTCAACAAACTGATACACAAGTTAGACTAAGGAAGTTCTACATTAATTGTTAATGCTTAGCTTCAAAAAATGTAAGCTTAATGAAGCTGGATAAATAAATAAAATATATTGTTAATTTGAGATTGTAGAACTTATGTTTTATAAAAGTGGAACTGCAATCTCCACAATTCTCATCCATATATGTAGGTCTCTCGCTTTGAAATTCTCTCTTTTACTGGGAAAGAACCATGTCATAACACACTCCTCCTACTGCACTCATTCATCTTGCTGTGCCAGAGGCTCTAAAACAAATCAGCAAGAACAATACCAGTCAGAAATAATAAATGGGGGTAGAAAGCTTTGCTGAATTTGTGTCTGAGTGATTTAATTTCCTAAAACACGGGGTAGGGTGGTAAAGACATGGCCTGAGAGCAAAAGAGGATTACGATTCATTCTGGTGGACTTAGTGGCCTAGGACCTCCCACCAGACCCTAGTTTCCGTCAGTACGGGGTAGTCAATTATGGAATAAATCTCTTTTTCAACTCTGTGTCTTGCCTTTACGTCCTTTCAGCAATGTTTCTGTGGTAAAAACCATGACATTCTCTATGCCACTGCTGCGTAATCTGCGCAACTACTCTACCCAACTAGCTACCTGTGGACAGCAGTCTGACAGCATATGGACCCCTGTGTGCAGTCAGCCCCTTTTTGAGGATAAGAGTCTTTCAACCACCTCAGCCAATCTGCCTTTAATGCTCAAGAGTCTGAAGGGCAGGCTGTCTCACAGATTTTACATAAATCCCCAAGTACGTTGGGCGCTGGGATTTATGGGTAGCTCCCGTTTCCTTCATGACTCTCAAAAGGAATATAGTGAATTCGATAAGGTAAAGCTCAGCATTTGCACAAATTTTTTTTTGTGTGGAATTTTTACTGAAAAGAAAAAATGCTTTATCGGTGTTAAAAACACAGATAAACTGTTATCTTGCCATACACAGTGAAAATGTTTAAAATGCCACATTATAGGTAACTTTACTGTAAGATACTGCCAAATGTATGTTTTTTTTTTTTAGAAGTAAATTTAATTTTTTTTTACACAATTTACAATTAAGACACTCACAGAAGTTCTATGCGACACATCACATATGATTATATCTTTTAAAAATATTTTCTTCTTTTCAGACATTTGTCAACATTACAATATTTTTTGTTAGATTTTATATTATTTAGTTAAGTTGTGGTTCAAGTAGAGTTTGAGCTACGAATGGAGCTCAAATGTTTTTCAGGCAGACCATGGCATGATTGCAGCATCAGCCGATCGTAACTCCATTATAACAACAGATAAAGATGGTGAGCCAAAACAGGTTTTTACATTTATGTAATATAAAATTTTTGCAGTGCATAGAATAATGTTGATCATTACAAAAACTTGTCTATTGTTTTTATTTAAAATATAAATTAGGTTAAAATAAATGAATAATTAAATAAAAGTGCATTATTTGTAGTGGTCGACCGATATGTCGGCCGATATTTGGCATTTTTTTTCAAATATCGGCATCGTCCAATAAGTTTTTCTGCTTGGCCGATGTGTTCAAGATAGAGAATAGAATGCATACATTTTTGCATACCTCATCAAGATAAAATGCGGAAATTGCTTTATTCTTCTGTTGATTATGCAGATCAGCGTCAGTGGTTAATCAGTCCACAGGGATCTCTTCATTCAAACACAAACCACTCAATACTTTACATTTTCGGAGAGCTGATTTTGTTCTGACTGTCAAACAAGACGCACAGAGATTTCTGATAAAGCATGTTTTATTAACTTTATTTGATAACATAATTTATAAATGTACAATTAAATGTAATGTAATTATGGTAGGTTTGCATTAATTAAAAGATCACTGTTTGCATTCATGTGTGCTTTTATCAATGAAAAATAAAACCAAAAATACCAAAAAAATTACAAACACACAATAAAACTACTAAATTAGAAAAAAAATAAAAGTATAAAAACAAAAAATGATTCAAAATATCATTATGATAAACTATAACAGTATCTCAGTGATACTAAAATAACACTGATTTTGACATTTATAGATCGCCCCCCTTCACTTCCATTGTAAACACCTCAGTGTAACCCCCCAAAAAAAAAAAAAAGAAGTCAAAATATTTTCTCAAAATAGATGTTGTCAACTGTGCTTGAACTAAATCTGGGATATTCCTTTATGATGTTTTCCTGCACATCACCCTAAAGGTTTTATGGCCACTGTCGGTGCCAAGGCTGCCAGAGCAAGATTACATTTGCCAGTGTGAACGCAGACATCAATGGGCAATTGTCTGGCTTTCATCAGTCACCTACCGAACAAAGCCTCCAAAGTCGTCTGATTGTTCCTCTGTCTAATGGCTAAATATCAAATCATCAGTGATGCTGGGCACATTATCTCCTCTGTGAATGCCCTCATCAGCGGAGCGCTTGTGTTCAGCCCATCTGAGCTCAGGAGGTGTCTCAGGCTGTGTGAGAGTTGATAAGGCTGTGTGGCCATCTGAATGACAGGATGACAAATATTGTCATCATCTTCAAATGAAGTGGCATTAAAGGCGAATGGGAAGGCGTGGAGGGTTTGGACAGCTGCCTGAGCATTGATGAAACAACGGATATCTGGAGATGTGATGTGAGGATACTTACTGGAGAGAGCCTTCTCGTAGTTCTTTCCCATGGCGATGAAATTCCGCAAACAGGGATTGAACTGTTCCATGATGTTCTGCAAGAGAGGGAAATATTTGTTTAAATATTTTGTTTAAATTAAATTTGGCAGAATTGCAACATGTTAAGTGTGCATGAGTTATTGACAGGCCTATATAAAATTAATACACTAAGGATGCACCAACTTTAGAAGACTAACCATTGCAGAGATACTGTTAATTGTCCTTAAGGCCAGAAAGCTAATATTAAAATTACATACTATTTTGTCTAAATAAAAATAAAATAAAACTCTAAAAAATAAAAAACAATTTTTAAATGCTACAAGGTCATTTAGTATGTCAAAAGATCAAGGAAAATACAATTTCTCAGAAAAGTTCTGATATATTTGGAAATACTATGCTTTATAAATGTTTTTAAGTCTCTTATGTGTTCACTAAGGCTGCATTGATGTGCTCAAAAATACAGTAAAAACATTAATTTTGTAAAATATCATTACAATTTAAAATAACTCTGCGATGAGGGCGGGTTGATATATACACACACACTACACACACACACACACACACACACACCCACACATTAACTCTTTACCCACCACTGACGAGTTATCTAATCATTTAGAAGACAAGGGAAGTTTTTACTATTTCAAAAAGAGCATCGTGAAATTGAAATTGAAACAAGGACAGATATTCAAAAATAAACCATTTAAAAAACCATTTAACCATTCATAATAATAATTATTGGCCAAATATGTATACACAAATACAGAAATAAGTAAATTCATTAATCAACCTCTCCCATCCATAGCTTGCTTCCTAAATAGTTGGCTAATTTAACAATACTGTCAGCTACAAATTAGATTATAGTATTATCTAGTTTGTTTACAAAAAATAAATCAATAAATTAAAACATTTTGAAAAATACAAACAACGTCAGCAGATACAACCTGGGGTTGGTTAAAGGCAACTGATAGCATTTATTGCCTGCTAAAAAGACTAGATTATGCACAAATTTCCATGAGGTTTTAGCATGGTTAGTGCCTTCAAGTTAAGCTACTTGACTAAGGAGCTCCAGCACAAAACATCTGAAAAAGAACATATGAGGCAGCAGGGCCTGTGCATCTGTACACCCAAAAAAAAAAAAAACTGCAAAAACTGTCCACAGCATCATCCCTCATCATTCCATGTTGTGTTAAACAGAGTGTGATTATTCTTGTGGGAGGGAAGCAGACACTCATTCTGGGGGTGAGCAAAGAGCTTTGACATTTTGTGTAGGGCTTTGAGGCTGTGTTTTAGAGGATGTGAGGAAGTAAAAGAGATAGAAAGTGAGCATATGTTAGGAGTTAATGAACATATTTTGCTCTGAAGTGCTAGTTTGTGGGCTTGTTAAACTGGCAGGATGTCTGTATACCGTGCGTTTTAAGGAAGGGCTGGAATGTCTGGTGTTTCTGAGAGCGCACATATGCAGGGAGGGCAAATTGTCTCCAAGTTCTGTTCCTAGTGCAACCAAAATAAACACTTTACCGTCTCGCCATGCTGTAATCCTTCAACGTTGCTCACTCGAGCGGGCATCTGTCATAGCACCCTGAGCACCATCCACTTCTCCTTCAGGGCTTCCTCCAATTAGAGCAGCCACAGTCTGCCAGGGCCTAAGGGTTAACAAAGGCCTGAAGCTGACAGCACAACACCACCGAACCCTGCTTTCTTCCTCCAAAATTCACCATGAATGGCTATATCCTATACAGCAACCTTTAACACCTCACAGGAACCTTTCGACCATCCCTCCATGAACAACTCAAAAACGGTCCAAATCAAGGCTTTTTTTTCTTTCTTTTTCTTTTTTTTTTTTCAGTAAACATCACTACAGTACAGACCAGTCTCTAAAGCCTGCGTTGTACTTTCCGCATGTGTGTGTCCGCTATGGTATGCGTGACATAAAAATCTGAGAGTGTGTGTGGAGGCTCTGTGCAGACATTCGCGTGCCATCTTTTTGGGTGGGCTTTGAAAGCACCAACTGCACATGCGCAGGCTGTGTGAAGAAGCCCGTTTCTACCCAAACCTGTACAATCCTTTCATAAAACAATATAAAGACATCCAGATGTGCAATAATTCTGGGCAATTGATTGTTCACATGTTTGTTGCGTAGCGGACCATAAACGTATACACACAAGTAGTCTGTGTCAACGTTGTCCGTGTACACATCCGGAATACTCCGGAATATAACATCCAGAATATAACAGAATGCTCCGGAATATAACATCCAGAATATAACACAGGCTTAACCCTCAATCCCAATCCCTTTTCTGGCACATATTACCATGTCATAAAATTACTTGATACCATAAACCCTCTTATCATGTAGCATGTCAGTTTGTTTGTGGCATTAGCATCTAGCTAAATCCACTACATTTAAATACAGCACCAATTAACTTTTACACTCATACATTTAAAAATGGCTACGGCAGCTTTGTCTGCACATGTGTCCTTCGTCAAATCTGCGCCATTCTCAAGTCCACCGGCCATTCCTCACTCAAGCTCACTCATGTGACTCATTTTATGCAGGACTGTTTCTTGAACCTGCAGACTAGCCTACAATGGGTCTGTGATCAATGGCTGTTATATAAAGTGAGGCAGTTCCAACTTAGCAAGGACAATCTGTCGCTTCTAACCCATAGCCTGTAAGTACATGTTTTATAATTAAAGAATTTGGCACTGATGATTCAAACACAAGTTTTAAGCAGTGAAGAGTAGCGCTTGGTTGCTGTTTCTCCGATCACAAATGCCGACATGGTTTTATATTTTGTGGTGCGATACTCAACGCAATGTGTAAAAAAACAGTATAAGTCATTATAATAAGTCATTTTTCCCCACTGGATGCAACAAATTCCTTGTTTGTAATGGGTTTTATTGGTTTTGTCTGGTCGTGCCGGGAGACGGCATCACAGTATGTTAAAAGTAGCATAACATTTCCGTCACACCCTTGAGTTATTCAGCCAATCACAAAGCAATGGATAGCTGGCCAATCAGCATTCAGCCCACTTTTCAGAATGATGAGCTTTGTAACAATCAATGTGTTTCAGAAAGGGCGGGAGATAGAGGAGCAACATTAATGTACATTAGGTGGAAAATAAACCTTAAACCATGCATTACACCAAATACACAACATAATGTTCTTTTTAGCAATGTCATACGACCCATTTAAAAGTAAATTCTATATAGTACAAATGTGTGTAGTATGAACGTAATCCATAAGTAGGCTACTACATTTGTCTTGTCATGTGTTTTCAGCTACATTGTTTCAAAGTGTTTATCATATGTGCATTGTAAATGTACTGTACATGTACTGTTTTTTTCCTCTTACAATATTAGGGAGGGAAGTAGGGGTGCTCCGATCACGATCAGCCGATCGTTATGCGCATCTCGTCAGTAAAGCCAGTGTCCTGACATTTTATCCTACCCTGTCAGATTTTCCTACCCGGGTTTACTGCGCACGCGCACATCAATATCGCGTCCTTTGTCTCATGCTAAACAATGATATTTAATGTATCTGCATTACTGTAAGGGTAGGTTTAGGGTTGGGGTAGGTGTAGACTTTAATAAAAATGCAATCTAATTGGTAGAAAATAATATTTATTGTTGGTTTCCTGTAGCTGTATCCCTTCTAGCCACAACCGCGAATATAACACATAATTACTGTATTTGCAGTACTGTAAGGGTATGATTAGGGTTGTGGTAGGTGTAGACGTTAATAAACCATAACTTTACAGTAGCATTTTTCGTTGTGGAATTTTACTACCCACTGTTTTAGTGGGAGGTAGGAAAATCTGACAGCGTAGGACAAATCGACAGAACACCGGTTCTCTAATCAGTGGTAAATTCCATCAGGTGCGTGACTTCACATAGAGCAGCTGTTACTACACAGAGCCGTTGTTAACTGAGAAGATGCGCAAATAAACACTGAAAATGAACGTGGATTTGCGCAGCTTCTCAGTTAACAACGGCTCTGTGTAGTAACAGCTGCTCTATGTGAAATCACGCACCTGATGAAATTTACAGCTGATTAGAGAACCGGCTTTGCTGACGAGATGCGCATAACGATCGGCTGATCGTGATCGAGCACCCCTAGAGGGAAGTATGTGATTCTGGAAGCAACCAAAGTCCCCTTCAAGGATAGTCAGTCTATTATTTGCAGTGCATCCTGACAGCTATTTTTGAGCATTCAAGACTCCTATATGCTTGAATGGTATATACCTAAATCTCAGAAAGCTGCTTGCCAATCTCACATTTAAAATCATATTTTGTGTCAGTAACAATTTAAATGTCTCAATAATGAGTTTTCTGTTATAGTAGCATCTAGTAGCATTAAAGCAATTTATAATTAAATTTACATTAGAGTTGGTCCAGCCAATATGGTGTAATCAGTACCAGATATGGTACCAATATGGTACTAATCAAAATACTATTAACTGGAAAACTGGAGCATCTAACAGTATCTGCAGTGATGCAATGACTTCACTAATTGCCAAATGGCTCTTTAATTCAGAAGCTACTGAAGGCATTTTTATTCAGTGTGTCCAATACAAGTCCAATTTGTGGTCCTTTCTGACCCTGTCCCTCTCTCTCGCTCTCACTTCACTGCCTGTCTAATCTAACTACTTTCTTCTATTTAAATAAAGGCAACAGCAAATCCTTAAATACCACTTCAAGTTTACAAATTTGCAACTTAATGGATCTATAAAAGTAGATGACATAGTAAGTGACTAAGCATTAGGTGGTTAAAGTGTTAGGAACCAAGTGGAACTCAAGTGGTCTCAAAATAAGCAGTCACTATCTTTGTGCCAATTAAAAAAGACCTCAGGAACAGCTGGTGCTACCCAGGATTGAGCATTTTTAAGAGTTTTAGGCAGGGTAGATGCCGTTCAATCAGTCAAGATACATAGAGGAGCCAAATACAGGCTGGAACATGTCAACAGACAGAGAAATACCAGGTCAAAACTCTGTTAGTTGCCTGGACTAGAAGGCATTTTTGGGCAGACTTTATGTAGCATATTTGGGTCAGGTATTAATAGCCATCAAACTACTTAAGGACTAGTCTGACAAATTTTTCACTCAATATTTCTTCAATCCTTCAAAAAACGTCAATGTTTTCCATAATAAATTAAGTGTGAGATCAAAACGAGCGCTGTTAGTTAGGGAATCTCGAGTAGAGCGACAAGACCTGTTCCCTAGGCTTCATTAGCTTGACGTCACAGGTCACCTTCCCGCTCTAGCCACACTCTCTGGGCAGCTCTAAAAGTGGGTCTGCACCTGACGGAGAGAAAGATGGAGAATAGCAGCAGCGCCTCAGCAAAATCAGTCACCCCAGGAGCTCCATTAGATGGAAAGAAAAAAAAGAGACGCACAGCAAGCGAAGGAAAAAATACATATTCATTGATCAAAATATTAGCAAGGGTTTTTTGTTTGGGCTTCATGTGTCTCAATGCCAGCCTGCAGACTTTGGCACAACAGCAAGACACGGTATGAAATGTTCAGGAACGAGATGATATGTGGAGAGCACACACTGACACTGAGGAGTACAGCTCTCTTCTCTGAAGGATGAAAGACCTCTCTCCATTTCAAGGGGTTTTTAAGAAAATCTTTCTTTACCTACCCTCTGACTCTTTCCCTCTCTTTCCCTCATCCCCCGGCGACTCCTTTATAATAACCTGTCAGCATACCTCATTAAAAAGACCCCGTCAACAACATCCTCATAACATGCGAGGGCAAGAAAGAGAGGAAGAGAGAGATAAGATACAATGAAGAGAGGTAGAGATGTGAAGAGCTTGGTGCTACATGTGGGTGGTTTACATAACGGTTAGGTGAGACCAGGTCTGGACTCAAATGGCACTCCAGCAATCAAGAGCAAAACTGACGCTGATGTGGGAATGATAGAAGGGTAATGAAGTGGGCATATTCCAAACCTAGTGAGCTGCCTACCTAGGTGGCATATTAAGGAATCACGTATGAGTTCCAGATGCGAAATCTGTCCCAAAACATAGGAAACAATCTTCTATTGGCTTCAGAGGTGCCTCGTTTTGGCCAAAACTGGAAGCACTGCATGTATCTTTCTCAGAGAAGGCAATCCCAGAATGCACTCTACCTGCGTTAATTAACATGCACCCGAACAATTGCTTTCATGCTCAACAGAAGAACTAAAAATCCTTGATGTCAACACCTGAGCTTGTTGACGCACTGAAGGTTGGTTCAAAATACATGTAAACAGATATGTAAATCAGTTTGCAAGATTTAGGGTTTCCTGTAAACAGAACTTTAAGAACCTAAAATCAGACTGTATATATTCAGAATTATGAAAATGAAGGCATGTATCGGTTCAATTTTAGCGAAAAATACATTACATTTACATTTAACTTAGCAATGTTACCATATAATACTACTCAAATTAGTAGTGTTGTTCTTGTCTGCTCTGTGTTAGTGTACCACATTCTAGTTCAGCTACTTATAAGGTGCCATTTCAGGTAAAATACTGCCTATGAAGACATCTGTCTATGCAAACAGCAGACGGCAAGCTCACAGGAGCAGAGCTGTAGTCAGCACTCCAGTGCCTACAAAAATTAGACCGTGTAACTCACACAAACACAAAACACCATTCAACACTGGAAATCTGCAATTTACTGTCAGTGTATGTCAGTGTCACGTAAGCTAGCACCTTGAACTCGTGAATCACAAGTGAGGTCAGAGGGAGTGGGCGGGGCTAAAGTGGTTTCTTTTCTTAATTCTGTCAGTGTTGCTAATTTTATCATCCCAGTCCTCATGTGCTACATCTGCCAGCCTAATTGCAAGAGCTAATTGGAATATGAGGCCAGCATACACTTTGTCTGAAAGCTTGGTTATTCCTGACTCTCTGTAAGGGGAACGTGTGCAACTCCTTCACTTTAGTGAAAAGGCAAGAAAGCCATGGTAAAAACAGTGAGTGAATACTAGATAAATATGGTTAACATTGCAAATTAATTAAAGTTGATGTTAAGCTTTATATTGTGTGATGTGTTAATAAGTTCAACCAAGCATGTAAACATACTGTAGATAATTCATTTCCCCACAATGCGAGCAGTCCAACCACTTCTTTGAAAAAATGAAGCCTTCACATTTTATAAATAACCAAGAGACCATGATTGCAGTATTTAGCTGCAACACAGGCTCATTGAAACCAAGTGTCTCTGTCTACATTTTTGTTAAACTATGAAAATGTCCCTATTGATACAATTTACTGCAGTTTTCAGTAAAACACTGAAAATATTTGTTCCTTTAAAATTATTTTTTTCAAATTGATTCAACAATAATATGTTATGACCTAAAATCACTTTTACCATAGTGCATGATTTCTAAATAAATTAGCATCACATAATTAGCTCTATTTCTGTCTAAGTAAACTTGCTCAGTAGCTCACCTGGTGGTGCGTTCTGGTACAAGTTTTGTGAAATGTGTCACGTCACTTAAAGAGATCAAAAACTTGAAGAAAACAAACTAAAATGTCATGGTTGCTTCAACAAAAGCATTTTATCTCAAGTTTATTTCTTTTGTTAACACTATCTGTTAGATTTAGGGTAGGGTATATTGAAATGCCATTGAAGCGCCGCTTAGAGTGTTACTCACCAGGCATTTGATTTCCAAATTGTCCTTTACATACAAGAAACGTAATAAAATGTTGCCACATTCACTTTCATCTTTACGTTCTTCCAGTGAGCCTAGGTTGTTCAATTTAGGATGAGTCAAAACATCTACAACAGTTGGCTGATTGAGCTGCCTTTGAGCCTTATATTTCTGAGGAGATTAAAGAAGACTTTAACCTTGATTGATACACAAAGTGTGTACAATCAAAGAAAACCAATGATGGCTCTTTCAAGAAATCTATGAGTAACCACTTTTTGGCTCATATGATGAAATCCACTGATGAAACATCAATTACTGTGAAACCTTGGCCCATCATTTTGTTGCAATATTCCCAGAGAACCTTCCTGTCATCATTAGGAAATGGAAAAAATATGATGCTGCACCCATAAGTGCACTCATTTATTTCTGAACAAAGCACATCATACACTTCTTCCAGATTCAATCCTACAACTTTTTATTGCCTACCAACGCAACCATTGCTCAGCCACCCAGCATTTATGGTGCTGTTGGGAACCCAATGTTGACTTTAATACCTGACATTAGCACTGACAGGCAAGAAATAAAAGAAATGTAGTGTTAGCGATAAAAGGCTAAGGGAAAAATGTTACCAAAACATACTACAAGAAGAGTTTAAGAGGAAACAGGGCTGGGAAGAGTGACAAGACATTAATGAAAATTTGAATTATCTTCTTCTGGCAGACGGATCACGAGATCTAGGTGTATTTTATGGTTATGACCACCGAATCATACATTATCCCTAACATAAATCTACTTAGTGTGAAGCAAAACCAGTTTTGGTATCAAGTTATTGAAAACAGATTGATGATGAGTTTAAATTCACTAAGGGGCTGTTTACACAGGAAATGTTCCTGCCTTCCATCTGTGCAATTTAAAATTGTAAACTTATCAAACTGTGCTTTACATTAAGAATGATTTTTCTAACATCAAAAATTGTTGGTATGCGACTCTTTAAACACCAGCAATGTCTGTTTTTTTTTTTTTTATGCTTAATAAATGATTGACACCACAAATGTTCAGAAGCAACAACAGCTGGCCTTGCGCTTGACAACATGCTGGCAGTGCTAATCTAATGCGGCAGAGGTCTGTGCATGGGCCCTCGGCAGACGGAGCACATGTTGTGTGCTATCAGAGAGGAATGTGTGGAGGATAGCGACTGTATCAGTCTAATGACTAGCGTACTGTTCCTCCCCCCTCCATCAGACCCCTGTCGTAATCACATCAAGGGGCTAAAAAGAGCAGGATCATCTCTTTCTATCTCCCTCTGTGTTTCTGGGCAGGCTGCATGCAGGCTTATTTTCAATATGCAATACAAATCTCATCTCAGTTTCGATCTCCAATTCAGGCTCAACAATGGCAAATCCTCCTAAACACAAGCCTGCCAATGTGGTTCCCAACTGGATTTACTTCACAACCAAGTTTGTCTGTTTGGTCGCTGCTTGATTTCAAATATACATTCTAAAAAACAAACACATTTATATTACCATGAACTGCAGACCCAACAATATGTTAAATTATTAATTACCAAGAAAATCACTTAACAAGTACAGTTTTTTTAGAGATAGCCTCAAAGTTCAGTCTCAAAACACAAAAATTATAATTTTTTAAATGCATAAACAACAGAATGTGATTTACGTGTGTAACACATGGAACAAACACTGAGCCAATTACTCATTAGCTAAGCAAAATGAATTTGAGACAAAGCACTGCATAAAAACAGACCTCGGACCCATTTTGGGTCATGACCCATGAGTTGAGATAACTGTGATAATACAAGCACTGCAAGTTATCCTTTAAAGAGACCCAATGGAGAACTATTTGACATGGTTAAAAAATGCACATCAACCTATTTAATGAGTGAAGAAGACACCAAATGAGAGTGCGAGCAAAGCACTAGTCACTAATCGCTAGTTAAAGAACAACCACAGAAAATCCATACTTCAAGCTTCTCTTGCGGTCTTGTGCTCAAACTAGGCTTGAACTTTCTTATGAAACACACTATCATGCTAAACCCTTGAGTGGATGAAGGATCCTTAAAGATCCTCCCATTATGTTTAGGAATTCCCAGAATGCACTTAATGAGAAGCACCACTGGTCCAGCCACACTGCAGAGCTGCTGGAGTCAAGCCAAGGCCAGTGTTTAGACACACATGAGACGACAAGAAACTTTAATTCTGATTTATATTCAACGTAAAACAAACATCTGACTGTCTGAACAATTGAAATAGATGTAAAAACAAAACTTTTTCACTACAGATAACATGTGACTATCAAACCTCAATGGCCTTCCTTTTACCGTGGGTAAGAGAGTTAGACATGATGCAGAGCATGTGACAAAAACACTATAAAGACAACCTTGTGTGGCTTCACGATCGAAACAATTTGCACAGCCTGACGACAGAAGATGATGGCATCAAATACTTTGGATTTCTTTACTTTTTTTTGTGAGTGACTGTACATTAAAACTGCTACTTTACAAACATTACCACATCTCAAGTTAGTTATTTAGTTTGAGCTCATTTTGTGTTCGTTCTGTATTATTCATACACTATTATGTATATTATATAGTTTTTGTTACAGTTTTTAATTCACTTTAAAAATGTTTAAATTTTCTAGCTGTGCTTTAATCGCAATGATATTTAGCCCAATACCGAGTAACTGTATGCCTAGTCCACTGAGAAATGTCCCTGTTTGTTGATGGCATTTCAATCTGTCAGTGGTTCTGAGTTTAGGTCGAGGTGTCATGTTTTCTTTCTCAGAGGTCACAGCACTAATGCTTGTGTAACTAAATTATAACACCTTCAAACAGGCTCATCCAATCAGAATTTAGAGACGGAATGAGACGAACAACACATCCTGCATGACTAATACAGTGAATGTAACATTATGTAAGAAGAGAGAAAGAAAGCCTGTCATGGCAGACCACAACAAACAGCTTGGGCGATCGATAGTGTGTCACTGGCTGAGATAACTGTGCATCTAGATTCAATTAGCCCAATTAAATGAAGCAGGTCTGAGAGAGGCAGAGGCATCCGAGCTGGACAGATGCGTCTTTGCTTCAGAACGCAGGTGATGCTGTTACACTGCGCTTTCAACACATAACCTCCTGACCCTGTGATAACACTTCATATTCCTGCAGCTCACTGATGGTTTCCATGGAAGCATCTGCGAGTGTGTCTTCCTCTGCAGGTTACAGGCTGATTGATTTATTTTTGAGAACTTAATTAGAAGTGGACTCGGCGTCCCCTGATCATTAAACTACTCCATTCAATAAGCAGCATACCTTCAGCATAACAGTCTGGAGAGTCGACCACATAAACTCCTTTTATGCTCAATGGGAGGAAAACATCCCATTAAACCACACTGGATTGGAAAACATGAGGGGGTTACAGAAATAGTGAAGGTTATTTATTTATTTATTTTACAGAAAGCATACCTCAATGACACAAGAGTTTTTTTTTTATAGTGCTGGGTGAAAAATGTATGATATAGTCAAATTTTTTGACAATATTTAAAAAAATATATGATTTTTATGTGTTTTTTTTTTTTTTTTTGCTGTTTAGACAAAAAAAAAAAAAAAACTCAACTGCAATATATCTGCACTCTAAAAAATGCTGGCTTAAAAACAACCCTACTTGGGTTATTTGGTAACCCGGCCGTGGGTAAATATTGCACAGAACACATGCTGGGTAATTTTGAGTGGGTCAAGGTTTTTACCCAATATGCTTTGCTGGTTTGTTTTATTTAAGTCAACTACTGTTTAAAATGATTCAATTGCTGCCTTAAAGTGGGCTGGAAATTAAAAGTCAAATACATAATTACTAGAAGCAACAGCAATAATAAAAAGAAGAACATTCATACAAGGCAAACTGAATGTATTTGAGTGAATACAGCATAAAACCATTTATATCCAAAAGGTGAACATGGAGGTATAATTGCGTTTACACACTCCACACTATAAGTGACCAACAGTGTCCTCTTCCCCTCAACCTTCAGAAACAGGAAGACAACCTCCACTTTCATCTGCACAAAACAAGAGCAGATTGTTCACAAGGGAGTCCTCCTCGAGTCCCCGAGGTTAAAGTTGACCTCTTCAGAGAGATCTAATACAGTTTGCCCCATTTGTCACAGCAGGACTGGCCCCTGTGACCCAGACATAATGAAAACGTGCTCCTTTAGGAAAAGAGTCATTTGAGGACCATTTGCTCCATTATGGTCAAGCAGTAAAACTGTTAGGAATAAATGTAGCATTACTCCGTGCTAATCCCTTTTCGTATGCCTACGTGCCTCTAACTAGCAGCAGGTAAATTAGCGCTGGACTCAAAAGCAGAGGAGGTTCCTTTCGGCCGATTCCGTGACCTGCCGCCCGCACCTCCTCCTGAATAATTATAGGCCCACATCTCAACACAGCAATTACAGAGCATCTCCACAAGGATCGGGAAGCTCTTTTTCTCTCACCCACACTCCTCCTCTCAAATCTTGCTCCCACATTCATCTGTTCTTTCAAAGGCCAGTCTCGAGTTCTCATTCCCTTCTCTATTTTAAAAGAATACTACAGACACTAAGCCATTCTGACCTTTCCAAAAATCATTTTTCATTAACTTTCCACATGTTTGGGGCTTTATTCAGTTATGGGAATTTATATGACTTGAGGGTTGATTTTATTTAAACTAACGGTTGCCTTTATTTATTTATTTTTTGCCATGTCTCTATCACTAAGTTGAGATAAGTTTGTGAAAGTGATGTGACATACAGTCAAGTATGACATACAGTCAAGTATGGTGACCCATACTCAGAATTCATGCTCTGCATTTAACCCATCCATAATGCACACACAGAGCAGTGAACACACACACACACTGTGAACACACACCCAGAGCAGTGGGCAGCCATTTATGCTGCGGCGCCCGGGGAGCAGTTGGGGGTTCGATGCCTTGCTCAAGGGCACCTCAGTTGTGGTATTGCTGACCCGAGACTCAAACCCAACACCCTAGGGTTAGGAGTCAAACTCTCTAACCACTAGGCCAATTTTTGTTTTTTAAAAAAATTTTTATGCACAGTATGTGCAATGTACAGTAGAATATATATATTTTAAATGCCTAGGGTCAGTAATTATATATATATATATATATATATGTTTATTTTGAAAGAAGTCTCTTTTACAAGGTTTGCATTTATTTGACAAAAAATAAATAAAAAAATACAGTAAACTAGTAATAAATTTAAATTTTAAATAAATGTTTTTAATACAGATAATTTAATCTGGTGATGAATTTTGCAGAACTTTCAGCATCATTACACCAGACTTCAGTATAACACTATCCTTCATTATTTTTATCTGTATTTTTTTTATCTTTCAATGTAGAAATCAGCTGTGCTGCTTAATGGTTTTGTCAACCACAGAATTATTATTTTTTTTTTTTGTATTCTTTAAATAATATAAAGCTTTTTTTTGTAAAATATGTAACTTTTTGTCAGTTTAATGCATCCTTTATTTAAAGTATTCATTAATATATACAGTGCACACACACACACACATATATATATATATATATATATATATATATAAACTTTTGAACGGTAGTGCATTTGATCATTTACATATTTTATTGTACAGATCCTAAATTTCAATACAACTATTTTACTCTTTATTTGAGGAGTGGTGGAAATGACATTCGTTCTTGACAGTTAAAAAAAAATGAAAGGCAATTTTAAAGGCAAAAATGACTATTCATCTCTTCTGGAGATACATACCACAGCAGACAAACTGAATAAACTATAGTTTGGAAACGGCTTGTTAAAGAATGCAATTTCAAAAAAATCCAAAGGGCTAGAAGTTACAGAAACACTCAATTAATGAATATGCTAAACCAAGCTATCCCACGTTCCATATGCATGAAGCGTTCGTCTTGGCTAACCTCATCAGGGTTAATGTGTTGACTCATTATGCAATAAATCCAAAGCGCATTGTTACTAATGGTAAAAAAGGTGTGCATTTCGTTGGCGCTCTGCAACATTACTTGTGAGCTCGGAGTATTAGAGATAGAGAGCTCTTTGAAGAGAGAGCTCAGACAAGATGTGGCAACGGCTCAGAGCCATCCACCCCCGGACCGAGAGGAGAGTGGGTGTGCGGATTGAATCCATCTCTTATAAAACCCATTCCCTTTCAAATGACTCTCGGGAAACCTATGACAGATGCAATCTCTTGAGGCCTAGGGACTTCTGAAACAGCGACAAAAGCTTTATCTTTGTCGAGATCACAAAGGCGACTGGTGAAAGTTGTTTTACACTTATTAAATATATTGCGAGTGATTGTAAGGTCAAAGGATCAGTTAACTTCCCAGAGAAGTAACTGCAAACGTATCGATTGTTTAAGTGTCAAAGGGCCGTGGGAATTTCATAGGACTGGAGTGTGTACTCGTATTCCTTAAAAGCCTCAGAGGGCATAAACATCAGCCATATTTTTACACTACAAAAGCACTTCTCTTGTTTACTTAACAATTACAAGGGAGAAAAAAAAATCTCTCGCTCTCTTTCTTATAGGTCTATATTTGGTAACAAATGACAAGAAAGCACCATAATATAGCCGAAATGATTCAACAATATTCAGCATATTGGGGAAACAACATAGATTTGTGAATACATAATGAAATTTATAGAAACTTATACCTATAACACATATAATTTCTTGTCAGAAAGTTAATAATGTAGGGTACAACGGGGGTTAAGGGTGCCTTTGATATTACTTCACTTTCAAAAACCTTCGCTTTTCAAGATGCATGTATATATCTGTCTGATCCTTGACGCAATCACGCACAGCAGCGCAAAGCTGATTCTGTGCTTACTTGATCCAATATTATTCATTTTATTTTTATTTTGTAGATTTAAGTAGCAGATGAGTACAATTTATGCATTAAAATCACTAAAATGAATGCATATATTTTAAGACAAATGTCTGTTTAACAATTTTCAGTTTTGTGTATGATAATTAAAGCAACAGTTATTAATAACGAAATAATGTGTAAAAGTATGTTTTTTAAAAGCGCCCCTTGTGTTGGGGCTAAAAGGCACAATAATTAACAATTAATAGACTACTGACTTTTCCAGTTGACATGGAAATGACATGACATGGTTAGATTCAGATGGTAAATATCATATATTATGTTGGGTGCCCATATTAGAGATAATCACCATGTTTAGAATGAAACCATTATTAAAAACATGATATTAATCATATCATCATATGATAAATTATCATTTGTTGTTACTACAGTAAATATATATTCAATTAATCTTGGATCTCCTTCAATGCTTTTAGAATCTTTACTTATTAAAATGATTTTGTTTCTGTATTTTAAATTTTATATTAACATTTTGAATGACAGTATATTTATTGAACATAAATTTTTTAATTTTCAATATGAAAAAATAGCAATAACTTTGCTAAAGTGAGAATGCTAAGAATGAACTTAAACATATATATATATATATATATATATATATATATATATATATATATACATATATTAGGGCGGGGACTTTAACGCGTTAATTGAGATTAATTAATTACACAAAAAATAACGCGTTAACTAAGATTAATTAATTACAGAAAAAAAATTCCCGCATTTTTTATAATTATTTTTTGCACCGCGGAACGTTTCTCACTGGATGAGTTTCGGCGGGACCGATTATACTGGAGCACCAACTAGCGTTCGCATATCACCGCAGCACATCTATGAGCCTCAAGTATCACCTCAACGCAAAACATATAGCAGCTAGCATGGACTTTACACTTTATGTTGAACTATGTATTATTTTGTTGGTGCAACAGTTTATGTTGAACTCTTTATTGTTTTGGCCAAGGTTATTGAGAGTTGGACTTAGTATGTTATGGCCTCTGAAGCAACAGAGAGATGTTTTCTAATAGTCAGTGTTTCCAATGTTATATATTATATATATATATAAGCTTCCTGAATTTCTGAAATGTACTATTTCTAAATTGTTTCTAAATATGCTATTGCTACACTTAATGGCAAAAATTGCACTGGTCTGCTAGACTTGGTTGAACAAAAATAAACAATATTTTTTTGCTTAAGCTTATGTATTCAGTCATTATTCAATGGTATACTATAAATCCATGTGAAAAAAAATTACTTCTCACTGTTCTCAGGTCAAATATTTATATGCGATTAAAATGCGATTAATTTCGATTAATTAATTACAAAGCATCTAATTAATTAGATTAATTTTTTTAATCGAGTCCCGGCCTTAATATATATATATATATATATATATATATATATATATATATATATATATATATATATATATATATATATATATATAATTTTTTTTTTTTAATACATTTTAGATGCAGTGAATAGCATTTTTTTTTTCTCAAGTGTGCCTTTAGCCTTATGGTACCCTACTGTTCCTCAAAACAATCTTTTTTAACATTTAGAAGACTTGGAATTTAGCTAACAGACTACTTTCATGAAACATGTTCGCCTTTATGAGCTATGAAGCAGTTTGAACATGCTGCATTACATGCTGCCTAAGACAGAAGAATGTCAAATTGTTTTAAAATGACATGAGGAGGAGTAAATGATGATAGACTTTTCATTTTAGGTGAACTATCCCTTTAAAAACTCATCTAAAATGGCTCGTCTATTAGCACATTAGCCCCATAACAAGAACTTTATGTGTTATTGATGAATATAACCAAATACATGCCCTCAGTGTCTATTTCTTTCAGTGGTCTGAGCATCTCACTGAGTGATATGACAGAAACATTTTGTTGCATGTTGTTGCTAAGAAACCACCTGTCCAGATTTTCTGCATGAAAAATATGTCCTCTCACTTTTTTTTAAATGAAAAAAAAGAAAAGAAAGAAAAAGAAGAAATTATAGTTTGCTCCTGGTGATCTCTGATGAAATAAGTCCCTGAACAAGTGAAATTTCATGCCTGTTGGGTATGGTAATGCTTTCATCAAACAGATTTAAGGGAAGGCAATATGCATATTGTAACCGAAACCTTTGCTTGTTATTTCCGTTCTCCAATATCACTCATAACATGTAGAAAAAAAAAAACTGCCACACACACACACCTACAGTATAAGTTTCCCCTGGAATTGTGTGGTAACCATGTTTACTTCACTCGAAGTTGACTATTTGGGAGAGATGTTACAGACACTCCTATGGCATTGTTTCACCTGTAGACGAGATGAAACATGTCCTGCTGCAGAACACCAATCAAATATGCAGTATGCATAATTAGTCAACTTTACCCTACAGCAATCTGTGAACAAAAATGCTTTGTCAAGAAATCGTAATATCACCAAGAGTGGCTATGCTCCAGAATACTACAAAATACAACTTATAACTATAATTACATACAAGTATGCACTGAATTTCTACATGTTGATTCACAAGCTCTCAATTCGATTCAATTATCAATTCAATTTTTTTTATTTATTTAATGAATATAGTTTTAATACAAATGCTTTTGATATTTCTAAAAAATTAACAGTAAACCTCAGTTTACAAATGGTGAATTTATAAAAAACAAATTAAGAGCCACAGGCCTGTATTTTATTTCCTTTTTTTTTTTTTTTTTTTATAGTATCCATTTTTAAACAAAAATAGGGTCATATAAAATGTGCTTAATTTTTACCCTTTTATTTTTTGGCAAGCAAAGCGCTGCATAACAGAGGTTTACTGTAAAAATGAAAAAGAAAACAAATGTGATTATTCCTTTAAAAATAAAGATTTATTAATATTTATTAGTATTAGTAGTAGTAGTAGTAGTAGCAGCAATGTTGTTGCACAACAGTCTTAAGACTGATAAATAGTAATATATTTTTGAGTTTCTTTATGTTATACTATACCTTTATTTTGACGGGTTGCAGTGAGGAACTTGCAGCTGCTGTGTATGTGACTGGAGATTAAATTTGTGTATTCATATCATCATACTGAGACGACAGGGGTGCTTGTGTAAACAAAACATTCATCCATTCATTCATTCATTGCAGAAATTATGGTGCCCATACGCATGATGTCAAATGCTTCTGCAAATTTTTTTATTTCTATAAAATGTTACCATAGCATGGCAAATCATGCATATCATATCATATTTCATATTTATCTACTAGGGTTGCACGATTAATCACAATCAAAATCTGCGCAATATCACTTCATAAATCGCAGATGAATCACATTTTGTTTTGCATGCGATATTGCGTAGCTTATCAGTGAACTACAGTATGTATGGCTCTGTGTAGTAAGTGGCGCTCAATTTGAAAGCAGGTGATGGAACTCCTAATCACAGAACCATCTTTAGTGACGAGACACGTATGACAATTGCATGCGATTAATCGTGCGACAGACAGACGGACAAATGGTTTCAACAGCAGCAACATAAACTTTACTGTGTGTGCATGGTTTTATGGCAAAAACTTATCTTCCGGTAGATTTCCCCAAAGTATCAATAACAACAGAGTCCCTCTAGAGTAGATTGTTTCGGATAACAAGCAAAATAAATAACAAGTACATTACATTGTCTGACAGCAGGAGGTGCTTCTCAAGAGCCAGAAATAGAGGTTTCCCCACTAACAGCTGTTAACAAAACATCACTGAGCTCACACACCCTGCATTATCAAGCAAGATGAAATAAAATGACAAAAAATGGAAATTTTCTGAAGACAGTTGGTTTCCTTCAGAGGTGCAGTGATACAAAAACACCCGTGCCACGTTTTGATTTTGAAACATGCAGCGCTCTTTTTTATTCGTTTGTGTTTCCTCATGTTTATTTATGGGCCGTCACAAATAAATCAATGTATGGGAAACACTGGGTTGCATCCTACAGCACAACAACCTGAGCCCAACTTCAGTCTACTCATCACCTTAACTTTAACTGTGTTTGTATTCGACCACATATTACTAGTCAACCAGACAATCAAAGACCATTTAGAAACAGAAACACCATTTTGGATTGCTGACATCATGTTGGTATTATCTTTAGAGGGCAGAGTTTTGGAAAGAGGGTGTGTGGTTAAAGTTAGTAAAATGGCACTTCCATCACCTTCAACAGCACAGCCACAGCAATGTCTGTGATCCCGCTAGCAACCAATACAGACATGAATATTTTTATAAGTACAGCGTATTCAACATACGCTTTAATTCAAGTGCAAAATTCACATTTTCCTGGGAATCAAAGTCACATTTTTGTGCTACATATTTAAAGCCAACTCCTGAGGGAAACCTGAGCACCACTGTGACGCAAGAACACATGTAAAGCCCCGTTCACACCAAGAACGATAACTATAAAAATATAGCGATATGAATATTAGCGATATCGACTGTTTATTCTAAGTGAATGCCCGTCTGGTGCTTTAAATTCTTGAGCTCAGTAAATAAGGATGAATTCCGACTGTCAATGATTGAATATCGTTCATCAGCTGGAAAAAAATCATTCCTAAAGTGTTATCGTTTCTCTGTGTCTTTAACGTTTTAGCTGTGTGGACTCAATTCTTTAATATTGAGAGCAATTTTTAGAAATATATCTTTATTGTTATTTTTATAGCTATCTTCCTTGGCGTGAACGGGCTTTAAGTTCAATGAAACCACATGCTAACAATGCCCTAGCAGGTGCATTAGCTCACAGTAAGAGTGTGACCTCACACTGCACCTAAATGCCTTGACCTGAGCTTGCCCACACGCACAGGTGAGCGGACAGCAGTTATGTCACCCTCCAGCTGGCAAAGGTCCCATCAGCAGTGCTCGCCTGGAGGCTGATGGGATTAGAGAGATCCGGCTGAGCCCGGCACTGTCTGGATGAGTGGGCCCCAGAGCTGAGAGTCTGACGACAGGAGGCTGAGTGATTGAGGGCCGGCTGTGACTCACAGGTGAGGCTTGTTTTAAAACCATGGCAACTCCAGCGGGATCACAGCCATCGCTCGCAGGTAGGGAGTGTTTTGTGTGCACAGTTGAGTAACAACCGATCACACACACACACACACTTGTGCACACATACGCCCTGGTACACCCATGCGTTGAGTCACGGAGCATGTTCTGGCTTTCCTGTGACACTTCAGCAGATGTTTAACATCCCACCACTGATGTTTACCCCTCTTATTTCTTTCTCTCTCATACAGAACACTCATCAATACTGCTCTCCTTTTGAACTCAATCAATGTTTTTTCGCTGGTTGATTTAACAAGCTATCTGAATAGCGGGTGGATTTGGACGAATGATCCAGCCCTCGAAGAACTGGCACACAGCGATTCTGTGTTAAACGACCGGCAAACTAATTCAAACCCCTCCTGTGAGGTCTAACCCACTTTAGGTTTATGAAATGTAAATCCACAGACTGACTACAGTAAACTAGAATTGAAACATCTGTCAGAACGATTGAAAACAGTATGCGAATCGTGTCGTATGCTAGTCCTCGTAGTCAGTTTGCCATTGCTTTAAGATAACACCCCAGATACGGGAGACATCCGCTTGCCCTTGATCAACCAGAATAGTTTCTTTGTCCTCGATTTAGGTGTTGGACTTCAGGTGGCCTATTTAACAGGCTTAAGTATCTGATGAGAGCCGTAATCCTACTGGTGTGGTAAGTATTAACTTTTTTGTAAAGTTACAGACCAAAAACTGCAACAGGAGTCCTTTGGGAATCTATTGAAACATTGACGAGAGACACTTTGACTGAACCTGTTGCAACACAAACCGGCAGGTCCCCTCCTCCCTTAACCACCTATGCTGGAATGTATGACTGAGCACATGTCAATAAACATACCTGTAGCAAGAGGCAACCGATACAGGTTTATGGGAAACAAGCCTCAAAATATAATGCCGGTCATATATATATATATATAAAGATAAATAAACAAACAAACATACCAAAATTCTGCTTAAATATAATTATACAAACTAAATAAATAAATTATACGTGTTAAAAGTATTTTACATGCAAGTACTATTTATGTATTGCATTAAATATGTATTTATTTTCTTAGACAAAATGCAGAATGAAAACCAATTCAAATCTGCATATCGGTTGCCAGACATTTACATATAATAATATCAGATTAGTCATGAAAAACCATATTGGCAGTCTCTTAGATGGATAGTGCACTGTTTTGTGCAAAATAATTAGTGCACTTAAATAATATTTTAAGCTAGACATCCCTGCAAACAGCCATAGGTATATTTGTGACTACTTAGTTAACAAGCTTGCCTAAATATAACTGCATTAAAATTAAATAGCAAATACTCAAAATAATTCATGAAATATGTTTTTTATTTTAGTTCAATTATTTTGTGTTTCTTAGTCCAAAATAGAAAACAAAACTAATTGCAACCAACTCTGCATATCGGTTATCGGACATTTACACAAAATATGTATTCGGCTATAGTAGTCGTTAAAAGTAACAATTTGGATAGATAGATAGATAGATAGATAGATAGATAGATAGATAGATAGATAGATATATAGGTGTGGGTGTGTGCGTGAGAGAGAGAGAGAGAGAGAGACTGGGAAGGTTTATGTTCTTATCGTGTCAGATAAGTAAAAAACAATGCAAATCACTTCTGTTCTCATGATGCAATCCATTTAAATGACATGAGCAACACGAGCAACAAACTTGATCTCCCATCAAGTTTATTAAGGATGATAAATCTAAACGTAAAGCCACTTAAGAGAATCATCTTATGCAATACAATAAACAACGAGGATAACTCACATCTAAAGCATGCACTTTCGTTACAAAAGTCTCATTAGATCACCACCTGTGATCAGTTAGTTGTCCCATCAGTTGGATCAATGCACTTTACCTTATAGACATTTTCCGTAATGCGGTGGACCTCGTCGGTGCGAGACATTGTGAAATCTTCAGATAAAACCATAAACGATGTTTAGCTGAACGTGGTGTGTTATCCGAACAGTGTGTCTGTGTGATGAGGTTTAGCTGCGGATCCGCGCTCCGATCCACATGAGTCTGATCTCTGCTCAACAGTACTGTGCGGGGGCAATGGGATTGAGGAGGGGCTTACAATAGCCCCGCCCGATGTTCTAACTCTCGCCCTGGAGGCGTGGCTACTCTTTACCTGCTCCCGCCTCCTCCCGGATATAAGTTGTCTAACACCAAACATTGTCTATTCGAATATATTTTGAAATGTCATTTTTTATTCTTGTGATGGTAAAGCTGATTTTTTTTCCGCATCATTACTCCAGTCTTCAGTGTCACCTTTGTAATCAAAATACACTTACACATTCAAAAATGGACTGTCACTGTTGATCAATATAATGCATTATTGCTGAATAAAACTATTAATTCCACATATATAGATAACATAGATATTAAACTCCAGTACAATTCAATCAAGGTGTTTCATGGCTGTGACAGCCATATAAAATCCTTTATAATTACAGTATTAATGATAAACGTAGATACATATATGGATGTAAATGCATCCATACATGAACGGAGTGTTTACATGAATCACAAACTGAGCCATCGGAAGAGGATTGGCAGTTGTGCATCTGTCAGCACAGATTAAATTCCTCTCAATTAGTGATATTAAGAGCCCCCTGCTGGTCATGACATGCTAACACACATCTGCACGAGACATAACTACGAAATAAACGTAATCTTCCTACAGTGAGATGCATAGATACCCACACCCTTTTAGGGTTTGCATACATGAACAGGCATAAAAAGCACATTATTTTAAGACACAACTGTAAAAGTGCGATAAACCTTTTTGGGAGTAATTGTTACTCTCAATATGATTAATTAAAAATGAATGAATCGTTATTAATCGACCCAGCATGACTAATCTAGCTATTCTAGTCGAAGTTAGCAAAACAGGCTAACACTGCTTTTAAATAGCTCATTGCTATTTGTAGCTGTGATAGGTATAAATATATATATATATATATATATATATATATATATAGCAATAAAATCACGTTTTAGCCAATTACAATACATAAATAACAAGAAATGTCCATTATTTTTTATTGACATTTCACAGCTTTCGATGATTTTAGGTCTGAAAAATTTTAAATTCCCTGATATTTCCAAGCTTTCTATGACCATGTAGACACTGATTCTGATGCGTGCCTATTAAATATCCTCTGAAAGCCTTCTTTTCTGCCAATTAAATTCCCCTAGCTCTTCTTTTCATTCAACACAAAGTAATGAGCCAGGTTGCAGGATCAAACACTACGCTGCCAGCATCTTTCGCCCCGGCTTCATTTGTGCCTCTTTTCTTTCTGCAAAGACACAGAACACAAAGCGAGTGACAGAAAAAAATCAAAAAGCCAAATAAGAGAGCCATGTCATTCTTTCACACAGTGCTGTGTTTGACAGTGGTAAAACAACACCTGTCTCCCCCGTAGGCAACGCTGGCAATGAGTCTGAGGGTGATTCTGGAAAGGTTATGTCTTCTCCCGGCCCAGGATGAAGAGGGCACCGTTAGACCAGTCACAAGCTATGCACAACCAGTGTACACTGATGAAGACAGGATATCTGGCAGCACGGATGACAGGTTAAGGTCTCCACACCTGAGTGATGGCCTCCAGCTCTGCTAGCACAGCATCCTCATCCTCCGCTGTCAAAGATCCTGCCAGCAGTTCATCAATTTGCTTTAAGGGAAGACGTCTGAAGAAGCACATTCACACAAAAACCAGAGAAAGTCAAGTCAAGTCTGCTTTATTGTCAATTCTTCCACATGTACAGTACATACATACAGAGAATCGAAATTGCTTTACTCTCAGACCCCCGGTGCATACAGATAACATTAACAGTAGAGCCTAAAAATCTAGATCAAATATAAAATGTAGATACAACTATACAATAAGGGAATGTAAAAAAAAGACATATAATAAAATTACAAATAAAGTTAAATAAAGCAGCGCAAGGCACATGACAGATCAATGAAGTGAACAACAGTGCAGATAAAAGATTTTTAGTGCAAAAAATAAATAAAAGCTTATTTAGTGTGATTAAAGTGACAAAGGGCTTCAAGAGCAGTTATTTTATTTAACTGACTGATGAGGTAGTGGAATGGCGTCAGTTCCATGCTGAGTGAGGTAGTAAGGAGACCAATGCTGCACAAAGTGACTGGTGCATGTCATTGTATATTAGTTGTGGGGTTGGGGGGGGGGGGGGGGGTGGAAGGACCTGGGGATGTGGGATCTGGGGGAGTTCTGCATCTTCAGTTCAGGAGTCTGAAGAAAGAGCAATAAGGCCAATGGTGCTTTTCCCAAAAGCATTGTAACCCTAAGTAGATAAATATATTTTTAAATGTAATTTGATGCTGATTTTTTTAATCATTATGTATTGCAATGACTTTTATAAATTTCAAAGTTAGCATTCCTCTGAATGTTAAGTGGACTGAGTTTGACTCTCATTACCTTCAGATACCCAGTGTCCTCTTGTGTCTCCTCCAGTATTCTCTCCACCTCCTCAATAGACATGACCTGATGAAGAAACAAAGATCAAAACATTTCTCAAGTCAAATTCTCACAACAGTCCAATAAATATATTTTTGTATATTCATAACGTTGCTGACCCTTCGCTAACCTCCACCTCAATTTGGTTACTGTTGCTCACTAAGACAAGCCCTACAGACCTTCCCACAGAAATGAATCAGTGAACAGATTTCAGTGAAACGTGCTCATATAAAACAGTGGAAATGGGAAAGATGTTATTCTTATATGGACTGGAACTGTTTTTAATGTTCCTACAACATATGACAACGTGAATGTTAGTGTTCTTACTCATGTATATTATTTGGAAATGCACAGATCTTCAGACACCTTATATTAACAATGCAGTAAAAGCTTGCCTGATAATGTATAGTTGGAATTTAAAGGGGGGACTTAGAGAAGGGGCAGGGGATTTCGAGGGGTTCTGAAGATACCAAGACAAAGACGGGTCTGCTGCTGTAATCTAAGAGTTTTATGTTTAAGCCTTTAATCCTACAACAATGTCCAACAGTTCCCAAAACATGCTGCTACTAACTAAACCGCCCACCGCACGACACCAAACAGACCATATGAATCATCTTGGCTCCTAATAACAGCATTTAACACCACTGATAATTGATTATTAAACTGTTGCAGGTGCATACACTTGTTACAATACAGCAAATCTGTGATTTGAACTAGTTTCCGTCTACAGTCTAAAGACTTACCTCGTGCATTTGCTTGAGACAGTCATTTCCAGCCTTTCAACCCTCAATGACCTTTATTTCAATCTGAGCAAATTCAATATCTTGAACATGAATGAGGAATAATCAGAATATAATTTATATTGCTTGTGCTTTTTGTAATACCACAAAATGATTAAACAAATCAACAAACAGTAAGTTTCTTTAGTGTCACATAATACTTTATATTTTTTTATGTGCTGATTTGGTGCTCAATTATTAATAATGGTCCTTATATCATCAGTGTTGTTTTTGCTGCTTAATATATTTTTTGTGGAAATCGTGATACTTTTTTTCCAGATTGTTTGATACAGTAACATCATAAACATGTTCATGGACAATTTAATGAATCCTTGATTAATAAAATATTATCGTTATTATTTATTTGAATGGTTTCTTACCCCAAACGACTGAATGGTTGTGTATCACAATGTTTTTTTAACATTAATAATAATAATAATAATAATAATAATAATATGTGTTTCTTGGCCATCAGATTAGCCTATTAGAATAATTTCTGAAGGATCATGTGACACTGAAAACTTGGGTAATGTTACTGAAAATCCAGCTTTGTCATCACATAAATAAATTACATTTGAAATTATTCTCAAAAATAAATTCTAATAACATTTCACAATATATATATACATGTATATTTTTTTACTATATGTTTGATCAAATAAATGCTGTTTAAGAGTATAGGTACGCATTAGAGACTTCTATACCAATAAATCGAAACTATGTATAGCAAACGATAGTAGTATAGTAGTGTGTATCATTTAATACCATTAAATATAAAATAGGTAAAAATTGATAGCCTGAATGCACTGTAAGTCGCTCTGGATAAAAGCATCTGCTAAATGCATTAATTTAATTTAAATAAAACCAAATCATATCATCTAAGCCCACCATGTGCTCCAGGTTGACTATCTGGATGTCGGTCTTGTCCAGCAGCTGATCTTGGTTGCGTTTCTTTTTGAGCAGCAGAAGAGCTGGTCTGTGAAATGCATGAATCACATGTGTTAATGAATCTGTTAAACCGAAAGCACTTTTTCCATCCACGATGCAGATGGCACCACGTCAGCACAATAAAGGCACTGTGCACTGCATGATGGCTGACTCTGGGTGACGGCTATCATGAATGTTAGCATTGCATAATGAGTGCACTTGCATCGGTGTGATCTGAAATGTCTTGCTCCTTTTTGCCATCCTTCAGAGGCTGTTTGGCCAGATGTCTCTCTTTCTCCAGCTGTAATGCGATTTTCTTCTGATATTGTTTCAGTTTATCTCTCTGCTGCTTCAGCTGCTGTGATCCAGTGACAGGAAGCAATGCAGAAACATGACAGTTCACTTATGGAAACACTCCTTATTCATAAAAGCGTCAGTTCTTGACTAAGATGAACAAACAGCTGTCAGAACATGATATCACAGTCCAGACATGGATCTCCTGAAACCCTGTTCCTGTGTTCTGATAAGTAAGACACCAGACTCCGCTCAAAGAGACAGAATAGTCTATTCTGTGTGAATTGAACACCCCCCATTGTGCAACAATATTCGAAGACCTAAGATGCTTCTACAGATTTTTTTCTGTCATTCTGACAATGTTAACTTTTCTTATAAACAGAAATGGAGTACAAACATATTAAATTAACCACAGCTCATTTTGTGATTCCAGAACGGTTCTTCAGTCAAAACAATAGTTATTAAACAGGGGATTTCATCTCGATTTTGTATGTTTAAGTGTTTTTATTGAATTAAGAGTTAAATTACTATTACAGTAAATACTTTGTTTACTGTTGTTTGTATATATATGAACAATTGTTTTGTGTTTTGTTTAATCTTGATTTCGATTTTTTTTTTTTACATTGTAATTTAATTAGAGTAACTTACCATTACTGCAAATTATGTATTTATTTACTGCATTTTAATTTAATGTAGAGTTAAACTACATCCATATTAGGATAATCAGGCATTTAATTAGGCTACTAAATTAGTTAATCACTAATTCCTAATTATGAATTCGATCCCCAGGTAAACTTGTTGGGGCCTGTTTAAAGGGACACTGAGTAGGAATTACTCCCATCTAGTGGTGAAATTGTATTTTGCATTCAAACTAATTTTGCTCTCCAGCGCCTCGCTTTTTCAAATGCGCATTGCATCTACGGTAGGCGATATGTACCAAAAAGCTTTGACAGGATGTATTCTAATAGCACTTCGTCGAGTTTTCCTTCAGGTGAACAGGTGTGTTATTTCAAACAAACTGCAACATGACAACTAACAAACGAATGTTACAGTATGAATTACTGACTGTGGAAAACATGAAATATTGTAATTAGTAGTTATGTCTAATTTATTCGTTATATTTTCTGAATTATATGCATTGTTAGATATAAAAAAAATATTATAATATAGACTGTAACACTGACTTACCTGTCGAGAAGAAAACTGGCCACTTCAGCGTCTCTTTTGAAATCTTTATCCAGCATTAGCTCTTTCCACCTAGAAAAAGCTTCCCCGACATTAACTCTTGTTTTCTGTAATCTACGGTCACGTTTCCTTTTACGTTCTATTTTTGACTGTTTTGGCGACGATGTTTTCTTCTCCTGTGGCGCGGCATATGTATGGTCCATAATAAGAATGCAATCCAGACTTTTAAACTTGCCGGTGCAGTTTCAAGCGCCTCTCACTGCTCTGCACCTGCGTTTCTGGCTCTGACCGAAAACGCGCTGTGGAAACGCGTTGGCTTAGTACTTTTTGTCCCTCTCTGCTATTATAGTTTTGCAAGATGGCGGAACTACATGGAAGCCTCCGTCGACCTACCAGTCCCATGTATATAAAGATAATAAATTCTTCATTTACAAGGATTAGTTTAAACATTGGCATAGGTATTTGTACACCATTGAGGGCATATTTATGAATAAAAATATTGATTTTAGATAATAAAATACCTAAAAAGTTACTTATTGTCCCTTTAAGAACCATTGGTCAAGCAGCGGTTTCAATTCCAGTCCTCATGACCCCCAGCTCTGTATATTTTGCACGTCTCTCTGTTAACACGCCTGATTCAGATAATCAGCTCATTAGAAGTGAGCTCTGTGGATGAACTGTGTACCCATTGACAAACACAGTGTTCATTGCTCCCTATTCCCTGAGCAGGAGAAATCTGTAGAAGTTTACCTCACTGCAGAACATTCATTCACGGATTTGCGTCTTCATACATGGACAAGTGAGACATCATATACCATTCACGTCTCTCACACTTCAATGCACTTTAAATGGAACGTATACAGTATGTTTGCTTCGAACTGGAATCATGGTGGAATATCCTGTGATGTCCACTTCTCAGGGCACTTTCGTTCGAATAGAACAAACATCTGAAGCCATAAGAGAAACAAACTAAACGTGCAGAGCAGGGGGAGCAAGGATGGAATTGAGAACCGCTGGTCTATAGAATAATAATAGTTATATAGAATAATAATAGTTCATATTGTATACTATTATAAAAAAATAATAATGTACATTGTATATTAAATATACATTTATCATGCTTTTACTGTTTTTTTATGAAATACAATATATACTAATATAATTTTATCCTATAGACTGTGTTCTTCTGTTGTATTCTATGATAAACTTGATATACTGTTGTTTTTTCAATAAACATATGGGTTCTCTTTTTCATTACTTTTCTTTTTTATGCTATTATTATTATTATTATTATAGTTTACGGCACACAAACACACACACACACACACACACACACACATATGTAGTATTGTCCTTGTAAGGTATGTCTGTTTCCTTTCTGCCCTGTCATTCAAAAATAATTTAATTGTACTAGTCCTATGACTATAAATCTCTTGGATCTTGATAAACTGTTCTCTATAACATAGTACAGCACACACGGAGTCTGTTCTCTAAGTGGTCCGTTGTACCCAGTTCTATATCTGTTCTACTGTTCCGTTTTCTTCTCAGTTCTGTTGTATTCTACTGTCGTGTGGTGTGTAAAGTAGGACAGCTGATCTAATCTGTTCGTCAGTATGGCTGAATTGATTTCAGACGCAGTATGTTCTATATTCATACACGTGTAATGACACAAACCCAACAACACACGTGTGTGTGTGTGTGTGTGTGTGTGAGAGAGAGAGAGAGAGAGAGAGTGATGCGCCTTGATTGATTGAGTCTTCTTACCAACATCGGCCTGTCCTGATCTGTCTGTCACTCGACTGGTGACTCGTCCCTGTCTGCCGAAAACATTTCCCATTGTGAATAAACCACATTTCCACCTTACTGCTAATATCACATCTCATATGACATACCAGCTGTTCTTTACTTTATGACACAGAGAAACGATGTGTTCCACTATGTCAAGATTAGAGCGGAGGATGGAGTGTTTTCTTCAGCGTCTGTAGATGAAGCTGATGCAGTGAGAATGCAGTGATGTCGTCACTGTTTGCCGCCGCCTGGCGTTCTTTATGTGCACGTGTCTATAAAACATTACCTGCTTCCAAAAAAACTGACATCATCTTCACACAAACAGAACACATGAAAAACAGCAAACGACCAGCTGTACGATGTCTGTTAAAGATCGCTTGATCTGAATATTTAGTTTTAGCAATTCCAGTTGCTTAAAAATATAATAGTACATCTCTCTTTGATAAGTTGGATGATTTGATGTATCATGGCATGTGTCATAGTTAAATTTTTATTCATATTTATTTTAAATTATTATTTGTCCATAAATTATTATTAAATTTTTAGTTGTCCATATCTGCATTAGCAATAGAGCTGCTCCCTTTGGAGCCCAACACTAATTATTGATTTATCAATTCAATTATTATTATTATTTAACACTTTTGACCTCTACAAAATATAATTTGGTTAAAAGAATGTTTTTTTATTCTTCTTCACACCAAACATGTTCACACAGCAAGAACTGAAATTAGAAATGTCTGTTTTAGCCATTGGATAAAAAAAGAGTTGATATCTCACAATGAAATTGCCTTCTGAAGTCTGAGAATTGCAAGATATGAATGCAGAATTGTGAGAAAAGTCTGATTTGCAATATAAAAAGTTGCAATTAGTGTTTACTTAAAAAACAACTTTTTTGAATTCCACAATAGAAGCAGCCTTCCATTACGGCACAAATTAAGAATAATAAAACGTAACTTTCAGTAAAAATTATTTATTGAATCAAATGTCACAAAAAACTTATTACATTAACAATAATGATAATAAAAAAAAAACAGCACTTTTGAAATGTTATGACAAATAAAGACGATAATAATGGTAGAATTCAACATGTATAATCTGATCTGATTTGATTCTTTTTCATTCACTGGGATAATAAACAGCTGCCAGTCTGAACAGCTGCATCGTGAACCTCAATAACAATCATTTCTTTAAAAATGGCCAGGTCTATGCAGTACGTCAGTGGAAACACACAAAAGCGCTTAAACTAGAAAAATAGGCTTTGTCAGCTTTGATCTAGTTTGAATAAACAGACAAAGATACTTTAAGAAGTTTGAACCAAACAAACAACTAATTCGTCTGAGTTTCCCAAATGGTTCATCCCCGGATCTACCATTGCAGAATATGATTCATATTTATCTTTGTTTTATTTGTTTGTTCATAATGAATAGCAGACATATTTGTCTACAGATATTTATATTTAAAGAGAGGCACCAACAAAACACCTTGTTCCTCATGCAAAACATGTTCATCACAGCAGACCATCACAGAAGCCCGTTCAATTGATCATTTCATCATCATTTTGGTGTCTATTTAACCAGTACAAAAGTCAGTGTATATTAATTAAAGGCTCATAATCAAGCTCAAGGCCTTTGTGTGGTAAAATGAAACCATTATTTTTACTTTAGCCATTAATCACCATTTATATGCCCGAAGCTGAAGTGCTAATCAAAACCTGAATCTCGAACACCAGGCTGATCCAGTCTGCTGCTATCACAGAAAACGATTTATTAATGATCTGGCGAGCCCCTGAGGAGAGTAAGTGAATATTTTTACATGATCAGAGCCCACCCATAAACCTCTGAGGTATCCTGTGCCTCTCTAGATGAGACTCGGATAGCATGCTGTCTTTGAGAAGTCCCTTTGATGCATTAAATATTTGTACTTTAACATCCACAGGTGTCCTCCTTTGAGATGAGACGAGAGACCTCTTGAGGATGAGGAACCAGGAGAGCTAAATCTGGAAGTCTGTGCCGAAGTGTCTGATTTGGGCCTCAGTCATAGACAGGTAGGTGGTCTTCATGCTGGGCGAGTACTGCGGTTGTTAAAGAAAGGATGAAGAAACAGCTGTTAAAGATGTTTGTTATTAGATACGAGCATGTGTGAAAAACAGTCAAAAGACCCTCAAGCCCCGTTCACAAACACATACAGAAATCTGCACCGAGAAAAAACACAGTTGATGTTTTGATGTGAAATATGGTGGAGCGATAATTTTTAATGAGGTGTGGGCGTGGCCATTGCCTTTATGCAAATGAGGAACGATACAATCACTACCAGTGTAACACCTAAACTTTCTGTCAGACACTTTACAAGTTTCTCAACTTTACAAATTAATATATATATATATATATTAATTTGTAAAGTTGAGAAATATATATATATATATATATATATATATATATATATATATATATATATATATATATATATATATATATATATACATATACACACACACAGTCAAAAGTTTAGTATCAGTAAGATTTTTGTTTTTAAAAAAGTATCTTATGTTTATCAAGGCTGCATTTATTTAATCATATATGCAGAAACAAATACAATAAATATGCAGAATATACTTTAACGTATAATTGATTTCTGTGATGCAAAGCTGAATTTTCAGCATCTACTCCAGTCTTCAGTGTCACATGACCCTTAGAAATTATTCTAATATGCTGATTTAATATCAATGTTGGAAACTTTATCATCAAATTCAATTAAATTATCTTTTATTTTATTTTTTTTACCTAAATTCACTGCTTTATGTGACAAGTTTCTTCCCATCTACTGGAAATAATAATAATAATAATAATAATATAATAATGTGTGGAAATCTCCAGAAATGAAATCACTGTATGTGTGAACAGGACTTCAAGTGAGGAAAAAGGTGATTTGGAAAACACTGATGAACACAACAGCTGGAAAACTGCTCAGTGCTCTTACATTTGAAAGGGATGTACAGAAGGTTTATGAAGTGGGTGATGATATCCCCAAAGGAAGGAAACGTGGACAAAGAGGACAAAGGCATGTTGAGGGGGGGACAGGGGCGCACTTACTGTTTCTAAATGTCTGAGGATATAACTTCACATGTGATAAAAGACAGGAAAAGAACTCAATTAGCTGTGAAATATCATTGTGTGAATACAGTCTTGACAGTTAAAAATGAAGCTGGGAATCGGTTCATTAGCCAGAAGACTGTCCTGTGATGGGTTTTACGCTCTCTGCAATGCTTCAACCAACACGACTCGCTAGATGATCCTCTCAATTATACCCTTTCACTTATGATTCATCTTACAGCTCACAATCTGCACAAACCTGATGGACAATTTAAATCAAGACAGGGCTGTTTTTAATTAATTTTCATTCATAATTTAGTATTAATAATTAATAGCAATTTCTCCTTTTTCCCTTTATAACTGAACGGACATATATAAATAAAAAGGAAACATCAGGGGGCAGTAATGCTCCATGTCTGTTTTCAGCTTCAGTTCTCATGCTCTCCAAAACCACAATCACACAAAGCAACCTTAGACACAGGTTCTTGATTTATGAAATCATACTGGGTCTAATATAACATTCACCATAATTAAGAATATACCTTCACCTTTCAAAGTTTTGGGGTTGGTAAGATTTGTTAAGGTTTTTTAAAGAATTCTCTTATGATCAGCAAGGCTGCATTTATTTGATGAAAAATCACATATAAACAGAAAATTGTGAAATATTATTACACTTTTAAAAATAATTTTACAATTTGCATATATTTTATAATGTAATTTATTCCTGTGATGAAAACTGTATTTTCAGCATCATTACTCCAGTCTTCAGTGTCACATGAAATAATTCTAACATGCTGATTTCCAGTTCAAGAAACTAAAGATTTTTTTATATATATATATATATATATATATAATATAGATAGATAGATAGATAGATAGATAGATGTATTTACTGTTCAATTTATTAGATTCTTGCTGAATACAGTGTTAATTTCTGCTTCTTACTGACCCAAAACTTTTGAAAACTGTAGTTGAGTGTACGTGGTAACTGAAAGAATAATTGGCCAAAAATGAAATATCTCTATGGTCTCCAGACCATTTCCAGACAGGTTTGTAAAAGAGCTAAAATTCGCAACTATCTAAATATATGACACACATCATAATTTATTACATTAGTAATAAGTATTGGATTGCAATTTTTACTTTGCTTTATTTTTGGTCAAGGAAGACACGGTATGGAGTTGAGAATTTTTTACCAGTTTAAACCAGTTTATACTTTTTTTTTGACCTACCTCTTCATACATTTTTAAGAGAATTTACTTACAAAATAAATCAATTAAATATTAATATTATATATTATGATTTATTATTGTATCAGCAGAGCCCTATTGTGGAATGGCATAATGGTTGGATATAAATCATTAAAATTTTTGAAGCACATTAACAGACCAATGGTTGGTTATATAGAAACAATCAAATATACAAAAATTGAATAAAACTGTCAGTAAATGGAAGATTGAAATTAAAATACCGATGGTGGTGGTGAACCGCTCCCAATCAACGGGACGTTTTCATAGCGCGGACTCCTTTCAAATAGCATGGACTGGTTCCTGCAGGATAGGAAGAAAGATAAGTGGGTCAAGCATGAGAGTAAACAACAGCTCTCTCACACACACACACACACACACACACACACACACACACACACACACACACTCACATGTACTCTGGTGTGCTGGACGTGGCTGGCAGAGGAGGATGCAGACTCGTCTGGCTGCCCATGCTGCTGCTGTAGCTACAGAAACTGTGAACTTGAGCTCGGCTGGGGTTATATGGCGTGATGCGTCTCGATGGGTTAAAGGGGTCTTCCTCATCGATATCATCATAATCCCTGTCCCTGAGGGCAACCAATCACACGTCAGACACTCAGATGGTCTCAGGTGCCATGCTCTACAATGACACGGCAGGAAGGTGGACGGTACCTGATTGTGATAAGGGTCCAGGCTCGTGGGACGGCACACAGCAGCGCACAAAAGGCACAGGCTGCCAGCAGAGAGAACAGGCACAGATACAGGAGCCCCTCCACACCGTCGTAGCAAACGCCCAGCAGAGCCTCCAGATAGTCCTGCAGGACCAGAGCGCTGATAGATCAACACAGGACCTAACCATGTTCCATCATTTATTATTATTCATTAGAGAGAAAAAAAAAAACCTGCTTCACTGTGAATTGAATTTAAGCGGTGCAACCGGCATGCAGAAAAATATAGACCTCTATAGCAAGGTCACTTTAAGCAAAATAATAATATGGTTTACCTTTTTGAAAATAATAATTACGATTGCATGCGTTAAAGGTGTTAAGGAAAATGGTGTTACTTTATACTCGATGGTTACACCACATGACATTTTTACAGACATTAAATTTAATATTTGGTTGGAAATGGTAAAAAAAAAAAAAGTTTTTCAAAACCACATCAAATCAACATAAATACAAACAGTAAAAATATTTGAAAAAGTTTTGTTCTCAAAATCTAAGTCAAGTGTTGCAACCAACATAAAAGCAGAGAAAGAAATCCCCTAAGGCCAAGGTCATTAGAAATCTCTTCAATAGATAATTCAACCTTTTTAATTAAAAAAAAACAAGGTTAATTCAGGCTATAAAATGTCATGTGGTAAAACTCCCCCACAGATATTATGCATGAATTAGAAATATGCTATTTGTATAATAAACAAATAAGTTAACAAAAAACTATTTATATATATATATAAAAAAAAGTGTGTAAGGGTGTAAAGAACTTTTTTTTGATGGTCACACTGCATGACATTTTTAGAGACGTTACATTTGAAATGTTGAAAATGGCATAAAAGTAATAAAAAAATAATCCTCCTGTTCTTTTTTCATGAACACTATTATTTGTCAATGCGGGCAGTTTTGGGTAAAAATAAATAAATAAATAAAATAAACTCTGGCAATAGATAGAAGTCTGACTATTTAACCCTGACAAACTGTTAAAATACACTTTGAAGTAGAAAGGTGACTCACTTTATGCAGACTACGGCAGTCCAGCAAGGCGGTCAGCTGGTGCAAACTGAACTCTGAAGAGTTCAAGATCCGCTGAATCCCTAGAAGATCTTTCTAAAATGATTCAAATTGGAAAATGGATGTTTGGATGCAAGGACGTACAGAATGTGAAGTAGAACCCACTTTGACCGTGCTCTCACCTCTGCGGTGGGAAACACAGCGACAGAAAACTGCAGCAAACCTTGCACCTGTATCTGCATGGTGGTCAGAGACCTCTGGAAGATGGTCAAAGACTGCAAAACAAAAAAACAAATGTGGGACCTAAAGCAGTCGATCCACTGAACTAAACAATTTCTACATAGACATGCTATAGGTTTTTCCTTATGTTAATGCAATGACTAGTAAAAGGTCATTAATCCATGCTGAGGATATGTATTTACATCTGGATTAACGGTTATTAAGGTTTTAAATTTGGTTAATGGTTCCATCTGTTTTATATACATCTGCTTTATGACATTCCCCCAGAACATTTACTTTTATAGATCCTCCAAAACAGCAGCTTAACCAGCAGAGAATACAGTCTAAATCAGTGGAAAAGCTTTCACAGGATTCCCACGGGCAATGCGAGAAAGCCAGACAAATCTAATTATCCCAAAACTACAGACAAAAGAGACCCCCTTTGATCAAAGTTTATTTTCATATCGCCTATTCATAATTTAATTAGCCACGGCGATTTTTTTTACAGAAACATTATAATGGCTTTAACATGGGTATTTGCCTCAATTAGGAGTCAAATGAATCTGTAAGCTCCGTTAATTGCTTGTGTCAGGAGTTCAGGGAGGAATTGAATGCTGACGTGCCGGGGAATCGTTTACCTGCTGGAACGGATTGGGAAGACTCTGGCTGCAGTATAGGTAATAGTGCACTATATCTGCAGGGGACACAGAAATAAAGTGAAGATTCAAATGTTTACAGTCTGTGCCATTAAATGAAACTGAACCATCAAGATGGGTCATTTGGAAACCATCATTAACCATTAGCACATTACTGTAAGAAATGTAATCACTCTTAGGCCTCAGTTTCAACTATGGATCCTCTGCAGTGAATGGGTGCCGTCAGAATGAGAGTCCAAACAGCTGATAAAAACATCACAATAATCCACAAGTAATCCAAATAGTTTAAAGTTAAAAGGCCTTAATAATGGATTTGTTTCTTACAAACAAACAGCTTTACAATGCACAAGATAATTTATGGATTGGAGTGGTGTGGATTACTTGTGGATTATTGTGTTGTTTTTATCAGCTGCTTGGACTCTCATTCTGACGGCACCCATTCACTGCAGAGGATCCATTGGTGAGCAAGTGACGTGATGCTAAATTTCACTAATCTGTTCCGAACTTGTCTACATCTTTGACGACCTGAGAGTGAGTATATTTTACAAGTAAAGGTTTTAATTTTTGGGTTAACTATTCCCTTAACATGTGACCACCCACATATCAGCTGTTCAGTAGTAAGCCACCAATCACAATCGAGATCATTTAAAGGTAAGGTAGCAAAAACTGTTTAATTCTAAATGTCAGATAATTTTGAAAATGATTGTTTGAAACTACATGATAAACAATGACTACAGGATATGCTTTTGAACAGCGGTTTTAAAAACATCAGGTTCATACAAAGAGCACAGTCATATGGAGCAATATTACTTACCTGCACTTAAGGAGTCTTTGGTTTGATTGACAATGAACTTGTCAGGGGAGACACAAAAGTCACTGGTGCCCTAGGACAGACCAAATAACAAGCTCATTGGTACAATTCTGCAAAACTGGTTTTAAACAAGAGAAAGAAACTGAAAGGCCACATAATCTTTGGTGGATGCTGTTGCAGTGTTCACACATATTGGATTGTGGGTGTTTGCATCAAAATGTGACAGGGTTTCGAAGACCTTTGCTGAAAGTCAGGACCATACAAGGTGATCAAACAAGCTAATCCTATTGAAGAGATCTGTGGATGGCCTGTCTTAACCCCTTACTGGTCAACATTATTATTGGGCATCAGCGGCAAGAACAGACTGTGAAGCATTACCTCAGATATCCAAAAACTTTCTTGAGGGAAAGTGTCACAAAGACTTTTTCTAATTAAAGTTGTTGATCACTGATAATCTTCTCTCTATGACATTATTACCAATCATTTCCTAGTTAGGTAAGGTTAGGACAATGGTGGTTTGTTGGACCAGAAAGTGGAGTGGTTCACATGGGGTCCCAATGGTAAATTCTCTCGGAAATAAATAAAAAAGGTGTGAGTGTCACACGTTTGTTTCAAGGCTTGTTTCCACTCTCTCTTATTATCAGTAACAGGAGGGAATCGATGTAGTCAGGCACTGCTGGAGTAATCCACTTTACTGCCGGGCCTGACCTCTGCTCTGACCCCTCACTGAGCAGTCTTAAGTTCTGTTCCCCACAGACATCCTGACTGAAGCTTCGCCTCTTACTCTAATCACTGTCATGCTCACCGTTTGCCTCTTAATGTGTAGCTCCTAAAAGACTAGAGCTAAATCAAGTAAGCCAATTCACTGATACTTGAATTCATTTCTTAATTGAAATTAGAGATTATTTAGAGAGTAAAGATTCTAACTCTAGTTAGAATGACAAAATAAACAGATTTGTCAACTTTTAAAAGAAAGGATAAAAATAATTTCATGTATTTTGTTGAGTTTCTTCAGTGTTGAGTTTGATAGGATGCATGGAAAAGCTAGTCTAATTAATATATGGAAAGATTGATTCAGGTAATTTAGTTGATTCATAAAATAAGGATTCAGGAATTAAGCAACTATCTTTATTAGTAAGTCACTAAGGCTACGTTCACACTGCAGGCTGAAATGACCCAATTCCAATTTTTTGCCCCTATGCGACCTTTATCTGATCTTTTCATGACAGACACAGATCCGATCTTTTCAAATGTGACCCAGGCCACTTGGGTATGTGGTCCTGAATCCGATACGTATCCGATCTTTTGAAATGCAACCTCTGTCTGAACGGCCAGGCCACATGTATCTGACCCGTACATCATTGATACGCTTCAAACGTCATAATTCTGCATTGAAGTAGGCGGGAACGAGAAGAGCCACTCACATCAGTATCCCACCACTCCTGGCTGCGACCCCACACCCACACGTTTCTCTGTACCGACGTTGCTTACACGGCTCCACAAAACGCCATGGCCAAAAACCTTGCTCTCCTCCTTCTTTTTAATTTCAAATTACAAAGATTGTAATTGTGCTGGCTCCGTTGGGAAAAAAACTTTAATATTGCAAAAAGAGCTCCGCTGTTGACTACACTGTTGTTGACATCCATGTTTAACGTTAGCTACTTCCGCAAACAACGAGTGACGTTGTTCACCGTTGAGTACTCTTCTGCGCATGCGGGTCACTTGTGGGTCATTTCACATTCACGTTCACGTTTAAAAAAATCAGAATTGAGTATTAAGCCCTGCAGTGTGAACGTAGCCTAAATGATTCCCATTGATTTGTTTAAACTCACAAGTTTGTTCAAAATCATAATGTCATTTTGTAACTTTTTTTTGGTTGATGTTGATTTAAAAATGTAAGTTACTCGATATCGATGTCTTGTTTATTGGACTGTATACGGGCAATATCACTCAATCATTATATTAGTCAAAATATTAGTGAAGCTTATAGATATATAAAAAAAAAAAATCATGATTTGATTATGCCTAAACACAGATTTACTATAATTAATATATTATATCCACTATATATATTTATCATATTACATTTTAGTTTTATAACAACATATGTTTCTTGTCTAAATGCAAGTCGCATTTACTATTTCTTTCACAGCATTTGTTAGCTATAAACATGTTTAAGCAAGGTTGCGGATTCATAGTTGAAGATTTGGACTGCTAATGAAAAGTGGCATGTTTGATGTCAGGTAAGTGCATCACAGGAAGAGTAAAGTACATGAGATTCCCCTTCAATAACCCAGTGACATCATGAACAAGGCACTTAGCTCCAGGTGTACGGCACTACACACCTAATTACTGTATTACAAGTCAAGACTACATAAAAGGCATCTTCAGAATGTTAAATACAGTTTGCTATCTTTATTATGCATGCAGCCTGAGAGATGCAGAGATGAAGAGCGAGGCGAGACCTTAGATAAATTGGCCTGTTAAGTGATAGAGAGAATGGATGTTTACATCCGTTGAGCCAGTGGACTGTCTAATTTAAATGACCAGAGCTTTATAATCAGCTTTTCAAACTGGCATGCACCACGAGATGCAGAAACGCAGTCACTGAACCCTGATAATCTCCTAAGAGTTTAGCACAGCTCACGCAACCTCTACCCTTACAAACATTCACTTTAAAAAAAAAAAAAAAAAAAAAATCTAGGACAGTGTTAGTGAATGAAGTAACTCATAGTCACTGGACCCTGATCAAAGGGGGTTTAAAGTACGCACTCATGTGAAAACACAGTAACTTACCACAGCTGTTGCTGTGCCCGCTCCTAATGATGCCCAACTCATGATCAGGGTCAGTACACCACACACCATAATACTGAAATGAGAGAGAGAGAGGACATAACAGTGAGATGTGAGGTTAAACTTGAAATTAAACATTACCTTGCAAAAGTTTGGGTTACTAAAATCTTATTTGAAAGAAGTCTCTAATGCTCACCAGTCTGTCATAAAAACAGTCCGTCATAACAACTCTTGGAGTGATTAGCATGGTAATGTACAAGACAAGGTTAATGTGTTTGGTCTTGGTGGAATATATCTGACATGCTGCTATGGTAGAGCAAGTACTGAGACTACATCCACAACATGCATCTGTGAGCATGTACGAAATACTGCTGCTCCACATATAACATGAACAACTCTCATATATTATACATGAATCACCTCATAGCAGATCCCTACAGGTGGAGCTGGGGAAGGTGGAGGTAGGGATGGCTGACGCGAAACTAACGTTTCGACACAGTGTCGAGATCCCGAAGCGTAGATGTTTCGAAACACTGCTCCGAACTGTGATTCAAAACACCCATGTCACGTGACTATGGCTAAACGAAGCTTCTGCGCGTTTCATAAGTGTCTCGACCGACAGGTGGCACGCTTGCCGAGTCTGCGTTTGATTGACAGGGGCGGGAACAAACCACACAATCGCACATCTGTCTCAACTGCCACAAAGTTTAAAAGAGGAGTTAATGCACCTTCACCTCGTGGGTTTTTGTGAGAGGAGAAAGATTTTGAGATAGCGTTTACGATTTATTGACATTTATAGTGCGATTTAGTTAGTTATATTTAGGTTACATTTAAGTTAAATATATTTACTGATAAACTAAAGACAGTGACAGATAGTTAGGATAGATATAGTGACACATTTATATAGGCTAAGTTAGATATTGACAGATAGCACAGTAGTTAGAGATATAGAATTTAGATAGATTCATATATATATAGATAGATAGATTCATAGATATATAAATTTATATATAGATTCATATATTAATATATATATATATATATAGAGAGAGAGAGAGATTCATATATATATATACTTTCATAAATATATAGATTCATATTAATAGAATAGATAGAAATGGAGGCTCCACAGAAGAGATGCCGTAAATCTGTGGTGTGGGAGCATTTCCATTTGGAAACCCCAAATAAAGTGAGATGTATGTATTGTGATAGGCAGCTAGCCTACTTCAACAATACATCATCCATGATGCGCCATTTGAGGAGCACTCATCCTGCCATTTTGCAGTGTGCAGAGGATGGTAACATTCCCCCTGTACCTAGGCCTGCTACTGACACTGCTGGGCCATCTAAACAAGGTATACATTGTTTGATATAATATGTACTTCATGTAACACTGTTTAGAAAGTCCATAGTTTTAAATAGACTTAGGCTTGTGTCCACCAGCCTTACAACGTAACGTCAATCTTTTCCAAAACTCCCAATCATGTTGAAAACAGCTTCACTCTGAATATGTAAATGTAACATCTCACAAACTTAGTCACTGTATTACATAGATATTTTTATAGGCTTGAAGACAACATTTTGGTTTTCCTAATTGTTGTAATTTTATTTTGTATTTGATCTGTCTTTGCACACTGAGCATAAACTTTTCCAAACTTGAAAAAGCTTTTATTTTTTTTGAAATTTAGTTTTGTGAAAGTACTTTTAATCTTTTATCTTTATTTTCTTTTAAAAGGCAGACAGAGGGAATTGGATGAGGCTCTTGTAGACATGGTGGTAAAGGATTTGCAGCCCTTCACTATCGTGGAGGATGAGGGTTTCATGGCTTTTGTGAACAAACTTGATCCAAGCTATGTCCTCCCATCCCGGAAGGCACTTAAAACGATGGTAACCGAAAGGTACAACATTTCTAAGGAGAAGACAATGGAGGACCTAAAAAAGGCAGATTTTGTTAGCCTTACAGCTGACATGTGGTCCTCCATTAATATGGACGGATACCTTGGTGTTACTTGCCACTACATAACACCAGAGGCAAAGCTGGCAACTGTTGTACTGGGTGTAAGGAGGTTTTACCAAACACACACAGCCCAGCATCTCATGGAGGCTAAAGCTTTGCTAATGGCCGAGTGGGGAATAACCACCAAAGTTCAGTGTATGGTGACTGATAATGCATCCAACATGATCTTAAGTGCCCAGCTACTGAACCTTCGGCATGTCCCATGTTTTGCCCACAATTTAAATTTAATTGTAAAAAAGGCCCTAGATCAAACCCCACTCATCAATGAAATACGACAGAAAGCCAGAAAGATAGTGGGGTTATTTAGATCCAGCTGCAAAGCAAAGGACAAGCTTGTGGAGATGCAGGGCTTGATGGGCAGACCAGCTCTGAAACTGATGCAGGAGGTGGACACAAGATGGAACAGCACTTACGACATGTTGCAGCGCTTGTATGAGCAACGAGAGCCAGTGGGTGCAGTGCTATCAAATTTAAACAGTGATACTGCTCCGCTGACAAGTTTTGAGTATAACATTATACAAGAATCATTGTCACTACTGCAGCCTTTCAAACTCGCAACGACAGAGTTGTCAGAGGAACAGAGAGTGTCTGCTTCAAAGCTCATACCACTTTACAGGATGTTGCAGCACAAGCTATCGCAGAAAAAAGGCCAATCAGCACAGGAATCAACTGCACAATTAGGTAGGTCACAATGACCATACTACTGTATGTAATGTATTGGCCACAACTGTCATATTATTTTTTATCAATATAACCAATATGGTTTGCTTGTGTTTTGAACAGGCACACACCTGCAAGAAGGTCTGCACTCAAGATGTGGTGGGTACGAGTCATTCAGAGCCTTGGCTCTGGCTACACTGCTGGACCCATGGTTCAAAAATGTGGGTTTTGGAAATCCTGCCAAAGCCCAGGAGGCTGAAAAGCAGATCACACTGGAGTGTGCTTCGCTGATGCGTTCAAACACAGCAACTCCTGGTAAGCAGTTTCACTCTTCATCTGACATTATGGAGTTATGTCATCTGAATAATTATGTGACTTATACTTCATATATGCTGTCAGTTTAGAGTTAGTAACTAATTGTTGTTTTTACTTTCATTCAGAGCCACAGTCAACATCAGGCCCATCATCATCATCATCAACAACAACATCAACAACAGAAACCCAGGACAGTTTATGGGAACTTTTTGATAGTCGTATACATGAAACCCAGGCGATACACAGTGCCACAGCAGATGCCACAGTAGAAGTTAAAAAGTACCTAAAAGATGCATTTTTGCCAAGAACCCATGATCCACTAAGTTACTGGAAAGAGAGAGCTGTGATTTTTCCTCATTTGTATGTCCTTGCTAAAAAATATCTATGCATGCCAGCAACAAGTGTCCCTTGTGAGAGGATTTTTTCTAAGGCTGGAGAAATTATCAGTAAAAAAAGAAGTAGGCTAAGCCCTTCCACAGCAGAGCAATTAATATTTTTGAATAAAAATCTTTAAAAAAAAAAAAAATTACACCATTGTGGATTTATTTGTTTTATTCATTTTTCATGACCAAAATAACCTAGTTATTATTATGATATAGGATTATATAGGATATTATTATAGGATTTTAAAATATCACCACATTAACGAAAACAAAATATTTTTATTTATTTTTAAATGGCTTGTTGTCAAAGTTGTTTCAGATAACATGGGCAATTGGCCACTAGGTGTCACCGTGGAGACGGGTGTCGGTAAAGTTTCGAAGCCTCGAAACAAATACGGCACTTTGCTTCAACTGTTTCAGTGTTTCATGAAGCCTCGATCTGCCCACCACTAGGTGGAGGGTTTCTAGAGTGTGCTGCAAACTGCTACCACAAACATTAGCCAAATATTTAAATGTTGCACAGTGAGTTCATTAGCTAACGATTCAGGAGAGAACCAATCGGCTGTGATGTGATCATGATGTCAATATGTAATACTAAGTCAGATATATTGGACTGCGCCATCTAGAGTTTCATGCCAGAACTTTGTATTTAAACTGTTGAATACTATTATAATAATTGTTACGTCCCACGTGGACTTGTGTTTCTCTTTGTCTTTGTGTGTGTGTTCATTACTTTCAGGTGGTGCTCATTGGTTGGTCGGCAGGTGTGTCGTTACTATCACACACGTCATAGAAGCTGGTGGACCAATCCGATGGCGCGCTGCCGGGTTTAAAAGGCCCATTCACAAGAAGCATGGAAGATTGTTCTTTTGCCAGATTTCAGCCAGCTCATGTGAATTGATCTGTTCCTCTGCTCCAAAGTCATGAACTGTTGTTAATGTTTGAGTTATGCCTAGTCTCTCTGATGTGAGTAATACTCCTTCGTGTTTGTTAACTCTGACGTTGTATTTGCTTGTACGTGTAACATAATCTGTTTAGCGCATTTAATGTGTTGCTACTGAGTTTATTCTGCCGATTGTGGAATGTACAGCGTGAACCAACGGTAGGCAGTTTGTTGGAATTGTTAGCTAGGCGGAGAGTGATCGCCACTGTTGTATTTATGTTTGTTAGTTAGAATAGTTTATCTAAGGCAGCGAATCCGCTGAAGATTTCGGGGTTTATTTCTACATTTGACTTTGCTAGTTAGTTTAGTGGTTGGGTAAACTAGCTATGGTATTTATGTTTTGATTGTTTAATTACTTTGGCGACACTCTTGTATTCTATTCTTTATTAATATTTTCACCTTTTATATTGTTTGTTTTGGTCCTGGTAACTGCATCTACTAAAGATTAAACGTCTTGTATTATTGAAGTCTGGTCTTTCTGGTTGTTTTTTTCTGCTTGCTTTCATAGCAACAGTAACTCACGCAAGTGTTGCGCAATCATCCCGTTTAACATCTTTGAACACGTAACATTTGGTGGTGGCAGCGGTGGGATATTCCTTTAATGGGATATTTTCTCTCTCTCTTGGGATGAGTTTTGTGAGTGCTGTTGCTGTGTGCAGGTGGAGCAACCATGAGCGAGGTATTGTTTGTATGAAAAGGGAGTGCAGGTTTTGGACCCTATAAAACCATTTATGAGGTTACTTTGGAGTTTGGTGTTTGTGGTGGTAAGTTTAATTAGAATGGCTGATTTTGATCTGGTTAGTTTTGCGAGTGCACCAACTGTTGAACAACTAGACAAGTGTAGGAAGGATGATTTATTGAGCATTGCTGATCATTTTCAAATTAAAGTTTCTAAACAGCAGCTTAAGCGTGAAATTAAAAACGTGGTAGTACAGGAGTTGAGGAATTTAGGTGTGTTGAAGCTGGCCGACGGATCTGAGATTCGTCCTCTGAGCTCTGAAGTTTGCCCCTCAAGTAAAGAGGATGAGAATGAGACTGGGGAGGCGGAGGGTGCCGAAGCCAAGGCAGTCTTGCCGCCCTTCGAACCTTTTTCTCCGACTCTGACTGGGTCTGGAGATGAGGCGCGCCTCCGAGTACGTTTGGCAAGAGCCCAACGGGAAGAGCGCGAGAGGGCAGAGGATCGTAGAGCTCAGTTCGATTTGCAACTTCAAGTCCGCCGTCTGGAAATAGAGGCGGACACACAAGTCAGGTTGCGTGAGTTGGAGTTAAGAGTAGCCCGAGACACACCGGTTCCCCGTCTGCCCTCTGTGTCATCTGATCAACCTGTGCAGCCGGCTGCTGTTGCGTCAGGTGCGAGTTCAAGTACATTTGACGTGAGTAAACACATTTCTCTTGTTCCACAATTCAGAGAGGCTGAAGTTGACTCATACTTTAATGTATTTGAGAGAGTTGCCTCCATGCTTCATTGGTCTAGGGATGTGTGGCCGTTGCTGCTCCAATGTAAGTTAACGGGAAAAGCTCAAGAAGTATGTGCTGCACTATCTTTGGAAGATAATTTAGACTATGATGTTATTAAAACCGCAATTTTGAGGGCTTATGAGCTCGTACCGGAGGCATACAGGCAGCGATTTAGGAATCATAGGAAAGTTTCAGATCAAACATTCGTTGAATTTGCACGAGAAAAGAGTATGCTGTTTGATAGGTGGTGCACATCGAATAAAGTGTCAGATTTTCATGCTTTACGTGAGTTGGTTTTGTTAGAGGAATTTAAAAATTGTACTCCTGAGCGTATTGTGGTATATCTTAATGAGCAAAAGGTGACATCATTGTCCCAGGCGTCTGTTTGTGCTGATGAGTTTGTGCTGACTCACAAGGGTGTTTTTACTCCTGCTCGCACTGAAAAGGTTTTGTCTGTTCCTGCTGTTTCGAAAGATCAATGGCGTTCGAAAAATATTCCAAAAGCTAAGGAAGGGAGGGAATGTTTTTACTGTCGTAAGTCGGGACACCTTATTGCTGACTGTTTGGTTTTAAAACGCAAGGAGCAGGGTGCCAGTACTAAAAGTGTCGCCTTTGTTAAGACTGTTGAGCGCACGGACTGTGAGAGTCGTGATGACTTGGGTGTTAGTTATCAGCCTTTCCTGATGGAAGGATTTGTGTCTGTTAGTGAACAACCTCTAGATCAAGTCAAGGTGACTATGTTGCGGGATACGGGGGCGATGCAGTCGTTTATAGTGGCTGATACATTACCATTCTCTGAGCTTACTTTTTGCGGAAGTCACGTGCTAGTACGTGGTCTCGAAATGAGTAATATGAAGGTTCCTTTGCATCAACTTTATTTGAAATCTGATTTGTTTTCAGGACTTGTGAAAGTTGAAGTGCGTGATAGTTTACCAGTGCATGGAGTGAACTTCATTCTTGGTAATGATATAGCAGGAGGTAAACTCCACTTTCATGGTACCTACGGTTGGAAACGATGTTCTGCTGGCAGAGATCGGTAAGCCCGATAACAAAGTCATTGTTTTGAAGCCAAATGATTTAGAATTACAAGTCACTAGTGAGAAAATTATCGCAGCTCAAAAGGATGATTTTTCTCTGCAAAAGTGTTTTTCCTCTGTCGTTTCTGTGGAGGCGGCACGGAAGAGGAGAAATGCTTACTATATGCAGAATGGGTTGCTGATGCGTTGGTGGTGTGTGGATGTTGGGGGTGATTCGGATTGGACTTCTGTGGTCCAAATCGTCATTCCTACGTGTTATAGACATTTAGTACTATCGCTGGCTCATGATCATGATTTGTCTGGGCATTTAGGTATTAAGAAAACGTACCATCGAATTCTGAGACACTTTTTTTGGCCCAAAATGAAGGCTGATGTGGCCAAATTTTGTAGAACATGTGTGACATGTCAATTTTCAGGTAAACCAAACCAGGTGATTCCGCGCGCACCGCTTGTTCCTATACCAGTGATGGGAGAGCCTTTTGAGCATGTTATTGTGGACTGTGTTGGCCCCCTACCTAAATCAAGATCTGGTAATCAATACTTGTTAACAATAATGTGTACAGCGACGCGTTTTCCCGAAGCGATACCACTGAGGAAAATTACGGCACCGGTGATTAGCAACGCGCTTGTAAAATTCTTTTCAATGTTTGGATTACCGAAGATTGTGCAGTCTGATCAAGGTACCAATTTTTTGTCAAAGATTTTTACACAAGTGTTAAAGACTTTGAACATTTCTCACAGAATTTCGAGTGCCTACCATCCAGAGAGCCAAGGAGCCTTGGAACAGTTTCATCAGACCATGAAAGCGATGTTACGCCGGTATTGTATGGATACGAGTAAAGACTGGGACGAGGGGATACCTTTAGTTTTGTTTGCTGCTAGAGAAGCGGTACAAGATAGTTTGGGATTTAGTCCTGCTGACCTTGTTTTCGGTCATACTGTGAGGGGTCCTTTAAAGATGCTTAAAGAAGATATTCTAGCTAGCCAGTCGAGTGCTACAACCACGGTGCTGGATTACGTGAGTAAATTTCGTGAGCGACTGCACAAGGCTTGTACAATGGCACGAGAATCATTACTAAAAGCTCAGGTGGCAATGAAGAACAAATTCGACCGTAAAACTGTTCAACGGCATTTTAAGGAGAGTGATCAGGTGCTTGTTTTATTGCCTGTAGTTGGCTCTGCTTTGTCGGCACGATTTTCAGGTCCGTATGAAGTGATTAGAAAAATGAGTGATACTGATTACGTGATTGGTACTCCAGATCGCCAAAAGAAATCACGCGTGTGTCATGTAAATATGCTGAAGGCATATCATGTTAGAGAGTCATCGCAAGATGTTCTGAAAGTTAATGAGTCGAGTACATTTTGTGCTGCTGCGCTTGCGTGCGAGACATTGGATTTCACTGCTATGCAGGACAAGGAGGATGATGGAGTTTTGGTACGACACACATATCAGCAGTGCGCCAGGTTGAAGAACTCTGAGGTGCTGGCTGATTTAGATTCTCATTTGTCTCATCTGTCCGAGTCTCATAGAAATGACGTGAAAAAAGTAATTCATGACTTTCCTTCGTTATTTAATGATGTTCCTTCTCGTACTACTATTCTGCAACATGACATTGACGTGGGTAATGCCGCCCCTATCAAGCAACATGCTTATAGAATGAATGTTTTTAAACGTTCTGTGATCAGATCTGAAGTTGAGTATTTGTGTGAAAATGGTCTAGCTAAGCAGAGTTTTAGCCCATGGAGTTCTCCGTGTTTGCTTGTGACTAAGAGTGATGGATCCGCTAGATTTTGCACGGATTATCGAAAGGTAAACGCAGTAACTGTTCCTGATTGTTTTCCCCTACCTCGTATGGAGGACTGTGTGGACAATCTGGGGTCCGCTAAATTTGTCAGTAAATTAGATTTACTGAAAGGTTACTGGCAGGTGCCTTTAACGTCACGTGCATCTGAAATTTCTGCTTTTGTGACCCAAGATGATTTCCTGCAATATTGCGTTATGGCGTTCGGCATGCGCAAT